>NC_092383.1:44838939-45152013 GCF_030028105.1 Mobula birostris | reverse complement strand
CGGGTGTATGAACATAGTGAAGTGTGATCTGGGTGTGTGAGCACAGTGAAGTGTTATCCGGGTGTATGAGCACAGTGAAGTGTGATCCGGGTGAATGAGCAGAGTGAAGTGTGATCTCGATGTATCAGCACAAAGAAGTGTGATCCGGGTGTATGAGCACAGTGAAGTGTGATCCGGGAGTATGACATAGTGAAGTGCAATCCGGGTGTATGAGCACAGTGAAGTCTGGGCCAGGTGTATGAGATAGTGAAGTGTGATCTGGGTGTATGAACCTAGTGAAGTGTGATCCGGGTGTATGAGCACAGAGAAGTCTGATCTGTGACTGTGAGCACAGTGAAGTGTGATCCGGGTGTACGAGCACAGTGAAGGGTGATCTGGGTGAATGAGCAGAGTGAAGTGTGATCTGGGTGTATGAGATAGTGAAGTGTGATCCAGGTGTATGAGAAAAGTGAACTGTGATACGGATATATGAGCATAGTGAAGTGTGATCTGGGTACATGAGCAAAGTGAAGTGTGAACTGGGTCTATGAGAACAGTGAAGAGAGATCCAGGTGATTCAGCACAGTGAAGTGGGATCCGGTTGTATGAACATAGTGAGGTGTGATCTGGGTGTATGAACACAGTGAAGGGTGATCCGGGTGAATGAGCACAGTGAAGGGTGATCCGGGTGAATGAGCAGTGTGATGTGTGATCTGGGTGTGTGAGCACAGTGAAGTGTTATCCGGGTGTATGAGCACAGTGAAGTGTGATCCGGGTGAATGAGCAGAGTGAAGTGTGATCTCGATGTATCAGCACAAAGTGTGATCCGGGTATATGAGCATAGTGAAGTGTGATCTGGGTATATGTGCAAAGTGAAGTGTGATACGGGGGTATGAGCACAGTTAAGTGTGATCCTGGTGTATGAACATAGTGAGGTGTGATCTGGGTGTATGAATACAGTGAAGAGAGTTCCAGGTGATTCAGCACAATGAAGTGTGATCCGGGTGTATGAACATAGTGAGGTATGATCCGGGTGTATGAACACAATGGAGTGTGATCCAGGTGTATGAGCACAGTGAAGTGTGATACGGGTGTATAACATAGAGAAGTGTGATCCGGTTGTATGAACATAGTGAAGTGTGATTCGGGTGTTCGAGCACAGTGAAGTGTGATCCGGGTGTATGAGCACACAGTAGTGTGATCCGGGTGTATGAGATAGTGAAGTGTGATACGGGTGTATGAGCACAGTGAAGTGTGATCTGGGTGTACAAGCATAGTGAAGTGTGATCCGGGTGTACGAGCACAGTGAAGTGTGATCTGGGTGTATGAGCACAGTGAAGTGTGATCCAGGGGTATGAAATAATGAAGTGTGATCCAGGTGTATGAGATAGCGAAGTGTGATCCGGGGGTATGACATAGAGAACTGTGATCCAGGTGTATGAACATAGTGAAGTGTGATCAGGGTGTATGAGCACAGTGAAGTCTGGTCCAGGTGTATGAGATAGTGAAGTGTGATCTGGGTGTACGAGCACAGTGAAGTCTGATCTGCGACTGTGAGCACAGTGAAGTGTGATCCGGGTGTATGAGCACAGTGAAGGGTGATCCGGGTGAATGAGAAGAGTGAAGTGTGATCTGGGTGTATGAGAAAAGTGACGTGTGATCTGGGTGTATGAGCACAGTGAAGTGTGATTCGGGTGTACGAGCACAGTGAAGTGCGATCCGGGTGTATGAGCACAGTGTAGTGTGATCCGGGTGTACAAGCAGAGTGAAGTCTCATCGGGGTGTACGAACACAGTGAAGTGTGATCCGGGTGTATGAGCACAGTGAAGTGTGATCCGGGTGAATGAGCAGAGTGAAGTGTACTCCGGGTATATGACATAGAGAAGTGTGATCCGGGTATATGAACGTAGTGAAGTGTGATCTGGGTGTAAGAGCACAGAGAAGTGTGATCCGGGTGTATGAACATATTGAAGTGTAATCTGGGTGTATGAGCACAGTGAAGTCTGATCTGGGTGTATGAGCACAGTGTAGTGTGATCCGGGTGTACAAGCAGAGTGAAGTCTCATCCGGGTGTACGAGCACAGTGTAGTGTGATCCGGGTGTATGAGCACAGTGAAGTGTGATCCGGGTGTATGACATAGAGAAGTGTGATCCGGGTGTATGACCGTAGTGAAGTGTGATCTGGGTGCAAGAGCACAGTGAAGTGTGGTCCGGGACATGACATAGTGAAGTGTGATCTGGGTGTATGGGCATAGTGAAGTGTGATCCGGGTGTATGACATAGAGAAGTGTGGTCCGGTTGTATGAGATAGTGAAGTGTGATCCGGGTGTATGAACATAGTGAAGTGTGATCTGGGTGTGTGAGCACAGTGAAGTGTTATCCGGGTGTATGAGCACAGTGAAGTGTGATCCGGGTGAATGAGCAGAGTGAAGTGTGATCTCGATGTATCAGCACAAAGAAGTGTGATCCGGGTGTATGAACATAGTGAAGTGTGATCTGGGTGTGTGAGCACAGTGAAGTGTTATCCGGGTGTATGAGCACAGTGAAGTGTGATCCGGGTGAATGAGCAGAGTGAAGTGTGATCTCGATGTATCAGCACAAAGAAGTGTGATCCGGGTGTATGAGCACAGTGAAGTGTGATCCGGGAGTATGACATAGTGAAGTGCGATCCGGGTATATGAGCACAGTGAACGGTGATCCGGGTGTATGAGCACAGTGAAGTCTGGCCAGGTGTATGAGATAGTGAAGTGTGATCTGGGTGTATGAACCTAGTGAAGTGTGATCCGGGTGTATGAGCACAGAGAAGTCTGATCTGTGACTGTGAGCACAGTGAAGTGTGATCCGGGTGTATGAGCACAGTGAAGGGTGATCTGGGTGAATGAGCAGAGTGAAGTGTGATCTGGGTGTATGAGATAGTGAAGTGTGATCCAGGTGTATGAGAAAAGTGAACTGTGATACGGATATATGAGCATAGTGAAGTGTGATCTGGGTACATGAGCAAAGTGAAGTGTGAACTGGGTCTATGAGAACAGTGAAGAGAGATCCAGGTGATTCAGCACAGTGAAGTGGGATCCGGTTGTATGAACATAGTGAGGTGTGATCTGGGTGTATGAACACAGTGAAGAGAGATTGAAGGTGATTCAGAACAGTGAAGTGTGATCCTGGTGTATGAACATAGTGAGGTGTGATCAGGATGTATGAACACAGTGAAATGTGATCCAGGTGTATGAGCACAATGAAGTGTGATTCGGGTGTACGAGCACAGTGAAGTGTGATCCGGGTGTATGAGCACAGTGAAGTGTGGTCCGGGACATGACATAGTGAAGTGTGATCTGGGTGTATGGGCATAGTGAAGTGTGATCCAGGTGTATGACCACAGTGAAGTGTGATTCGGGTGTACGAGCACAGTGAAGTGTGATCCGGGTGTATGAGCACAGTGAAGCGTGATCCGGGTGTACAAGCACAGTGAAGTCCGATCTGGGTTTACAAGCACAGTGAAGTGTAACCCGGGTGTACGAGCACAGTAAAGTCTGATATGCTTGTATGAACACAGTGAAGTGTGAACCAGGTGTATGAGATAGTGAAGTGTGATCTGGGTGTATGAGCACAGTGAAGTGTGATCCATGTGTATGAGAAAAGTGAAGTGTGATCCGGGTGTATGAGCACAGTGAAGGGTGATCCGGGTGAATGAGCAGTGTGATGTGTGATCTGGGTGTGTGAGCACAGTGAAGTGTTATCCGGGTGTATGAGCACAGTGAAGTGTGATCCGGGTGAATGAGCAGAGTGAAGTGTGATCTGGGTGTATGAGCACAGTGAAGTCTGGTCCAGGTGTATGAGATAGTGAAGTGTGATCTGGGTGTATGAACCTAGTGAAGTGTGATCCGGGTGTATGAGCACAGAGAAGTCTGATCTGTGACTGTGAGCACAGTGAAGTGTGATCCGGGTGTATGAGCACAGTGAAGGGTGATCTGGGTGAATGAGCAGAGTGAAGTGTGATCTAGGTATATGGTGATAGTGAAGTGTGATCCAGTTCTATGAGCATAGTAACGTGTGATCCAGGTGTATGAGCATACTGAAGTGTGATCCGGGTATATGAGCAGAGTGGAGTGTGATCCGGTTGTACGAGCACAGTGAAGTCTGATCTGGGAGTATGAACACAGTGAAGTCTGATACGGGTGTATGACATAGTGAAGTGTGATCCGGGTGAATGAGCAGAGTGAAGTGTGATCTCGGTGTATGAGCACAGTGAAGTGTGATCCGGGTGTATGAGATAGTGAAGTGTGACCCGGGTGTATGAGATAGTGAAGTGTGATCCGGGTGTATGAGATAGTGAAGTGTGATCCGGGTGTATGACATAGAGAAGTGTGATCTGGGTGTATGAACATAGTGAAGTGTGATCTGGGTGTGTGAGCACAGTGAAGTGTGATCCGGGTGTATGAGCACAGTGAGGGGTGATCCGGGTGAATGAGCAGTGTGAAGTGTGATCTGGGTGTATGAGATAGTGATCAGTGATCCGGGTGTATGAGCACAGTGAAGTGTGATCCGGGTGTACGAGTACAGTGAAGTGTGATCCGGGTGTACGAGCACAGTGAAGTGTGATCCGGGTGTACGAGCACAGTGAAGTGTGATCCGGGTGTACGAGCACAGTGAAGTGTGATCTGGGTGTATCAGCACAGTGAAGTGTGATCCAGGGGTATGAGATAATGAAGTGTGATCCAGGTGTATAAGATAGCGAAGTGTGATCCGGGGGTATGACATAGAGAAGTGTGATCTGGGTGTATGAACATAGTGAAGTTTGATCTGGGTGTATGAACACAGTGAAGTGTGATCTAGGTGTGTGAGCAGAGTGAAGTGTGATCCGGGTGTATGAGCACAGTGAGGGGTGATCCGGGTGAATGAGCAGTGTGAAGTGTGGTCTGGGTGTATGAGATAGTGATCAGTGATCCGGGTGTATGAGCACAGTGTAGTGTGATCCGGGTGGACAAGAACAGTCAAAGTCATCCGGGTGTACGAACACAGTGAAGTGTGATCCGGGTGTATGAGTACAGTGACGTGTGATCCGGGTGTAAGAGCACAGTGAAGTGTGATCCGGGTGTACGAGAACAGTGAAGTGTGATCTGGGTGTATCAGCACAGTGAAGTGTGATCCAGGGGTATGAGATAATGAAGTGTGATCCAGGTGTATGAGATAGCGAAGTGTGATCCAGGTGTATGACATAGAGAAGTGTGATCTGGGTGTATGAACATAGTAAGGTTTGATCTGGGTGTATGAACACAGTGAAGTGTGATCTAGTTGTGTGAGCACAGTGAAGTGTGATCCGGGTGCATGAGCACAGTGAAGTGTGATCTGTGTGAATTAGCGGAGTGAAGTGTGATATAGGTATATGGTGATAGTGAAGTGTGATCCAGTTGTATGAGCAAAGTAACGTGTGATCCAGGTGTATGAGGATACTGAAGTATAATCCAGGTGTATGAGCACAGTAAAGTGTGATCCAGTGTATGAGCACAGTGAAGTGTGATCCGGGTGTACGAGCACAGTGAAGTGTGATCCGGGTGTACGAGCACAGTGAAGTGTGATCTGGGTGTATGAGCACAGTGAAGTGTGATCCAGGGGTATGAGATAATGAAGTGTGATCCAGGTGTATGAGATAGCGAAGTGTGATCCGGGGGTATGACATAGAGAAGTGTGATCCGGGTGTATGAACATAGTGAAGTGTGATCTGGGTGTATGAGCAAGTGAAGTGTGTTCTGGGTGTATGAGCACAGTGAAGTGTGATCTGGGTTTATGAGATAGTGGAGTGTGATCCTGGTGAATGAGCAGAGTGATGTGTGATCTGGGTGGATGAGCACAGTGAAGTCTGTTCCAGGTGTATGAGATAGTGAAGTGTGATCCGGGTGTACGAGCACAGTGAAGAGAGATCCATGTGATTCAGCACAGTGAGGTGTGATCCGGGTGTATGAGATAGTGATGTGTGATCAGAGTGTATGACATAGAGAAGTGTGATCCGGGTGTAAGAACATAGTGAAGTGTGATCTGGGTGATTGAGCACAGTGAAGTGCGATCTGGGTGTACGAGCACAGTGAAGTGTGATCCGGGTGTACGAGCACAGTGAAGTGTGATCCGGGTGTACAAGCAAACTGAAGTGTCATCCGGGTGTACGAGCACAGTGAAGTGTGATCCGGGTGTACGAGCATAGTGAAGTGTGATCTGGGTGTATGAGCTCAGTGAAGTGTCATCTGGGTGTATGAGCACAGTGACGTGTGATCCGGGTGTATGAGCACAGTGAAGTGTGATCCGGGTGTATGAGCACAGTGAAGTGTGATCCAGGTGTATGAGCACAGTGACGTGTGATCTGGGTGTGTGAGCACAGTGATAGTGTGATCCGGGTGTATGAGCACAGTGAGGGGTGATCCGGGTGAATGAGCAGTGCGAAGTGTGATCTGGGTGTATGAGATAGGGAAGTGTGATCCGGGTGTATGAACACAGTGTAGTGTGATCCCGGTGTACAAGAACAGTGAAGTCTCATCCGGGTGTACGAGCACATTGATGTGTGATCCGGGTGTACGAGTACAGTGAAGTATGATCTGGGTTGATGAGCACAATGATGTGTGATCCAGGTGTATGAGATAGTGAAGTGTGATACGGGTGTATGAGATAGTGAAGTGCGTTCCGGGTGTATGACATAGTCAAGTGTGATCCGGGTGTATGAGATAGTGAAGTGTGATCCGGGTGTATGACATTGAGAAGTGTGATCTGGGTGTATGAACATAGTGAAGTGTGATCTGGGTGTATGAACACAGTGAAGTGTGTTTCCGGTGTACGAGCACAGTGTAGTGTGATCCGGGTGTACAAGCACAGTGAAGTCTCATCGGGGTGTATGAGCACAGTGAAGTGTGATCCGGGTGTATGAGCACAATGAAGTGTGATCCGGGTGAATGAGCAGAGTGAAGTGTGATCCGGGTGTATGACATAGAGAAGTGTGATCCGGGTGTATGAACGTAGTGAAGTGTGATCTGGGTGTAAGAGCACAGAGAAGTGTGATCCGGTGTATGAACATAGTGAAGTGTAATCTGGGTGTATGACCACAGTGAAGTGTGATCTGGGTGTATGAGCAGAGTGAAGTGTGATCTAGGTATATGGTGATAGTGAAGTATCATCCAGTTGTATGAGCATAGTAACGTGTCATCCAGGTGTATGAGCACAATGAAGTGTGATCCAGGTGTACGAGCACAGTGAAGTGTGATCCGGGTGTACGAGCACAGTGTAGTGTGATCTGGGTGTACGAGCACAGTGTAGTCTGATCTGGGTGCATGAACACAGTGAAGTGTGATCCGGGTGTATGAGCACAGTGAAGGGTGATCCGGGCGAATGAGCAGAGTGAAGTGTGATCTGGGTGTATGAGATAGTGATGTGTGATCCGTGTGTATGAGCATAGTGAAGTGTGATCTAGGTGTATGAGAAAAGTGAAGTGTGATATGGGTGTATGAGCACAGTGTAGTGTGATTCGGGTGTACGAGCACAGTGAAGTGTGATCCGGGTGTATGAGCAGAGTGAAGTGTGATCCGGGTGTACGAGCACAGTGAAGTGTGATCCGGGTGTATGACATAGAGAAGTGAGCCGGGTGTATGACCGTAGTGCAGTGTGATCAGTGTGTAAGAGCACAGTGAAGTGTGATCCAGGTGTATGAGATAGTGAAGTGTGATACGGGTGTATGACATAGTGAAGTGTGATCTGGGTGTATAAGCAGAGTGAATTGTGATCTAGGTATATGGTGATAGTGATGTATGATCCAGGTGTATGAGCACAATAAAATGTGATACGGGTATATGAGCAAAGAGAAGTGTGATCTGGGTGCATGAACACAGTGAAGTGTGATCCGGGTGTATGAGCACAGTGAAGGGTGATCCGGGCGAATGAGCAGAGTGAAGTGTGATCTGGGTGTATGAGATAGTGATGTGTGATCCGTGTGTATGAGCATAGTGAAGTGTGATCTAGGTGTATGAGAAAAGTGAAGTGTGATATGGGTGTATGAGCACAGTGTAGTGTGATTCGGGTGTACGAGCACAGTGAAGTGTGATCCGGGTGTATGAGCAGAGTGAAGTGTGATCCGGGTGTACGAGCACAGTGAAGTGTGATCCGGGTGTATGACATAGAGAAGTGAGCCGGGTGTATGACCGTAGTGCGGTGTGATCAGTGTGTAAGAGCACAGTGATAGTGTGATCCGGGTGTATGAGCACAGTGAGGGGTGATCCGGGTGAATGAGTAGAGGGAAGTGTGATCTGGGTGTATGAGATAGTGAAGTGTGATCAGGGTGTATGAGCACAGTGTTGTTTGATCCAGGTGTACAAGCACAGTGAAGTCTCATCCGGGTGTACGAGCACAGTGAAGTGTGATCCGGGTGTACCAGTACAGTGAAGTATGATCTGGGTGGATGAGCACAATGATGTGTGATCCAGATGTATGACATAGTGAAGTGTGTTCCAGGTATTTTAGATAGTGATATGTGATCCAGCTGTATGAACATAGTGAAGTGTGATCCGGGTGAATGAGCAGACTGAAATGTGATCTGGGTGTATGAGCACAGTGAAGTGTGATCCAGGTGTACGAGATAGTGAAGTGTGATCAAAGTGTATGAGATAGTGAAGAGTGATCTGGGAGTATGAACGTAGTGAAGTGTGTTCTGGGTGTATGAACATAGTGAAGTGTGATCTGGGTGTGTGAGCACAGTGAAGTTTGATCCGGGTGTATGAGCACAGTGAAGTGTGATCCGGGTGAATGAGCAGAGTGAAGTGTGATCTGTGTGTATGAGCACAGTGAAGTGTTACGGGTGTATGAGATAGTGAAGTGTGATCCGGGTGTATGATATAGAGAAGTGTGATCCAGGTGTATGAACATAGTGAAGTGTAAGGAGGGTGTATGAGCAGAGTGAAGTGTGATCTGGGTGTATGAGCAGAGTGAAGTGTGATCTAGGTGTATGGTGTTAGTGAAGTATGATCCTGGTGTATGAGCACAGAGATGTGTGATCCGGGTATATGAGCAAAGTGAAGTGTGATCTGGGTGTATGAGCACAGTGAAGTGTGATCTGGGTGTGTGACATAGAGAAATTTGATCCGGGTGTATGAACTTAGTGAAGTGTGACCTGGTGTATGAGCACAGTGAAGTATGATCTGGGTGGGTGAGCATAGTGAAGTGTGATCCGGGTGTATGATCACAGTGAAGTGTGATCCGGGTGTCTGAGCACAGTGAAGTGTGATCCGGATATATGAGCAGAGTGAAGTGTGATCCAGGTATATGAGCAAAGTGAAGTGTGAACCGGGTGTATGACCACAGTGAAGTGTGATCCAGGTGTATGAGATAGTGAAGAGTGATCCAGGTGTATCTGATAGTGACGTGTGATCCGGGTGTATGAACATAATGAAGAGTGATCTGGGTGTATGAGCACTGTGAATTGTGATCTGGGTGTGTGAGCACAATGAATTGTGATCCGGGTGTATGACATAGTGAAGTGTGATCTGGGTGTATGAGCAGAGTGAAGTGTGATCCAGGTGTATGGTGTTAGTGAAGTATGATCCTGGTGTATGAGCACAGAGAAGTGTGATCCGGGTATATGAGCAAAGTGAAGTGTGATCTGGGTGTATGAGCACAGTGAAGTGTGATCTGGGTGTGTGAACACAGTGAAGTTTAATCTGGGTATACGAGATAATGGAGTATTATACAGGTGAATGAACAAAGTGATGTGTGATCCTGGTGTATAAACACAGTGAAGTGTGATCCGGGTGTATGAGCACAGTAAACTGAGATCCAGGTGTATGGGAATAGTGAAGTGTGATCCGGGTGTATGACATAGAGAAATTTGATCCGGGTGTATGAACTTAGTGAAGTGTGACCTGGTGTATGAGCACTGTGAAGTATGATCTGGGTGGGTGAGCATAGTGAAGTGTGATCCGGGTGTATGATCACAGTGAAGTGTGATCCGGGTGTATGAGCAGAGTGAAGTGTGATCCAGGTATATGAGCAAAGTGAAGTGTGAACCGGGTGTATGACCACAGTGAAGTGTGATCCAGGTGTATGAGATAGTGAAGAGAGATCCAGGTGTATCAGATAGTGACGTGTGATCCGGGTGTATGAACATAATGAAGAGTGATCTGGGTGTATGAGCACTGTGAATTGTGATCTGGGTGTGTGAGCACAATGAATTGTGATCCGGGTGTATGACATAGTGAAGTGTGATCTGGGTGTATGAGCATAGTGAAGTGTGATCCAGGTGTACGACCACAGTGAAGTGTGATTCGGGTGTACGAGCACAGTGAAGTGTGATCCGGGTGTATGAGCACAGTGCGGTGTGATCTGGGTGTACGAGTACAGTGAAGTGTGATCTGGGTGTATGAGCACAGTGAAGTGTGATCTGGGTGTGTGAGCACAGTGAAGAGTGTTCCGGGTGTATGAGCACAGTGAAGGGTGATCCGGGTGAATGAGCAGAGGGAAGTGTGATCTGGGTGTTTGAGATAGTGATGTGTGATCCAGGTGTATGAGCACAGTGAACTGTGATCCGGGTGTATGAGAATGGTGAAGTGTGATCCCGGTGTATGAGCACAGTGAAGTGTGATCCGAGTGTATGAGCACAGTGAAGTGTGATCCGAGTGTATGAGCACAGTGTAGTGTTATCCAGGTGTATGAGCTCAGTGAAGTGTGATCCTGGTGTATAAGCACAGTGAAGTGTGATCCGGGTGTATGAGCACAGTGAACTGTGATCTGGGTGTATGAGCACAGTGAAGTGTGACTGGGTGCATGAGATAGTGAAGTGTGATCCAGGTGTATGAGCACAGTGAACTGTGATCCATGTCTATGAGAATAGTGATGTGTGATCCGGGTGTATGAGCACAGTGAAGTGTGATCCGAGTGTATGAGCACAGTTTTGTGTGATCCAGGTGTATGAGCTCAGTGAAGTGTGATCCGGGTATATGGGCACAGTGAAGTGAGATACAGGTGCATGGGAATAGTGAAGTTTGATCCGGGTGTATGAATATAGTGAAGTGTGACCTGGTGTATGAGCACAGTGAAGTGTGATCCAGGTGTATGAGATAGTGAAGAGTGATCCAGGTGTATGAGCACAGTGAAGGCTGATCTGGGTGGATGAGCACAGTGAAGTGTGATCAGGGTGTGTGAACACAGTGAAGTGTAATCTGGGTGTATGAGATAATGGAGTGTGATCCAGGTGAATGAGCAAAGTAATCTGTGATCCGGGTGTATGAACATAGTGATGTGTGATCTGGGTGTATGAGCACAGTGAAGTGTGATCTGGGTGTGTGAGCACTGTGAAGTGTGATCCGGGTGTATGAGCACTGTGAAGTGTGATCCGGGTGTATGAGCACAGTGAAGGGTGATCCGGGTGAATGAGCAGAGTGATATGTGATCTGTGTGTATGAGATAGTGAAGTGTGATCCTGGTGTAAAGCACAGAGAAATGTGATCTGGGTGTATGAGCAGAGTGAAATGCTAACTAGGTGTATGGTGATAGTGAAGTGTGATCCAGGTGTATGAGCACAGTGAAGTGTGATCCGGGTGTATGAGCACAGTGAAGTGTGATCCGGGTGTATGAGCACAGTGAGGGGTGATCCGGGTGAATGAGTAGAGTGAAGTGTGATCTGGGTGTATGAGATAGTGAAGTGTAATCCGGGCGTATGAACACAGTGTTGTGTGATCCAGGTGTATAAGCACAGTGAAGTCTCATCCGGGTGTACGAGCACAGTGAAGTTTGATCCGAGTGTACGACGAGTACAGTGAAGTATGATCTGGGTGGATGAGCACAATGATGTGTGAATCAGATGTATGACATATGAAGTGTGATCCAGGTGTATGAGCACAGTGAAGGGTGATCCGGGTGTATGAGCACAGTGAAGTGTGATCCGGATATATGAGCATAGTGAAGTGTGATCTGGGTATATGTGCAAAGTGAAGTGTGATACGGGGGTATGAGCACAGTTAAGTGTGATCCTGGTGTATGAACATAGTGAGGTGTGATCTGGGTGTATGAATACAGTGAAGAGAGTTCCAGGTGATTCAGCACAATGAAGTGTGATCTGGGTGTATGAACATAGTGAGGTATGATCCGGGTGTATGAACACAATGCAGTGTGATACTGGTGTATGAGCATAGTGAGGTGTGGTCAGGATGTATGAACACAGTGAAGTATGATCCAGGTGTATGAGCACAGTGAAGTGTGATTCGGGTGTACGAGCACAGTGAAGTGTGATCCGGGTGTATGACATAGTGAAGTGTGATCTGGTTGTATGAGCATAGTGAAGTGTGATCCAGGTGTATGACCACAGTGAAGTGTGATTCGGGTGTACGAGCACAGTGAAGTGTGATCCGGTTGTATGAACATAGTGAGGTGTGATCAGGATGTATGAACACAGTGAAATGTGATTCAGGTGTATGAGCACAATGAAGTGTGATTCGGGTGTATGAGCACAGTGAAGTGTGATCCGGGTGTATGAGCACAGTGAAGTGTGGTCCGGGACATGACATAGTGAAGTGTGATCTGGGTGTATGGGCATAGTGAAGTGTGATCCAGGTGTATGACCACAGTGAAGTGTGATTCGGGTGTACGAGCACAGTGAAGTGTGATCCGGGTGTATGAGCACAGTGAAGCGTGATCCGGGTGTACAAGCACAGTGAAGTCCGATCTGGGTTTACAAGCACAGTGAAGTGTAACCCGGGTGTACGAGCACAGTAAAGTGTGATATGCTTGTATGAACACAGTGAAGTGTGAACCAGGTGTATGAGATAGTGAAGTGTGATCTGGGTGTATGAGCACAGTGAAGTGTGATCCATGTGTATGAGAAAAGTGAAGTGTGATCCGGGTGTATGAGCACAGTGAAGTGTGATCCGGGTGAATGAGAAGAGTGAAGTGTGATCTCGATGTATGAGCACAAAGAAGTGTGATCCGGGTGTATGAGCACAGTGAAGTGTGATCCGGGAGTATGACATAGTGAAGTGCGATCCGGATGTATGACCGTAGTGAAGTGTGATCTGGGTGTAAGAGCACAGAGAAGTGTGGTCCGGGTGTATGAGATAGTGAAGTGTGATCCGGGTGTATGAACATAGTGAAGTGTGATCTGGGTGTATGAGCAAAGTGAAGTGTGTTCTGGGTGTATGAGCACTGTGAAGTGTGATCTGGGTTTATGAGATAGTGGAGTGTGATCCTGGTGAATGAGCAGAGTGAAGTATGATCCGGGTGTACGAGCACAGTGAAGTGTGATCTGGGTGTATGAGCACAGTGAAGTGTGATCCAGGGGTATGAGATAATGAAGTGTGATCCAGGTGTATGAGATAGCGAAGTGTGATCCGGGGGTATGACATAGAGAAGTGTGATCCGGGTGTATGGCAATAGTGAAGTGTGATCTGGGCCTATGAGCAAGGTGAAGTGTGTTCTGGCTGTATGAGAACAGTGAAGTGTGATCTGGGTGTATGAGATAGTGGAGTGTGATCTTGGTGAATGAGCAGAGTGAAGTGTGCTCTGGGTGTATGAGCACAGTGAAGTCTGGTCCAGGTGTATGAGATAGTGAAGTGTGATCCGGGTGTATGAACATAGTGAGGTGTGATCTGGATGTATGAGCACAGTGAAGTCTGATCTGCGACTGTGAGCACAGTGAAGTCTGATCCGGGTGTATGAGCACAATGACGGGTGATCCGGGTGAATGAGCAGTGTGAAGTGTGATCTGGGTGTATGAACATAGTGAAGTGTGATCTGGATGTATGAGCACAGTGAAGTCTGATCTGCGACTGTGAGCACAGTGAAGTGTGATCCGGGTGTATGAGCACAATGACGGGTGATCCGGGTGAATGAGCAGTGTGAAGTGTGATCTGGGTGTATGAGATAGTGAAGTGTGATCCGGGTATATGAGCAAAGTGAAGTGTGAACCGGGGGTATAAGAACAGTGAAGAGAGATCCAGGTGATTTTGCACAGTGAAGTGTGATCCGGGTGTATGAACATAGTGAGGTGTGATCTGGGTATATGAACAGAGTGAAGAGAGATCCAGGTGATTCAGCACGGTGAAGTGTGATCCGGGTGTATGAACATAGGGAGGTGTGATCAGGATGTATGAACACAGTGAAGTATGATCCAGGTGTATGAGCACAGTGAAGTGTGATTCGGGTGTACGAGCACAGTGAACTGCGATCCGGGTGTATGAGCACAGTCAAGTGTGATCCAGGGGTATGAGATAATGAAGTGTGATCCAGGTGTATGTGATAGCGAAATGTGATCCGGGTGTATGAACATAGTGAAGTGTGATCTGGGTGTATGAGCAAAGTGAAGTGTTTTCTGGGTGTATGAGCACTGTGAAGTGTGATCTGGGTTTATGAGATAGTGGAGTGTGATCCTGGTGAATGAGCAGAGTGAAGTGTGATCTGGGTGTATGAGCACAGTGAAGTCTGGTCCAGGTGTATGAGATAGTGAAGTGTGATCTGGGTGTATGAACCTAGTGAAGTGTGATCTGGGTGTATGAGCATAGAGAAGTCTGATCTGTGACTGTGAGCACAGTGAAGTGTGATCCGGGTGTATGAGCACAGTGAAGGATGATCTGGATGAATGAGCAGAGTGAAGTGTGATCTGGGTGTATGAGATAGCGAAGTGTGATCCAGGTGTATGAGAAAAGTGAACTGTGATACGGATATATGAGCATAGTGAAGTGTGATCTGGGTACGTGAGCAAAGTGAAGTGTGAACCGGGTCTATGAGAACAGTGAAGAGAGATCCAGGTGATTCAGCACAGTGAAGTGCGATCCGGGTATATGAGCACAGTGAAGGGTGATCCGGGTGTATGAGCACAGTGAAGTGTGATCCGGATATATGAGCATAGTGAAGTGTGATCTGGGTATATGTGCAAAGTGAAGTGTGATACGGGGGTATGAGCACAGTTAAGTGTGATCCTGGTGTATGAACATAGTGAGGTGTGATCTGGGTGTATGAATACAGTGAAGAGAGTTCCAGGTGATTCAGCACAATGAAGTGTGATCCGGGTGTATGAACACAATGCAGTGTGATACAGGTGTATGAGCACAGTGAAGTGTGATACGGGTGTATAACATAGAGAAGTGTGATCCGGGTGTTCGAGCACAGTGAAGTGTGATCCGGGTGTATGAGCACAGAGTAGTGTGATCCGGGTGTATGAGATAGTGAAGTGTGATACGGGTGTATGAGCACAGTGAAGTGTGATCTGGGTGTACAAGCATAGTGAAGTGTGATCCGGGTGTACGAGCACAGTGAAGTGTGATCTGGGTGTATGAGCACAGTGAAGTGTGATCCAGGGGTATGAAATAATGAAGTGTGATCCAGGTGTATGAGATAGCGAAGTGTGATCCGGGGGTATGACATAGAGAAGTGTGATCCAGGTGTATGAACATAGTGAAGTGTGATCTGGGTGTATGAGCAAAGTGAAGTGTGTTCTCGGTGTATTAACACAGTGAAGTGTGATCTGGGTATATGAGATAGAGAAGTGTGATCCTGGTGAATGAACAGAGTGAAGTGTGATCTGGGTCTATGAGCACAGTGAAGTCTGGTCCGGGTGTATGAGATAGTGAAGTGTGATCTGGGTGTACGAGCACAGTGAAGTCTGATCTGCGACTGTGAGCACAGTGAAGTGTGATCCGGGTGTATGAGCACTGTGAAGTGTGATCTGGGTTTATGAGATAGTGGAGTTTGATCCTGGTGAATGAGCAGAGTGAAGTGTGATCTGGGTGTATGAGCACAGTGAAGTCTGGTCCAGGTGTATGAGATAGTGAAGTGTGATCTGGGTGTATGAACCTAGTGAAGTGTGATCTGGGTGTATGAGCACAGAGAAGTCTGATCTGTGACTGTGAGCACAGTGAAGTGTGATCCGGGTGTATGAGCACAGTGAAGTGTGATCTGGGTGTATGAGATAGTGAAGTGTGATCCAGGTGTATGAGAAAAGTGAACTGTGATCCGGATGTATGAGCATAGTGAAGTGTGATCTGGGTACATGAGCAAAGTGAAGTGTGAACCGGGTCTATGAGAACAGTGAAGAGAGATCCAGGTGATTCAGCACAGTGAAGTGGGATCCGGTTGTATGAACATAGTGAGGTGTGATCTGGGTGTATGAACACAGTGAAGAGAGATCCAGGTGATTCAGAACAGTGAAGTGTGATCCTGGTGTATGAACATAGTGAGGTGTGATCAGGATGTATGAACACAGTGAAATGTGATCCAGGTGTATGAGCACAATGAAGTGTGATTCGGGTGTACGAGCACAGTGAATTGTGATCCGGGTGTATGAGCACAGTGAAGTGTGGTCCGGGACATGACATAGTGAAGTGTGATCTGGGTGTATGGGCATAGTGAAGTGTGATCCAGGTGTATGACCACAGTGAAGTGTGATTCGGGTGTACGAGCACAGTGAAGTGTGATCCGGGTGTATGAGCACAGTGAAGCGTGATCCGGGTGTACAAGCACAGTGAAGTCCGATCGGGGTTTACAAGCACAGTGAAGTGTAACCCGGGTGTACGAGCACAGTAAAGTGTGATATGCTTGTATGAACACAGTGAAGTGTGAACCAGGTGTATGAGATAGTGAAGTGTGATCTGGGTGTATGAGCACAGTGAAGTGTGATCCATGTGTATGAGAAAAGTGAAGTGTGATCCGGGTGTATGAGAACAGTGAAGGGTGATCCGGGTGAATGAGCAGTGTGATATGTGATCTGGGTGTGTGAGCACAGTGAAGTGTTATCCGGGTGTATGAGCACAGTGAAGTGTGATCCGGGTGAATGAGCAGAGTGAAGTGTGATCTCGATGTATGAGCACAAAGAAGTGTGATCCGGGTGTATGAGCACAGTGAAGTGTGATCCGGGAGTATGACATAGTGAAGTGCGATCCGGGTATATGAGCACAGTGAAGGGTGATCCGGGTGTATGAGCACAGTGAAGTGTGATCCGGATATATGAGCATAGTGAAGTGTGATCTGGGTATATGTGCAAAGTGAAGTGTGATACGGGGGTATGAGCACAGTTAAGTGTGATCCTGGTGTATGAACATAGTGAGGTGTGATCTGGGTGTATGAATACAGTGAAGAGAGTTCCAGGTGATTCAGCACAATGAAGTGTGATCCGGGTGTATGAACACAATGCAGTGTGATACAGGTGTATGAGCACAGTGAAGTGTGATACGGGTGTATAACATAGAGAAGTGTGATCCAGGTGTATGAACATAGTGAAGTGTGATCTGGGTGTATGAGCAAAGTGAAGTGTGTTCTCGGTGTATTAACACAGTGAAGTGTGATCTGGGTATATGAGATAGAGAAGTGTGATCCTGGTGAATGAACAGAGTGAAGTGTGATCTGGGTCTATGAGCACAGTGAAGTCTGGTCCGGGTGTATGAGATAGTGAAGTGTGATCTGGGTGTACGAGCACAGTGAAGTCTGATCTGCGACTGTGAGCACAGTGAAGTGTGATCCGGGTGTATGAGCACAGTGAAGGGTGATCCGGGTGAATGAGAAGAGTGAAGTGTGATCTGGGTGTATGAGAAAAGTGACGTGTGATCTGGGTGTATGAGCACAGTGAAGTGTGATTCGGGTGTACGAGCACAGTGAAGTGCGATCTGGGTGTATGAGCACAGTGTAGTGTGATCCGGGTGTACAAGCAGAGTGAAGTCTCATCGGGGTGTACGAACACAGTGAAGTGTGATCCGGGTGTATGAGCACAGTGAAGTGTGATCCGGGTGAATGAGCAGAGTGATGTGTAATCCGGGTGTATGACATAGAGAAGTGTGATCCGGGTGTATGAACGTAGTGAAGTGTGATCTGGGTGTAAGAGCACAGAGAAGTGTGATCCGGGTGTATGAACATATTGAAGTGTAATCTGGGTGTATGAGCACAGTGAAGTCTGATCTGGGTGTATGAGCACAGTGTAGTGTGATCCGGGTGTACAAGCAGAGTGAAGTCTCATCCGGGTGTACGAGCACAGTGTAGTGTGATCCGGGTGTATGAGCACAGTTAAGTGTGATCCGGGTGTATGACATAGAGAAGTGTGATCCGGGTGTATGACCGTAGTGAAGTGTGATCTGGGTGTAAGAGCACAGAGAAGTGTGGTCCGGGTGTATGAGATAGTGAAGTGTGATCCGGGTGTATGAACATAGTGAAGTGTGTTCTGGGTGTATGAGCAAAGTGAAGTGTGTTCTGGGTGTATGAGCACTGTGAAGTGTGATCTGGGTTTATGAGATAGTGGAGTTTGATCCTCGTGAATGAGCAGAGTGAAGTGTGATCTGGGTGCATGAGCACAGAGAAGTCTGATCTGTGACTGTGAGCACAGTGAAGTGTGATCCGGGTGTATGAGCACAGTGAAGGGTGATCTGGGTGAATGAGCAGAGTGAAGTGTGATCTGGGTGTATGAGATAGTGAAGTGTGATCCAGGTGTATGAGAAAAGTGAACTGTGATCCGGATGTATGAGCATAGTGAAGTGTGATCTGGGTACATGAGCAAAGTGAAGTGTGAACTGGGTCTATGAGAACAGTGAAGAGAGATCCAGGTGATTCAGCACAGTGAAGTGGGATCCGGTTGTATGAACATAGTGAGGTGTGATCTGGGTGTATGAACACAGTGAAGAGAGATCCAGGTGATTCAGAACAGTGAAGTGTGATCCTGGTGTATGAACATAGTGAGGTGTAATCAGGATGTATGAACACAGTGAAATGTGATCCAGGTGTATGAGCACAATGAAGTGTGATTCGGGTGTACGAGCACAGTAAAGTGTGATATGCTTGTATGAACACAGTGAAGTGTGAACCAGGTGTATTAGATAGTGAAGTGTGATCTGGGTGTATGAGCACAGTGAAGTGTGATCCATGTGTATGAGAAAAGTGAAGTGTGATCCGGGTGTATGAGCACAGTGAAGGGTGATCCGGGTGAATGAGCAGTGTGATGTGTGATCTGGGTGTGTGAGCACAGTGAAGTGTTATCCGGGTGTATGAGCACAGTGAAGTGTGATCCGGGTGAATGAGCAGAGTGAAGTGTGATCTCGATGTATCAGCACAAAGTGTGATCCGGGTATATGAGCATAGTGAAGTGTGATCTGGGTATATGTGCAAAGTGAAGTGTGATACGGGGGTATGAGCACAGTTAAGTGTGATCCTGGTGTATGAACATAGTGAGGTGTGATCTGGGTGTATGAATACAGTGAAGAGAGTTCCAGGTGATTCAGCACAATGAAGTGTGATCCGGGTGTATGAACATAGTGAGGTATGATCCGGGTGTATGAACACAATGCAGTGTGATACTGGTGTATGAGCATAGTGAGGTGTGGTCAGGATGTATGAACACAGTGAAGTATGATCCAGGTGTATGAGCACAGTGAAGTGTGATTCGGGTGTACGAGCACAGTGAAGTGTGATCCGGGTGTATGACATAGTGAAGTGTGATCTGGTTGTATGAGCATAGTGAAGTGTGATCCAGGTGTATGACCACAGTGAAGTGTGATTCGGGTGTACGAGCACAGTGAAGTGTGATCCGGTTGTATGAACATAGTGAGGTGTGATCAGGATGTATGAACACAGTGAAATGTGATTCAGGTGTATGAGCACAATGAAGTGTGATTCGGGTGTATGAGCACAGTGAAGTGTGATCCGGGTGTATGAGCACAGTGAAGTGTGGTCCGGGACATGACATAGTGAAGTGTGATCTGGGTGTATGGGCATAGTGAAGTGTGATCCAGGTGTATGACCACAGTGAAGTGTGATTCGGGTGTACGAGCACAGTGAAGTGTGATCCGGGTGTATGAGCACAGTGAAGCGTGATCCGGGTGTACAAGCACAGTGAAGTCCGATCTGGGTTTACAAGCACAGTGAAGTGTAACCCGGGTGTACGAGCACAGTAAAGTGTGATATGCTTGTATGAACACAGTGAAGTGTGAACCAGGTGTATGAGATAGTGAAGTGTGATCTGGGTGTATGAGCACAGTGAAGTGTGATCCATGTGTATGAGAAAAGTGAAGTGTGATCCGGGTGTATGAGCACAGTGAAGTGTGATCCGGGTGAATGAGAAGAGTGAAGTGTGATCTCGATGTATGAGCACAAAGAAGTGTGATCCGGGTGTATGAGCACAGTGAAGTGTGATCCGGGAGTATGACATAGTGAAGTGCGATCCGGATGTATGACCGTAGTGAAGTGTGATCTGGGTGTAAGAGCACAGAGAAGTGTGGTCCGGGTGTATGAGATAGTGAAGTGTGATCCGGGTGTATGAACATAGTGAAGTGTGATCTGGGTGTATGAGCAAAGTGAAGTGTGTTCTGGGTGTATGAGCACTGTGAAGTGTGATCTGGGTTTATGAGATAGTGGAGTGTGATCCTGGTGAATGAGCAGAGTGAAGTATGATCCGGGTGTACGAGCACAGTGAAGTGTGATCTGGGTGTATGAGCACAGTGAAGTGTGATCCAG
Organism: Mobula birostris; assembly: GCF_030028105.1. Lineage (NCBI taxonomy): Eukaryota > Metazoa > Chordata > Chondrichthyes > Myliobatiformes > Myliobatidae > Mobula > Mobula birostris. The sequence goes on along the minus strand of NC_092383.1, from coordinate 45,131,592 downwards.
GGGTATGAGATAATGAAGTGTGATCCAGGTGTATGAGATAGCGAAGTGTGATCCGGGGGTATGACATAGAGAAGTGTGATCCGGGTGTATGGCAATAGTGAAGTGTGATCTGGGCCTATGAGCAAGGTGAAGTGTGTTCTGGCTGTATGAGAACAGTGAAGTGTGATCTGGGTGTATGAGATAGTGGAGTGTGATCTTGGTGAATGAGCAGAGTGAAGTGTGCTCTGGGTGTATGAGCACAGTGAAGTCTGGTCCAGGTGTATGAGATAGTGAAGTGTGATCCGGGTGTATGAACATAGTGAAGTGTGATCTGGATGTATGAGCACAGTGAAGTCTGATCTGCGACTGTGAGCACAGTGAAGTGTGATCCGGGTGTATGAGCACAATGACGGGTGATCCGGGTGAATGAGCAGTGTGAAGTGTGATCTGGGTGTATGAGATAGTGAAGTGTGATCCGGGTATATGAGCAAAGTGAAGTGTGAACCGGGGGTATAAGAACAGTGAAGAGAGATCCAGGTGATTTTGCACAGTGAAGTGTGATCCGGGTGTATGAACATAGTGAGGTGTGATCTGGGTATATGAACAGAGTGAAGAGAGATCCAGGTGATTCAGCACGGTGAAGTGTGATCCGGGTGTATGAACATAGGGAGGTGTGATCAGGATGTATGAACACAGTGAAGTATGATCCAGGTGTATGAGCACAGTGAAGTGTGATTCGGGTGTACGAGCACAGTGAACTGCGATCCGGGTGTATGAGCACAGTCAAGTGTGATCCAGGGGTATGAGATAATGAAGTGTGATCCAGGTGTATGTGATAGCGAAATGTGATCCGGGTGTATGAACATAGTGAAGTGTGATCTGGGTGTATGAGCAAAGTGAAGTGTTTTCTGGGTGTATGAGCACTGTGAAGTGTGATCTGGGTTTATGAGATAGTGGAGTGTGATCCTGGTGAATGAGCAGAGTGAAGTGTGATCTGGGTGTATGAGCACAGTGAAGTCTGGTCCAGGTGTATGAGATAGTGAAGTGTGATCTGGGTGTATGAACCTAGTGAAGTGTGATCTGGGTGTATGAGCATAGAGAAGTCTGATCTGTGACTGTGAGCACAGTGAAGTGTGATCCGGGTGTATGAGCACAGTGAAGGATGATCTGGATGAATGAGCAGAGTGAAGTGTGATCTGGGTGTATGAGATAGCGAAGTGTGATCCAGGTGTATGAGAAAAGTGAACTGTGATACGGATATATGAGCATAGTGAAGTGTGATCTGGGTACGTGAGCAAAGTGAAGTGTGAACCGGGGGTATAAGAACAGTGAAGAGAGATCCAGGTGATTTTGCACAGTGAAGTGTGATCCGGGTGTATGAACATAGTGAGGTGTGATCTGGGTATATGAACAGAGTGAAGAGAGATCCAGGTGATTCAGCACGGTGAAGTGTGATCCGGGTGTATGAACATAGGGAGGTGTGATCAGGATGTATGAACACAGTGAAGTATGATCCAGGTGTATGAGCACAGTGAAGTGTGATTCGGGTGTACGAGCACAGTGAACTGCGATCCGGGTGTATGAGCACAGTCAAGTGTGATCCAGGGGTATGAGATAATGAAGTGTGATCCAGGTGTATGTGATAGCGAAATGTGATCCGGGTGTATGAACATAGTGAAGTGTGATCTGGGTGTATGAGCAAAGTGAAGTGTTTTCTGGGTGTATGAGCACTGTGAAGTGTGATCTGGGTTTATGAGATAGTGGAGTGTGATCCTGGTGAATGAGCAGAGTGAAGTGTGATCTGGGTGTATGAGCACAGTGAAGTCTGGTCCAGGTGTATGAGATAGTGAAGTGTGATCTGGGTGTATGAACCTAGTGAAGTGTGATCTGGGTGTATGAGCATAGAGAAGTCTGATCTGTGACTGTGAGCACAGTGAAGTGTGATCCGGGTGTATGAGCACAGTGAAGGATGATCTGGATGAATGAGCAGAGTGAAGTGTGATCTGGGTGTATGAGATAGCGAAGTGTGATCCAGGTGTATGAGAAAAGTGAACTGTGATACGGATATATGAGCATAGTGAAGTGTGATCTGGGTACGTGAGCAAAGTGAAGTGTGAACCGGGTCTATGAGAACAGTGAAGAGAGATCCAGGTGATTCAGCACAGTGAAGTGCGATCCGGGTATATGAGCACAGTGAAGGGTGATCCGGGTGTATGAGCACAGTGAAGTGTGATCCGGATATATGAGCATAGTGAAGTGTGATCTGGGTATATGTGCAAAGTGAAGTGTGATACGGGGGTATGAGCACAGTTAAGTGTGATCCTGGTGTATGAACATAGTGAGGTGTGATCTGGGTGTATGAATACAGTGAAGAGAGTTCCAGGTGATTCAGCACAATGAAGTGTGATCCGGGTGTATGAACACAATGCAGTGTGATACAGGTGTATGAGCACAGTGAAGTGTGATACGGGTGTATAACATAGAGAAGTGTGATCCGGGTGTTCGAGCACAGTGAAGTGTGATCCGGGTGTATGAGCACAGAGTAGTGTGATCCGGGTGTATGAGATAGTGAAGTGTGATACGGGTGTATGAGCACAGTGAAGTGTGATCTGGGTGTACAAGCATAGTGAAGTGTGATCCGGGTGTACGAGCACAGTGAAGTGTGATCTGGGTGTATGAGCACAGTGAAGTGTGATCCAGGGGTATGAAATAATGAAGTGTGATCCAGGTGTATGAGATAGCGAAGTGTGATCCGGGGGTATGACATAGAGAAGTGTGATCCAGGTGTATGAACATAGTGAAGTGTGATCTGGGTGTATGAGCAAAGTGAAGTGTGTTCTCGGTGTATTAACACAGTGAAGTGTGATCTGGGTATATGAGATAGAGAAGTGTGATCCTGGTGAATGAACAGAGTGAAGTGTGATCTGGGTCTATGAGCACAGTGAAGTCTGGTCCGGGTGTATGAGATAGTGAAGTGTGATCTGGGTGTACGAGCACAGTGAAGTCTGATCTGCGACTGTGAGCACAGTGAAGTGTGATCCGGGTGTATGAGCACTGTGAAGTGTGATCTGGGTTTATGAGATAGTGGAGTTTGATCCTGGTGAATGAGCAGAGTGAAGTGTGATCTGGGTGTATGAGCACAGTGAAGTCTGGTCCAGGTGTATGAGATAGTGAAGTGTGATCTGGGTGTATGAACCTAGTGAAGTGTGATCTGGGTGTATGAGCACAGAGAAGTCTGATCTGTGACTGTGAGCACAGTGAAGTGTGATCCGGGTGTATGAGCACAGTGAAGTGTGATCTGGGTGTATGAGATAGTGAAGTGTGATCCAGGTGTATGAGAAAAGTGAACTGTGATCCGGATGTATGAGCATAGTGAAGTGTGATCTGGGTACATGAGCAAAGTGAAGTGTGAACCGGGTCTATGAGAACAGTGAAGAGAGATCCAGGTGATTCAGCACAGTGAAGTGGGATCCGGTTGTATGAACATAGTGAGGTGTGATCTGGGTGTATGAACACAGTGAAGAGAGATCCAGGTGATTCAGAACAGTGAAGTGTGATCCTGGTGTATGAACATAGTGAGGTGTGATCAGGATGTATGAACACAGTGAAATGTGATCCAGGTGTATGAGCACAATGAAGTGTGATTCGGGTGTACGAGCACAGTGAATTGTGATCCGGGTGTATGAGCACAGTGAAGTGTGGTCCGGGACATGACATAGTGAAGTGTGATCTGGGTGTATGGGCATAGTGAAGTGTGATCCAGGTGTATGACCACAGTGAAGTGTGATTCGGGTGTACGAGCACAGTGAAGTGTGATCCGGGTGTATGAGCACAGTGAAGCGTGATCCGGGTGTACAAGCACAGTGAAGTCCGATCGGGGTTTACAAGCACAGTGAAGTGTAACCCGGGTGTACGAGCACAGTAAAGTGTGATATGCTTGTATGAACACAGTGAAGTGTGAACCAGGTGTATGAGATAGTGAAGTGTGATCTGGGTGTATGAGCACAGTGAAGTGTGATCCATGTGTATGAGAAAAGTGAAGTGTGATCCGGGTGTATGAGAACAGTGAAGGGTGATCCGGGTGAATGAGCAGTGTGATATGTGATCTGGGTGTGTGAGCACAGTGAAGTGTTATCCGGGTGTATGAGCACAGTGAAGTGTGATCCGGGTGAATGAGCAGAGTGAAGTGTGATCTCGATGTATGAGCACAAAGAAGTGTGATCCGGGTGTATGAGCACAGTGAAGTGTGATCCGGGAGTATGACATAGTGAAGTGCGATCCGGGTATATGAGCACAGTGAAGGGTGATCCGGGTGTATGAGCACAGTGAAGTGTGATCCGGATATATGAGCATAGTGAAGTGTGATCTGGGTATATGTGCAAAGTGAAGTGTGATACGGGGGTATGAGCACAGTTAAGTGTGATCCTGGTGTATGAACATAGTGAGGTGTGATCTGGGTGTATGAATACAGTGAAGAGAGTTCCAGGTGATTCAGCACAATGAAGTGTGATCCGGGTGTATGAACACAATGCAGTGTGATACAGGTGTATGAGCACAGTGAAGTGTGATACGGGTGTATAACATAGAGAAGTGCGATCCGGGTGTTCGAGCACAGTGAAGTGTGATCCGGGTGTATGAGCACAGAGTAGTGTGATCCGGGTGTATGAGATAGTGAAGTGTGATACGGGTGTATGAGCACAGTGAAGTGTGATCTGGGTGTACAAGCATAGTGAAGTGTGATCCGGGTGTACGAGCACAGTGAAGTGTGATCTGGGTGTATGAGCACAGTGAAGTGTGATCCAGGGGTATGAAATAATGAAGTGTGATCCAGGTGTATGAGATAGCGAAGTGTGATCCGGGGGTATGACATAGAGAAGTGTGATCCAGGTGTATGAACATAGTGAAGTGTGATCTGGGTGTATGAGCAAAGTGAAGTGTGTTCTCGGTGTATTAACACAGTGAAGTGTGATCTGGGTATATGAGATAGAGAAGTGTGATCCTGGTGAATGAACAGAGTGAAGTGTGATCTGGGTCTATGAGCACAGTGAAGTCTGGTCCGGGTGTATGAGATAGTGAAGTGTGATCTGGGTGTACGAGCACAGTGAAGTCTGATCTGCGACTGTGAGCACAGTGAAGTGTGATCCGGGTGTATGAGCACAGTGAAGGGTGATCCGGGTGAATGAGAAGAGTGAAGTGTGATCTGGGTGTATGAGAAAAGTGACGTGTGATCTGGGTGTATGAGCACAGTGAAGTGTGATTCGGGTGTACGAGCACAGTGAAGTGCGATCTGGGTGTATGAGCACAGTGTCGTGTGATCCGGGTGTACAAGCAGAGTGAAGTCTCATCGGGGTGTACGAACACAGTGAAGTGTGATCCGGGTGTATGAGCACAGTGAAGTGTGATCCGGGTGAATGAGCAGAGTGATGTGTAATCCGGGTGTATGACATAGAGAAGTGTGATCCGGGTGTATGAACGTAGTGAAGTGTGATCTGGGTGTAAGAGCACAGAGAAGTGTGATCCGGGTGTATGAACATATTGAAGTGTAATCTGGGTGTATGAGCACAGTGAAGTCTGATCTGGGTGTATGAGCACAGTGTAGTGTGATCCGGGTGTACAAGCAGAGTGAAGTCTCATCCGGGTGTACGAGCACAGTGTAGTGTGATCCGGGTGTATGAGCACAGTTAAGTGTGATCCGGGTGTATGACATAGAGAAGTGTGATCCGGGTGTATGACCGTAGTGAAGTGTGATCTGGGTGTAAGAGCACAGAGAAGTGTGGTCCGGGTGTATGAGATAGTGAAGTGTGATCCGGGTGTATGAACATAGTGAAGTGTGTTCTGGGTGTATGAGCAAAGTGAAGTGTGTTCTGGGTGTATGAGCACTGTGAAGTGTGATCTGGGTTTATGAGATAGTGGAGTTTGATCCTCGTGAATGAGCAGAGTGAAGTGTGATCTGGGTGCATGAGCACAGAGAAGTCTGATCTGTGACTGTGAGCACAGTGAAGTGTGATCCGGGTGTATGAGCACAGTGAAGGGTGATCTGGGTGAATGAGCAGAGTGAAGTGTGATCTGGGTGTATGAGATAGTGAAGTGTGATCCAGGTGTATGAGAAAAGTGAACTGTGATCCGGATGTATGAGCATAGTGAAGTGTGATCTGGGTACATGAGCAAAGTGAAGTGTGAACTGGGTCTATGAGAACAGTGAAGAGAGATCCAGGTGATTCAGCACAGTGAAGTGGGATCCGGTTGTATGAACATAGTGAGGTGTGATCTGGGTGTATGAACACAGTGAAGAGAGATCCAGGTGATTCAGAACAGTGAAGTGTGATCCTGGTGTATGAACATAGTGAGGTGTAATCAGGATGTATGAACACAGTGAAATGTGATCCAGGTGTATGAGCACAATGAAGTGTGATTCGGGTGTACGAGCACAGTGAAGTGTGATCCGGGTGTATGAGCACAGTGAAGTGTGGTCCGGGACATGACATAGTGAAGTGTGATCTGGGTGTATGGGCATAGTGAAGTGTGATCCAGGTGTATGACCACAGTGAAGTGTGATTCGGGTGTACGAGCACAGTGAAGTGTGATCCGGGTGTATGAGCACAGTGAAGCGTGATCCGGGTGTACAAGCACAGTGAAGTCCGATCTGGGTTTACAAGCACAGTGAAGTGTAACCCGGGTGTACGAGCACAGTAAAGTGTGATATGCTTGTATGAACACAGTGAAGTGTGAACCAGGTGTATTAGATAGTGAAGTGTGATCTGGGTGTATGAGCACAGTGAAGTGTGATCCATGTGTATGAGAAAAGTGAAGTGTGATCCGGGTGTATGAGCACAGTGAAGGGTGATCCGGGTGAATGAGCAGTGTGATGTGTGATCTGGGTGTGTGAGCACAGTGACGTGTTATCCGGGTGTATGAGCACAGTGAAGTGTGATCCGGGTGAATGAGCAGAGTGAAGTGTGATCTCGATGTATCAGCACAAAGTGTGATCCGGGTATATGAGCATAGTGAAGTGTGATCTGGGTATATGTGCAAAGTGAAGTGTGATACGGGGGTATGAGCACAGTTAAGTGTGATCCTGGTGTATGAACATAGTGAGGTGTGATCTGGGTGTATGAATACAGTGAAGAGAGTTCCAGGTGATTCAGCACAATGAAGTGTGATCCGGGTGTATGAACATAGTGAGGTATGATCCGGGTGTATGTACACAATGGAGTGTGGTCCAGGTGTATGAGCACAGTGAAGTGTGATACGGGTGTATAACATAGAGAAGTGTGATCCGGGTGTATGAACATAGTGAAGTGTGATTCGGGTGTTCGAGCACAGTGAAGTGTGATCCGGGTGTATGAGCACACAGTAGTGTGATCCGGGTGTATGAGATAGTGAAGTGTGATACGGGTGTATGAGCACAGTGAAGTGTGATCTGGGTGTACAAGCATAGTGAAGTGTGATCCGGGTGTACGAGCACAGTGAAGTGTGATCTGGGTGTATGAGCACAGTGAAGTGTGATCCAGGGGTATGAAATAATGAAGTGTGATCCAGGTGTATGAGATAGCGAAGTGTGATCCGGGGGTATGACATAGAGAAGTGTGATCCAGGTGTATGAACATAGTGAAGTGTGATCTGGGTGTATGAGCAAAGTGAAGTGTGTTCTCGGTGTATTAACACAGTGAAGTGTGATCTGGGTTTATGAGATAGAGAACTGTGATCCTGGTGAATGAACAGAGTGAAGTGTGATCAGGGTGTATGAGCACAGTGAAGTCTGGTCCAGGTGTATGAGATAGTGAAGTGTGATCTGGGTGTACGAGCACAGTGAAGTCTGATCTGCGACTGTGAGCACAGTGAAGTGTGATCCGGGTGTATGAGCACAGTGAAGGGTGATCCGGGTGAATGAGAAGAGTGAAGTGTGATCTGGGTGTATGAGAAAAGTGACGTGTGATCTGGGTGTATGAGCACAGTGAAGTGTGATTCGGGTGTACGAGCACAGTGAAGTGCGATCCGGGTGTATGAACACAGTGTAGTGTGATCCGGGTGTACAAGCAGAGTGAAGTCTCATCGGGGTGTACGAACACAGTGAAGTGTGATCCGGGTGTATGAGCACAGTGGAGTGTGATCCGGGTGAATGAGCAGAGTGAAGTGTACTCCGGGTATATGACATAGAGAAGTGTGATCCGGGTATATGAACGTAGTGAAGTGTGATCTGGGTGTAAGAGCACAGAGAAGTGTGATCCGGGTGTATGAACATATTGAAGTGTAATCTGGGTGTATGAGCACAGTGAAGTCTGATCTGGGTGTATGAGCACAGTGTAGTGTGATCCGGGTGTACAAGCAGAGTGAAGTCTCATCCGGGTGTACGAGCACAGTGTAGTGTGATCCGGGTGTATGAGCACAGTGAAGTGTGATCCGGGTGTATGACATAGAGAAGTGTGATCCGGGTGTATGGGCATAGTGAAGTGTGATCCGGGTGTATGACATAGAGAAGTGTGGTCCGGTTGTATGAGATAGTGAAGTGTGATCCGGGTGTATGAACATAGTGAAGTGTGATCTGGGTGTGTGAGCACAGTGAAGTGTTATCCGGGTGTATGAGCACAGTGAAGTGTGATCCGGGTGAATGAGCAGAGTGAAGTGTGATCTCGATGTATCAGCACAAAGAAGTGTGATCCGGGTGTATGAGCACAGTGAAGTGTGATCCGGGAGTATGACATAGTGAAGTGCAATCCGGGTGTATGAGCACAGTGAAGTCTGGGCCAGGTGTATGAGATAGTGAAGTGTGATCTGGGTGTATGAACCTAGTGAAGTGTGATCCGGGTGTATGAGCACAGAGAAGTCTGATCTGTGACTGTGAGCACAGTGAAGTGTGATCCGGGTGTATGAGCACAGTGAAGGGTGATCTGGGTGAATGAGCAGAGTGAAGTGTGATCTGGGTGTATGAGCACAGTGAAGTCTGGTCCAGGTGTATGAGATAGTGAAGTGTGATCTGGGTGTATGAACCTAGTGAAGTGTGATCCGGGTGTATGAGCACAGAGAAGTCTGATCTGTGACTGTGAGCACAGTGAAGTGTGATCCGGGTGTATGAGCACAGTGAAGGGTGATCTGGGTGAATGAGCAGAGTGAAGTGTGATCTAGGTATATGGTGATAGTGAAGTGTGATCCAGTTTTATGAGCATAGTAACGTGTGATCCAGGTGTATGAGCATACTGAAGTGTGATCCGGGTATATGAGCAGAGTGGAGTGCGATCCGGGTGTACGAGCACAGTGAAGTCTGATCTGGGAGTATGAACACAGTGAAGTCTGATACGGGTGTATGACATAGTGATGTGTGATCCGGGTGAATGAGCAGAGTGAAGTGTGATCTCGGTGTATGAGCACAGTGAAGTGTGATCCGGGTGTATGAGATAGTGAAGTGTGATCCGGGTGTATGAGATAGTGAAGTGTGATCCGGGTGTATGACATAGAGAAGTGTGATCTGGGTGTATGAACATAGTGAAATGTGATCCAGGTGTATGAGCACAGTGAAGTGTGGTCCGGGACATGACATAGTGAAGTGTGATCTGGGTGTATGGGCATAGTGAAGTGTGATCCAGGTGTATGAGCACAGTGAAGCGTGATCCGGGTGTACAAGCACAGTGAAGTCCGATCGGGGTTTACAAGCACAGTGAAGTGTAACCCGGGTGTACGAGCACAGTAAAGTGTGATATGCTTGTATGAACACAGTGAAGTGTAAACCAGGTGTATGAGATAGTGAAGTGTGATCTGGGTGTATGAGCACAGTGAAGTGTGATCCATGTGTATGAGAAAAGTGAAGTGTGATCCGGGTGTATGAGCACAGTGAAGGGTGATCCGGGTGAATGAGCAGTGTGATGTGTGATCTGGGTGTGTGAGCACAGTGAAGTGTTATCCGGGTGTATGAGCACAGTGAAGTGTGATCCGGGTGTATGAGATAGTGAAGTGTGATCCGGGTGTATGAGATAGTGAAGTGTGATCCGGGTGTATGACATAGAGAAGTGTGATCTGGGTGTATGAACATAGTGAAATGTGATCCAGGTGTATGAGCACAGTGAAGTGTGGTCCGGGACATGACATAGTGAAGTGTGATCTGGGTGTATGGGCATAGTGAAGTGTGATCCAGGTGTATGAGCACAGTGAAGCGTGATCCGGGTGTACAAGCACAGTGAAGTCCGATCGGGGTTTACAAGCACAGTGAAGTGTAACCCGGGTGTACGAGCACAGTAAAGTGTGATATGCTTGTATGAACACAGTGAAGTGTAAACCAGGTGTATGAGATAGTGAAGTGTGATCTGGGTGTATGAGCACAGTGAAGTGTGATCCATGTGTATGAGAAAAGTGAAGTGTGATCCGGGTGTATGAGCACAGTGAAGGGTGATCCGGGTGAATGAGCAGTGTGATGTGTGATCTGGGTGTGTGAGCACAGTGAAGTGTTATCCGGGTGTATGAGCACAGTGAAGTGTGATCCGGGTGAATGAGCAGAGTGAAGTGTGATCTCGATGTATGAGCACAAAGAAGTGTGATCCGGGTGTATGAGCACAGTGAAGTGTGATCCGGGAGTATGACATAGTGAAGTGCGATCCGGGTATATGAGCACAGTGAACGGTGATCCGGGTGTATGAGCACAGTGAAGTCTGGGCCAGGTGTATGAGATAGTGAAGTGTGATCTGGGTGTATGAACCTAGTGAAGTGTGATCCGGGTGTATGAGCACAGAGAAGTCTGATCTGTGACTGTGAGCACAGTGAAGTGTGATCCGGGTGTATGAGCACAGTGAAGGGTGATCTGGGTGAATGAGCAGAGTGAAGTGTGATCTGGGTGTATGAGATAGTGAAGTGTGATCCAGGTGTATGAGAAAAGTGAACTGTGATACGGATATATGAGCATAGTGAAGTGTGATCTGGGTACATGAGCAAAGTGAAGTGTGAACTGGGTCTATGAGAACAGTGAAGAGAGATCCAGGTGATTCAGCACAGTGAAGTGGTATCCGGTTGTATGAACATAGTGAAGTGTGATCTGGGTGTATGAACACAGTGAAGAGAGATCCAGGTGATTCAGAACAGTGAAGTGTGATCCTGGTGTATGAACATAGTGAGGTGTGATCAGGATGTATGAACACAGTGAAATGTGATCCAGGTGTATGAGCACAATGAAGTGTGATTCGGGTGTACGAGCACAGTGAAGTGTGATCCGGGTGTATGAGCACAGTGAAGTGTGGTCTGGGACATGACATAGTGAAGTGTGATCTGGGTGTATGGGCATAGTGAAGTGTGATCCAGGTGTATGACCACAGTGAAGTGTGATTCGGGTGTACGAGCACAGTGAAGTGTGATCCGGGTGTATGAGCACAGTGAAGCGTGATCCGGGTGTACAAGCACAGTGAAGTCCGATCTGGGTTTACAAGCACAGTGAAGTGTAACCCGGGTGTACGAGCACAGTAAAGTGTGATATGCTTGTATGAACACAGTGAAGTGTGAACCAGGTGTATGAGATAGTGAAGTGTGATCTGGGTGTATGAGCACAGTGAAGTGTGATCCATGTGTATGAGAAAAGTGAAGTGTGATCCGGGTGTATGAGCACAGTGAAGGGTGATCCGGGTGAATGAGCAGTGTGATGTGTGATCTGGGTGTGTGAGCACAGTGAAGTGTTATCCGGGTGTATGAGCACAGTGAAGTGTGATCCGGGTGAATGAGCAGAGTGAAGTGTGATCTCGATGTATCAGCACAAAGTGTGATCCGGGTATATGAGCATAGTGAAGTGTGATCTGGGTATATGTGCAAAGTGAAGTGTGATACGGGGGTATGAGCACAGTTAAGTGTGATCCTGGTGTATGAACATAGTGAGGTGTGATCTGGGTGTATGAATACAGTGAAGAGAGTTCCAGGTGATTCAGCACAATGAAGTGTGATCCGGGTGTATGAACATAGTGAGGTATGATCCGGGTGTATGAACACAATGGAGTGTGATCCAGGTGTATGAGCACAGTGAAGTGTGATACGGGTGTATAACATAGAGAAGTGTGATCCGGTTGTATGAACATAGTGAAGTGTGATTCGGGTGTTCGAGCACAGTGAAGTGTGATCCGGGTGTATGAGCACACAGTAGTGTGATCCGGGTGTATGAGATAGTGAAGTGTGATACGGGTGTATGAGCACAGTGAAGTGTGATCTGGGTGTACAAGCATAGTGAAGTGTGATCCGGGTGTACGAGCACAGTGAAGTGTGATCTGGGTGTATGAGCACAGTGAAGTGTGATCCAGGGGTATGAAATAATGAAGTGTGATCCAGGTGTATGAGATAGCGAAGTGTGATCCGGGGGTATGACATAGAGAACTGTGATCCAGGTGTATGAACATAGTGAAGTGTGATCAGGGTGTATGAGCACAGTGAAGTCTGGTCCAGGTGTATGAGATAGTGAAGTGTGATCTGGGTGTACGAGCACAGTGAAGTCTGATCTGCGACTGTGAGCACAGTGAAGTGTGATCCGGGTGTATGAGCACAGTGAAGGGTGATCCGGGTGAATGAGAAGAGTGAAGTGTGATCTGGGTGTATGAGAAAAGTGACGTGTGATCTGGGTGTATGAGCACAGTGAAGTGTGATTCGGGTGTACGAGCACAGTGAAGTGCGATCCGGGTGTATGAGCACAGTGTAGTGTGATCCGGGTGTACAAGCAGAGTGAAGTCTCATCGGGGTGTACGAACACAGTGAAGTGTGATCCGGGTGTATGAGCACAGTGAAGTGTGATCCGGGTGAATGAGCAGAGTGAAGTGTACTCCGGGTATATGACATAGAGAAGTGTGATCCGGGTATATGAACGTAGTGAAGTGTGATCTGGGTGTAAGAGCACAGAGAAGTGTGATCCGGGTGTATGAACATATTGAAGTGTAATCTGGGTGTATGAGCACAGTGAAGTCTGATCTGGGTGTATGAGCACAGTGTAGTGTGATCCGGGTGTACAAGCAGAGTGAAGTCTCATCCGGGTGTACGAGCACAGTGTAGTGTGATCCGGGTGTATGAGCACAGTGAAGTGTGATCCGGGTGTATGACATAGAGAAGTGTGATCCGGGTGTATGACCGTAGTGAAGTGTGATCTGGGTGCAAGAGCACAGTGAAGTGTGGTCCGGGACATGACATAGTGAAGTGTGATCTGGGTGTATGGGCATAGTGAAGTGTGATCCGGGTGTATGACATAGAGAAGTGTGGTCCGGTTGTATGAGATAGTGAAGTGTGATCCGGGTGTATGAACATAGTGAAGTGTGATCTGGGTGTGTGAGCACAGTGAAGTGTTATCCGGGTGTATGAGCACAGTGAAGTGTGATCCGGGTGAATGAGCAGAGTGAAGTGTGATCTCGATGTATCAGCACAAAGAAGTGTGATCCGGGTGTATGAGCACAGTGAAGTGTGATCCGGGAGTATGACATAGTGAAGTGCGATCCGGGTATATGAGCACAGTGAACGGTGATCCGGGTGTATGAGCACAGTGAAGTCTGGGCCAGGTGTATGAGATAGTGAAGTGTGATCTGGGTGTATGAACCTAGTGAAGTGTGATCCGGGTGTATGAGCTCAGAGAAGTCTGATCTGTGACTGTGAGCACAGTGAAGTGTGATCCGGGTGTATGAGCACAGTGAAGGGTGATCTGGGTGAATGAGCAGAGTGAAGTGTGATCTGGGTGTATGAGATAGTGAAGTGTGATCCAGGTGTATGAGAAAAGTGAACTGTGATACGGATATATGAGCATAGTGAAGTGTGATCTGGGTACATGAGCAAAGTGAAGTGTGAACTGGGTCTATGAGAACAGTGAAGAGAGATCCAGGTGATTCAGCACAGTGAAGTGGTATCCGGTTGTATGAACATAGTGAAGTGTGATCTGGGTGTATGAACACAGTGAAGAGAGATCCAGGTGATTCAGAACAGTGAAGTGTGATCCTGGTGTATGAACATAGTGAGGTGTGATCAGGATGTATGAACACAGTGAAATGTGATCCAGGTGTATGAGCACAATGAAGTGTGATTCGGGTGTACGAGCACAGTGAAGTGTGATCCGGGTGTATGAGCACAGTGAAGTGTGGTCTGGGACATGACATAGTGAAGTGTGATCTGGGTGTATGGGCATAGTGAAGTGTGATCCAGGTGTATGACCACAGTGAAGTGTGATTCGGGTGTACGAGCACAGTGAAGTGTGATCCGGGTGTATGAGCACAGTGAAGCGTGATCCGGGTGTACAAGCACAGTGAAGTCCGATCTGGGTTTACAAGCACAGTGAAGTGTAACCCGGGTGTACGAGCACAGTAAAGTGTGATATGCTTGTATGAACACAGTGAAGTGTGAACCAGGTGTATGAGATAGTGAAGTGTGATCTGGGTGTATGAGCACAGTGAAGTGTGATCCATGTGTATGAGAAAAGTGAAGTGTGATCCGGGTGTATGAGCACAGTGAAGGGTGATCCGGGTGAATGAGCAGTGTGATGTGTGATCTGGGTGTGTGAGCACAGTGAAGTGTGATCCGGGTGAATGAGCAGAGTGAAGTGTGATCTCGATGTATCAGCACAAAGTGTGATCCGGGTATATGAGCATAGTGAAGTGTGATCTGGGTATATGTGCAAAGTGAAGTGTGATACGGGGGTATGAGCACAGTTAAGTGTGATCCTGGTGTATGAACATAGTGAGGTGTGATCTGGGTGTATGAATACAGTGAAGAGAGTTCCAGGTGATTCAGCACAATGAAGTGTGATCCGGGTGTATGAACATAGTGAGGTATGATCCGGGTGTATGAACACAATGGAGTGTGATCCAGGTGTATGAGCACAGTGAAGTGTGATACGGGTGTATAACATAGAGAAGTGTGATCCGGTTGTATGAACATAGTGAAGTGTGATTCGGGTGTTCGAGCACAGTGAAGTGTGATCCGGGTGTATGAGCACACAGTAGTGTGATCCGGGTGTAAGAGATAGTGAAGTGTGATACGGGTGTATGAGCACAGTGAAGTGTGATCTGGGTGTACAAGCATAGTGAAGTGTGATCCGGGTGTACGAGCACAGTGAAGTGTGATCTGGGTGTATGAGCACAGTGAAGTGTGATCCAGGGGTATGAAATAATGAAGTGTGATCCAGGTGTATGAGATAGCGAAGTGTGATCCGGGGGTATGACATAGAGAACTGTGATCCAGGTGTATGAACATAGTGAAGTGTGATCAGGGTGTATGAGCACAGTGAAGTCTGGTCCAGGTGTATGAGATAGTGAAGTGTGATCTGGGTGTACGAGCACAGTGAAGTCTGATCTGCGACTGTGAGCACAGTGAAGTGTGATCCGGGTGTATGAGCACAGTGAAGGGTGATCCGGGTGAATGAGAAGAGTGAAGTGTGATCTGGGTGTATGAGAAAAGTGACGTGTGATCTGGGTGTATGAGCACAGTGAAGTGTGATTCGGGTGTACGAGCACAGTGAAGTGCGATCCGGGTGTATGAGCACAGTGTAGTGTGATCCGGGTGTACAAGCAGAGTGAAGTCTCATCGGGGTGTACGAACACAGTGAAGTGTGATCCGGGTGTATGAGCACAGTGAAGTGTGATCCGGGTGAATGAGCAGAGTGAAGTGTACTCCGGGTATATGACATAGAGAAGTGTGATCCGGGTATATGAACGTAGTGAAGTGTGATCTGGGTGTAAGAGCACAGAGAAGTGTGATCCGGGTGTATGAACATATTGAAGTGTAATCTGGGTGTATGAGCACAGTGAAGTCTGATCTGGGTGTATGAGCACAGTGTAGTGTGATCCGGGTGTACAAGCAGAGTGAAGTCTCATCCGGGTGTACGAGCACAGTGTAGTGTGATCCGGGTGTATGAGCACAGTGAAGTGTGATCCGGGTGTATGACATAGAGAAGTGTGATCCGGGTGTATGACCGTAGTGAAGTGTGATCTGGGTGCAAGAGCACAGTGAAGTGTGGTCCGGGACATGACATAGTGAAGTGTGATCTGGGTGTATGGGCATAGTGAAGTGTGATCCGGGTGTATGACATAGAGAAGTGTGGTCCGGTTGTATGAGATAGTGAAGTGTGATCCGGGTGTATGAACATAGTGAAGTGTGATCTGGGTGTGTGAGCACAGTGAAGTGTTATCCGGGTGTATGAGCACAGTGAAGTGTGATCCGGGTGAATGAGCAGAGTGAAGTGTGATCTCGATGTATCAGCACAAAGAAGTGTGATCCGGGTGTATGAGCACAGTGAAGTGTGATCCGGGAGTATGACATAGTGAAGTGCGATCCGGGTATATGAGCACAGTGAACGGTGATCCGGGTGTATGAGCACAGTGAAGTCTGGGCCAGGTGTATGAGATAGTGAAGTGTGATCTGGGTGTATGAACCTAGTGAAGTGTGATCCGGGTGTATGAGCTCAGAGAAGTCTGATCTGTGACTGTGAGCACAGTGAAGTGTGATCCGGGTGTATGAGCACAGTGAAGGGTGATCTGGGTGAATGAGCAGAGTGAAGTGTGATCTGGGTGTATGAGATAGTGAAGTGTGATCCAGGTGTATGAGAAAAGTGAACTGTGATACGGATATATGAGCATAGTGAAGTGTGATCTGGGTACATGAGCAAAGTGAAGTGTGAACTGGGTCTATGAGAACAGTGAAGAGAGATCCAGGTGATTCAGCACAGTGAAGTGGGATCCGGTTGTATGAACATAGTGAGGTGTGATCTGGGTGTATGAACACAGTGAAGAGAGATCCAGGTGATTCAGAACAGTGAAGTGTGATCCTGGTGTATGAACATAGTGAGGTGTGATCAGGATGTATGAACACAGTGAAATGTGATCCAGGTGTATGAGCACAATGAAGTGTGATTCGGGTGTACGAGCACAGTGAAGTGTGATCCGGGTGTATGAGCACAGTGAAGTGTGGTCCGGGACATGACATAGTGAAGTGTGATCTGGGTGTATGGGCATAGTGAAGTGTGATCCAGGTGTATGACCACAGTGAAGTGTGATTCGGGTGTACGAGCACAGTGAAGTGTGATCCGGGTGTATGAGCACAGTGAAGCGTGATCCGGGTGTACAAGCACAGTGAAGTCCGATCTGGGTTTACAAGCACAGTGAAGTGTAACCCGGGTGTACGAGCACAGTAAAGTGTGATATGCTTGTATGAACACAGTGAAGTGTGAACCAGGTGTATGAGATAGTGAAGTGTGATCTGGGTGTATGAGCACAGTGAAGTGTGATCCATGTGTATGAGAAAAGTGAAGTGTGATCCGGGTGTATGAGCACAGTGAAGGGTGATCCGGGTGAATGAGCAGTGTGATGTGTGATCTGGGTGTGTGAGCACAGTGAAGTGTTATCCGGGTGTATGAGCACAGTGAAGTGTGATCCGGGTGAATGAGCAGAGTGAAGTCTGGGCCAGGTGTATGAGATAGTGAAGTGTGATCTGGGTGTATGAACCTAGTGAAGTGTGATCCGGGTGTATGAGCACAGAGAAGTCTGATCTGTGACTGTGAGCACAGTGAAGTGTGATCCGGGTGTATGAGCACAGTGAAGGGTGATCCGGGAGTATGACATAGTGAAGTGCGATCCGGGTATATGAGCACAGTGAACGGTGATCCGGGTGTATGAGCACAGTGAAGTCTGGGCCAGGTGTATGAGATAGTGAAGTGTGATCTGGGTGTATGAACCTAGTGAAGTGTGATCCGGGTGTATGAGCTCAGAGAAGTCTGATCTGTGACTGTGAGCACAGTGAAGTGTGATCCGGGTGTATGAGCACAGTGAAGGGTGATCTGGGTGAATGAGCAGAGTGAAGTGTGATCTGGGTGTATGAGATAGTGAAGTGTGATCCAGGTGTATGAGAAAAGTGAACTGTGATACGGATATATGAGCATAGTGAAGTGTGATCTGGGTACATGAGCAAAGTGAAGTGTGAACTGGGTCTATGAGAACAGTGAAGAGAGATCCAGGTGATTCAGCACAGTGAAGTGGTATCCGGTTGTATGAACATAGTGAAGTGTGATCTGGGTGTATGAACACAGTGAAGAGAGATCCAGGTGATTCAGAACAGTGAAGTGTGATCCTGGTGTATGAACATAGTGAGGTGTGATCAGGATGTATGAACACAGTGAAATGTGATCCAGGTGTATGAGCACAATGAAGTGTGATTCGGGTGTACGAGCACAGTGAAGTGTGATCCGGGTGTATGAGCACAGTGAAGTGTGGTCTGGGACATGACATAGTGAAGTGTGATCTGGGTGTATGGGCATAGTGAAGTGTGATCCAGGTGTATGACCACAGTGAAGTGTGATTCGGGTGTACGAGCACAGTGAAGTGTGATCCGGGTGTATGAGCACAGTGAAGCGTGATCCGGGTGTACAAGCACAGTGAAGTCCGATCTGGGTTTACAAGCACAGTGAAGTGTAACCCGGGTGTACGAGCACAGTAAAGTGTGATATGCTTGTATGAACACAGTGAAGTGTGAACCAGGTGTATGAGATAGTGAAGTGTGATCTGGGTGTATGAGCACAGTGAAGTGTGATCCATGTGTATGAGAAAAGTGAAGTGTGATCCGGGTGTATGAGCACAGTGAAGGGTGATCCGGGTGAATGAGCAGTGTGATGTGTGATCTGGGTGTGTGAGCACAGTGAAGTGTGATCCGGGTGAATGAGCAGAGTGAAGTGTGATCTCGATGTATCAGCACAAAGTGTGATCCGGGTATATGAGCATAGTGAAGTGTGATCTGGGTATATGTGCAAAGTGAAGTGTGATACGGGGGTATGAGCACAGTTAAGTGTGATCCTGGTGTATGAACATAGTGAGGTGTGATCTGGGTGTATGAATACAGTGAAGAGAGTTCCAGGTGATTCAGCACAATGAAGTGTGATCCGGGTGTATGAACATAGTGAGGTATGATCCGGGTGTATGAACACAATGGAGTGTGATCCAGGTGTATGAGCACAGTGAAGTGTGATACGGGTGTATAACATAGAGAAGTGTGATCCGGTTGTATGAACATAGTGAAGTGTGATTCGGGTGTTCGAGCACAGTGAAGTGTGATCCGGGTGTATGAGCACACAGTAGTGTGATCCGGGTGTAAGAGATAGTGAAGTGTGATACGGGTGTATGAGCACAGTGAAGTGTGATCTGGGTGTACAAGCATAGTGAAGTGTGATCCGGGTGTACGAGCACAGTGAAGTGTGATCTGGGTGTATGAGCACAGTGAAGTGTGATCCAGGGGTATGAAATAATGAAGTGTGATCCAGGTGTATGAGATAGCGAAGTGTGATCCGGGGGTATGACATAGAGAACTGTGATCCAGGTGTATGAACATAGTGAAGTGTGATCAGGGTGTATGAGCACAGTGAAGTCTGGTCCAGGTGTATGAGATAGTGAAGTGTGATCTGGGTGTACGAGCACAGTGAAGTCTGATCTGCGACTGTGAGCACAGTGAAGTGTGATCCGGGTGTATGAGCACAGTGAAGGGTGATCCGGGTGAATGAGAAGAGTGAAGTGTGATCTGGGTGTATGAGAAAAGTGACGTGTGATCTGGGTGTATGAGCACAGTGAAGTGTGATTCGGGTGTACGAGCACAGTGAAGTGCGATCCGGGTGTATGAGCACAGTGTAGTGTGATCCGGGTGTACAAGCAGAGTGAAGTCTCATCGGGGTGTACGAACACAGTGAAGTGTGATCCGGGTGTATGAGCACAGTGAAGTGTGATCCGGGTGAATGAGCAGAGTGAAGTGTACTCCGGGTATATGACATAGAGAAGTGTGATCCGGGTATATGAACGTAGTGAAGTGTGATCTGGGTGTAAGAGCACAGAGAAGTGTGATCCGGGTGTATGAACATATTGAAGTGTAATCTGGGTGTATGAGCACAGTGAAGTCTGATCTGGGTGTATGAGCACAGTGTAGTGTGATCCGGGTGTACAAGCAGAGTGAAGTCTCATCCGGGTGTACGAGCACAGTGTAGTGTGATCCGGGTGTATGAGCACAGTGAAGTGTGATCCGGGTGTATGACATAGAGAAGTGTGATCCGGGTGTATGACCGTAGTGAAGTGTGATCTGGGTGCAAGAGCACAGTGAAGTGTGGTCCGGGACATGACATAGTGAAGTGTGATCTGGGTGTATGGGCATAGTGAAGTGTGATCCGGGTGTATGACATAGAGAAGTGTGGTCCGGTTGTATGAGATAGTGAAGTGTGATCCGGGTGTATGAACATAGTGAAGTGTGATCTGGGTGTGTGAGCACAGTGAAGTGTTATCCGGGTGTATGAGCACAGTGAAGTGTGATCCGGGTGAATGAGCACAGTGAAGTGTGATCCGGGTGAATGAGCAGAGTGAAGTCTGGGCCAGGTGTATGAGATAGTGAAGTGTGATCTGGGTGTATGAACCTAGTGAAGTGTGATCCGGGTGTATGAGCACAGAGAAGTCTGATCTGTGACTGTGAGCACAGTGAAGTGTGATCCGGGTGTATGAGCACAGTGAAGGGTGATCTGGGTGAATGAGCAGAGTGAAGTGTGATCTGGGTGTATGAGCACAGTGAAGTCTGGTCCAGGTGTATGAGATAGTGAAGTGTGATCTGGGTGTATGAACCTAGTGAAGTGTGATCCGGGTGTATGAGCACAGAGAAGTCTGATCTGTGACTGTGAGCACAGTGAAGTGTGATCCGGGTGTATGAGCACAGTGAAGGGTGATCTGGGTGAATGAGCAGAGTGAAGTGTGATCTAGGTATATGGTGATAGTGAAGTGTGATCCAGTTCTATGAGCATAGTAACGTGTGATCCAGGTGTATGAGCATACTGAAGTGTGATCCGGGTATATGAGCAGAGTGGAGTGTGATCCGGGTGTACGAGCACAGTGAAGTCTGATCTGGGAGTATGAACACAGTGAAGTCTGATACGGGTGTATGACATAGTGAAGTGTGATCCGGGTGAATGAGCAGAGTGAAGTGTGATCTCGGTGTATGAGCACAGTGAAGTGTGATCCGGGTGTATGAGATAGTGAAGTGTGATCCGGGTGTATGAGATAGTGAAGTGTGATCCGGGTGTATGAGATAGTGAAGTGTGATCCGGGTGTATGACATAGAGAAGTGTGATCTGGGTGTATGAACATAGTGATGTGTGATCTGGGTGTGTGAGCACAGTGAAGTGTGATCCGGGTGTATGAGCACAGTGAGGGGTGATCCGGGTGAATGAGCAGTGTGAAGTGTGATCTGGGTGTATGAGATAGTGATCAGTGATCCGGGTGTATGAGCACAGTGTAGTGTGATCCGGGTGGACAGGAACAGTCAAAGTCATCCGGGTGTACGGACACAGTGAAGTGTGATCCGGGTGTA
The DNA here is from genome assembly GCF_030028105.1 of Mobula birostris. Classification (NCBI taxonomy): domain Eukaryota; kingdom Metazoa; phylum Chordata; class Chondrichthyes; order Myliobatiformes; family Myliobatidae; genus Mobula; species Mobula birostris. Next base: position 45,110,310 of record NC_092383.1, on the reverse strand, counting down.
CGAGTACAGTGAAGTGTGATCCGGGTGTACGAGCACAGTGAAGTGTGATCCGGGTGTACGAGCACAGTGAAGTGTGATCTGGGTGTATCAGCACAGTGAAGTGTGATCCAGGGGTATGAGATAATGAAGTGTGATCCAGGTGTATAAGATAGCGAAGTGTGATCCGGGGGTATGACATAGAGAAGTGTGATCCGGGTGTATGACATAGAGAAGTGTGATCTGGGTGTATGAACATAGTGAAGTTTGATCTGGGTGTATGAACACAGTGAAGTGTGATCTAGGTGTGTGAGCAGAGTGAAGTGTGATCTCGGTGTATGAGCACAGTGAAGTGTGATCCGGGTGTATGAACATAGTGAAGTGTGATCTGGGTGTGTGAGCACAGTGAAGTGTGATCCGGGTGTATGAGCACAGTGAGGGGTGATCCGGGTGAATGAGCAGTGTGAAGTGTGGTCTGGGTGTATGAGATAGTGATCAGTGATCCGGGTGTATGAGCACAGTGTAGTGTGATCCGGGTGGACAAGAACAGTCAAAGTCATCCGGGTGTACGAACACAGTGAAGTGTGATCCGGGTGTATGAGTACAGTGACGTGTGATCCGGGTGTAAGAGCACAGTGAAGTGTGATCCGGGTGTACGAGAACAGTGAAGTGTGATCTGGGTGTATCAGCACAGTGAAGTGTGATCCAGGGGTATGAGATAATGAAGTGTGATCCAGGTGTATGAGATAGCGAAGTGTGATCCAGGTGTATGACATAGAGAAGTGTGATCTGGGTGTATGAACATAGTAAGGTTTGATCTGGGTGTATGAACACAGTGAAGTGTGATCTAGTTGTGTGAGCACAGTGAAGTGTGATCCGGGTGCATGAGCACAGTGAAGTGCGATCTGTGTGAATTAGCGGAGTGAAGTGTGATATAGGTATATGGTGATAGTGAAGTGTGATCCAGTTGTATGAGCAAAGTAACGTGTGATCCAGGTGTATGAGGATACTGAAGTATAATCCAGGTGTATGAGCACAGTAAAGTGTGATCCAGTGTATGAGCACAGTGAAGTGTGATCCGGGTGTACGAGCACAGTGAAGTGTGATCCGGGTGTACGAGCACAGTGAAGTGTGATCTGGGTGTATGAGCACAGTGAAGTGTGATCCAGGGGTATGAGATAATGAAGTGTGATCCAGGTGTATGAGATAGCGAAGTGTGATCCGGGGGTATGACATAGAGAAGTGTGATCCGGGTGTATGAACATAGTGAAGTGTGATCTGGGTGTATGAGCAAGTGAAGTGTGTTCTGGGTGTATGAGCACAGTGAAGTGTGATCTGGGTTTATGAGATAGTGGAGTGTGATCCTGGTGAATGAGCAGAGTGATGTGTGATCTGGGTGGATGAGCACAGTGAAGTCTGTTCCAGGTGTATGAGATAGTGAAGTGTGATCCGGGTGTACGAGCACAGTGAAGAGAGATCCATGTGATTCAGCACAGTGAGGTGTGATCCGGGTGTATGAGATAGTGATGTGTGATCAGAGTGTATGACATAGAGAAGTGTGATCCGGGTGTAAGAACATAGTGAAGTGTGATCTGGGTGATTGAGCACAGTGAAGTGCGATCTGGGTGTACGAGCACAGTGAAGTGTGATCCGGGTGTACGAGCACAGTGAAGTGTGATCCGGGTGTACAAGCAAACTGAAGTGTCATCCGGGTGTACGAGCACAGTGAAGTGTGATCCGGGTGTACGAGCATAGTGAAGTGTGATCTGGGTGTATGAGCTCAGTGAAGTGTCATCTGGGTGTATGAGCACAGTGACGTGTGATCCGGGTGTATGAGCACAGTGAAGTGTGATCCGGGTGTATGAGCACAGTGAAGTGTGATCCAGGTGTATGAGCACAGTGACGTGTAATCTGGGTGTGTGAGCACAGTGATAGTGTGATCCGGGTGTATGAGCACAGTGAGGGGTGATCCGGGTGAATGAGCAGTGCGAAGTGTGATCTGGGTGTATGAGATAGGGAAGTGTGATCCGGGTGTATGAACACAGTGTAGTGTGATCCGGGTGTACAAGAACAGTGAAGTCTCATCCGGGTGTACGAGCACATTGATGTGTGATCGGGTGTACGAGTACAGTGAAGTATGATCTGGGTTGATGAGCACAATGATGTGTGATCCAGGTGTATGAGATAGTGAAGTGTGATACGGGTGTATGAGATAGTGAAGTGCATTCCGGGTGTATGACATAGTCAAGTGTGATCCGGGTGTATGAGATAGTGAAGTGTGATCCGGGTGTATGACATTGAGAAGTGTGATCTGGGTGTATGAACATAGTGAAGTGTGATCTGGGTGTATGAACACAGTGAAGTGTGTTTCCGGTGTACGAGCACAGTGTAGTGTGATCCGGGTGTACAAGCACAGTGAAGTCTCATCGGGGTGTATGAGCACAGTGAAGTGTGATCCGGGTGTATGAGCACAGTGAAGTGTGATCCGGGTGAATGAGCAGAGTGAAGTGTGATCCGGGTGTATGACATAGAGAAGTGTGATCCGGGTGTATGAACGTAGTGAAGTGTGATCTGGGTGTAAGAGCACAGAGAAGTGTGATCCGGTGTATGAACATAGTGAAGTGTAATCTGGGTGTATGACCACAGTGAAGTGTGATCTGGGTGCATGAACACAGTGAAGTGTGATCCGGGTGTATGAGCACAGTGAAGAGTGATCCGGGCGAATGAGCAGAGTGAAGTGTGATCTGGGTGTATGAGATAGTGATGTGTGATCCGTGTGTATGAGCATAGTGAAGTGTGATCTAGGTGTATGAGAAAAGTGAAGTGTGATATGGGTGTATGAGCACAGTGTAGTGTGATTCGGGTGTACGAGCACAGTGAAGTGTGATCCGGGTGTATGAGCAGAGTGAAGTGTGATCCGGGTGTACGAGCACAGTGAAGTGTGATCCGGGTGTATGACATAGAGAAGTGAGCCGGGTGTATGACCGTAGTGCAGTGTGATCAGTGTGTAAGAGCACAGTGATAGTGTGATCCGGGTGTATGAGCACAGTGAGGGGTGATCCGGGTGAATGAGTAGAGGGAAGTGTGATCTGGGTGTATGAGATAGTGAAGTGTGATCAGGGTGTATGAGCACAGTGTTGTTTGATCCAGGTGTACAAGCACAGTGAAGTCTCATCCGGGTGTACGAGCACAGTGAAGTGTGATCCGGGTGTACCAGTACAGTGAAGTATGATCTGGGTGGATGAGCACAATGATGTGTGATCCAGATGTATGACATAGTGAAGTGTGTTCCAGGTATTTTAGATAGTGATATGTGATCCAGCTGTATGAACATAGTGAAGTGTGATCCGGGTGAATGAGCAGACTGAAATGTGATCTGGGTGTATGAGCACAGTGAAGTGTGATCCAGGTGTACGAGATAGTGAAGTGTGATCAAAGTGTATGAGATAGTGAAGAGTGATCTGGGAGTATGAACGTAGTGAAGTGTGTTCTGGGTGTATGAACATAGTGAAGTGTGATCTGGGTGTGTGAGCACAGTGAAGTTTGATCCGGGTGTATGAGCACAGTGAAGTGTGATCCGGGTGAATGAGCAGAGTGAAGTGTGATCTGTGTGTATGAGCACAGTGAAGTGTTACGGGTGTATGAGATAGTGAAGTGTGATCCGGGTGTATGATATAGAGAAGTGTGATCCAGGTGTATGAACATAGTGAAGTGTAAGGAGGGTGTATGAGCAGAGTGAAGTGTGATCTGGGTGTATGAGCACAGTGAAGTGTGATCTGGGTGTGTGACATAGAGAAATTTGATCCGGGTGTATGAACTTAGTGAAGTGTGACCTGGTGTATGAGCACAGTGAAGTATGATCTGGGTGGGTGAGCATAGTGAAGTGTGATCCGGGTGTATGATCACAGTGAAGTGTGATCCGGGTGTCTGAGCACAGTGAAGTGTGATCCGGATATATGAGCAGAGTGAAGTGTGATCCAGGTATATGAGCAAAGTGAAGTGTGAACCGGGTGTATGACCACAGTGAAGTGTGATCCAGGTGTATGAGATAGTGAAGAGTGATCCAGGTGTATCTGATAGTGACGTGTGATCCGGGTGTATGAACATAATGAAGAGTGATCTGGGTGTATGAGCACTGTGAATTGTGATCTGGGTGTGTGAGCACAATGAATTGTGATCCGGGTGTATGACATAGTGAAGTGTGATCTGGGTGTATGAGCAGAGTGAAGTGTGATCTAGGTGTATGGTGTTAGTGAAGTATGATCCTGGTGTATGAGCACAGAGAAGTGTGATCCGGGTATATGAGCAAAGTGAAGTGTGATCTGGGTGTGTGAGCACAGTGAAGTGTGATCTGGGTGTGTGAACACAGTGAAGTTTAATCTGGGTATACGAGATAATGGAGTATTATACAGGTGAATGAACAAAGTGATGTGTGATCCTGGTGTATAAACACAGTGAAGTGTGATCCGGGTGTATGAGCACAGTAAACTGAGATCCAGGTGTATGGGAATAGTGAAGTGTGATCCGGGTGTATGACATAGAGAAATTTGATCCGGGTGTATGAACTTAGTGAAGTGTGACCTGGTGTATGAGCACTGTGAAGTATGATCTGGGTGGGTGAGCATAGTGAAGTGTGATCCGGGTGTATGATCACAGTGAAGTGTGATCCGGGTGTATGAGCAGAGTGAAGTGTGATCCAGGTATATGAGCAAAGTGAAGTGTGAACCGGGTGTATGACCACAGTGAAGTGTGATCCAGGTGTATGAGATAGTGAAGAGAGATCCAGGTGTATCAGATAGTGACGTGTGATCCGGGTGTATGAACATAATGAAGAGTGCTCCGGGTGTATGAGCACTGTGAATTGTGATCTGGGTGTGTGAGCACAATGAATTGTGATCCGGGTGTATGACATAGTGAAGTGTGATCTGGGTGTATGAGCATAGTGAAGTGTGATCCAGGTGTACGACCACAGTGAAGTGTGATTCGGGTGTACGAGCACAGTGAAGTGTGATCCGGGTGTATGAGCACAGTGCGGTGTGATCTGGGTGTACGAGTACAGTGAAGTGTGATCTGGGTGTATGAGCACAGTGAAGTGTGATCTGGGTGTGTGAGCACAGTGAAGAGTGTTCCGGGTGTATGAGCACAGTGAAGGGTGATCCGGGTGAATGAGCAGAGGGAAGTGTGATCTGGGTGTTTGAGATAGTGATGTGTGATCCAGGTGTATGAGCACAGTGAACTGTGATCCGGGTGTATGAGAATGGTGAAGTGTGATCCCGGTGTATGAGCACAGTGAAGTGTGATCCGAGTGTATGAGCACAGTGAAGTGTGATCCGAGTGTATGAGCACAGTGTAGTGTTATCCAGGTGTATGAGCTCAGTGAAGTGTGATCCTGGTGTATAAGCACAGTGAAGTGTGATCCGGGTGTATGAGCACAGTGAACTGTGATCTGGGTGTATGAGCACAGTGAAGTGTGACTGGGTGCATGAGATAGTGAAGTGTGATCCAGGTGTATGAGCACAGTGAAGTGTGATCCGAGTGTATGAGCACAGTTTTGTGTGATCCAGGTGTATGAGCTCAGTGAAGTGTGATCCGGGTAAATGGGCACAGTGAAGTGAGATACAGGTGCATGGGAATAGTGAAGTGTGATCCGGGTGTATGAATATAGTGAAGTGTGACCTGGTGTATGAGCACAGTGAAGTGTGATCCAGGTGTATGAGATAGTGAAGAGTGATCCAGGTGTATGAGCACAGTGAAGGCTGATCTGGGTGGATGAGCACAGTGAAGTGTGATCAGGGTGTGTGAACACAGTGAAGTGTAATCTGGGTGTATGAGATAATGGAGTGTGATCCAGGTGAATGAGCAAAGTAATCTGTGATCCGGGTGTATGAACATAGTGATGTGTGATCTGGGTGTATGAGCACAGTGAAGTGTGATCTGGGTGTGTGAGCACTGTGAAGTGTGATCCGGGTGTATGAGCACTGTGAAGTGTGATCCGGGTGTATGAGCACTGTGAAGTGTGATCCGGGTGTATGAGCACAGTGAAGGGTGATCCGGGTGAATGAGCAGAGTGATATGTGATCTGTGTGTATGAGATAGTGAAGTGTGATCCTGGTGTAAAGCACAGAGAAATGTGATCTGGGTGTATGAGCAGAGTGAAATGCTAACTAGGTGTATGGTGATAGTGAAGTGTGATCCAGGTGTATGAGCACAGTGAAGTGTGATCCGGGTGTATGAGCACAGTGAAGTGTGATCCGGGTGTATGAGCACAGTGAGGGGTGATCCGGGTGAATGAGTAGAGTGAAGTGTGATCTGGGTGTATGAGATAGTGAAGTGTAATCCGGGCGTATGAACACAGTGTTGTGTGATCCAGGTGTATAAGCACAGTGAAGTCTCATCCGGGTGTACGAGCACAGTGAAGTTTGATCCGAGTGTACGACGAGTACAGTGAAGTATGATCTGGGTGGATGAGCACAATGATGTGTGAATCAGATGTATGACATATGAAGTGTGATCCAGGTGTATGAGATAGTGATGTGTGATTCAGGTGTATGAACATAGTGAAGTGTGATCCGGGTGAATGAGCAGAGTGAAGTGTGATCTGGGTGTATGAGATAGTGAATTGTGATCCAGGTGTATGAGATAGTGAAGTGTGATCTGGGTGTATGAACACAGTGAAGTGTGATCTGGGTGATTGAGCACAGTGAAGTTCGATCTGGGTGTATGAGCACAGTGAAGTGTGATCTGGGTGTGAGAGCACAGTGAAGGGTGATCCGTGTGAATGAGCAGAGTGAAGTGTGATCCGGGTTTACAAGCAAACTGAAGTCTCATCCGGGTGTACGAGCACAGTGAAGTGTGATCCGGGTGTACGAGCACAGTGAAGTGTGATCTGGGTGTATGAGCACAGTGAAGTGTGATCTGGGTGTATGAGATAGTGAAATGTGATCCGGGTGTACGAGCACAGTGAATTGTGATCCTGGTGAATAAGCAGAGTTAAGTGTGATCTCGGTGTATGAGCACAGTGAAGTGTGATCCAGGTTTATGAGATAATGAAGTGTGATCTGGGTGTATGAGATAGTGGAATGTGATCCGGGTGAATGAGCAGAGTGAAATGTGATCTGGGTGTATGAGCACAGTGAAATGTGATCCAGGTGTATGAGATAGTGAAGTGTGATACAGGTGTATGAGATAGTGAAGTGTGATCTGGGTGTATGAACATAGAGATGTGTAATCCCGGTGTATGAGCACAGTGAAGGGTGATCCGGGTGAATGAGCAGTGTGATGTGTGATCTGGGTGTGTGAGCACAGTGAAGTGTTATCCGGGTGAATGAGCAGAGTGAAGTGTGATCTCGATGTATGAGCACAAAGAAGTGTGATCCGGGTGTATGAGCACAGTGAAGTGTGATCCGGGAGTATGACATAGTGAAGTGCGATCCGGGTATATGAGCACAGTGAAGGGTGATCCGGGTGTATGAGCACAGTGAAGTGCGATCCGGGTATATGAGCATAGTGAAGTGTGATCTGGGTATATGTGCAAAGTGAAGTGTGATACGGGGGTATGAGCACAGTTAAGTGTGATCCTGGTGTATGAACATTGTGAGGTGTGATCTGGGTGTATGAATACAGTGAAGAGAGTTCCAGGTGATTCAGCACAATGAAGTGTGATCCGGGTGTATGAACATAGTGAGGTATGATCCGGGTGTATGAACATAGTGAAGTGTGATTCAGGTGTATGAGCACAGTGAAGAGTGATCTGGGTGTACAAGCATGGTGAAGTGTGATCTGGGTGTATGAGCACAGTGAAGTGTGATCCGGGTGTATGAGCACAGTGAGGTGTGATCCGGGTGTTCGAGCACAGTGAAGTGTGATCCGGGTGTATGAGCAGAGTGAAGTGTGATCTGGGTGTATGAGATAGTGAACTGTGATCCAGGTGTATGAGATAGTGAAGTGTGATCTGGGAGTATGAACGTAGTGAAGTGTGATCTGGGTGTATGAACAAAGTGAAGTGTGATCTGGGTGATTGAGCACAGTGAAGTTCGATCTGGGTGTATGAGCACAGTGAAGTGTGATCTGGGTGTGAGAGCACATGCAAGGGTGATCCGTGTGAATGAGCAGAGTGAAGTGTGATCCGGGTTTACAAGCAAACTGAAGTCTCATCCGGGTGTACGAGCACAGTGAAGTGTGATCCGGGTGTACGAGCACAGTGAAGTGTGATCTGGGTGTATGAGCACAGTGAAGTGTGATCTGGGTGTATGAGATAGTGAAATGTGATCCGGGTGTACGAGCACAGTGAATTGTGATCCTGGTGAATAAGCAGAGTTAAGTGTGATCTCGGTGTATGAGCACAGTGAAGTGTGATCCAGGTTTATGAGATAATGAAGTGTGATCTGGGTGTATGAGATAGTGGAATGTGATCCGGGTGAATGAGCAGAGTGAAATGTGATCTGGGTGTATGAGCACAGTGAAATGTGATCCAGGTGTATGAGATAGTGAAGTGTGATACAGGTGTATGAGATAGTGAAGTGTGATCTGGGTGTATGAACATAGAGATGTGTAATCCCGGTGTATGAGCACAGTGAAGTGCGATCTGGGTGTTTGAGCACAGTGAAGTGTGATCCGGGTGTATGAGATAGTGAAGTGTGATACAGGTGTATGAGATAGTGAAGTGTGATACAGGTGTATGAGATAGTGAAGTGTGATCTGGGTGTATGAACATAGAGATGTGTAATCCCGGTGTATGAGCACAGTGAAGGGTGATCCGGGTGAATGAGCAGTGTGATGTGTGATCTGGGTGTGTGAGCACAGTGAAGTGTTATCCGGGTGAATGAGCAGAGTGAAGTGTGATCTCGATGTATGAGCACAAAGAAGTGTGATCCGGGTGTATGAGCACAGTGAAGTGTGATCCGGGAGTATGACATAGTGAAGTGCGATCCGGGTATATGAGCACAGTGAAGGGTGATCCGGGTGTATGAGCACAGTGAAGTGCGATCCGGGTATATGAGCATAGTGAAGTGTGATCTGGGTATATGTGCAAAGTGAAGTGTGATACGGGGGTATGAGCACAGTTAAGTGTGATCCTGGTGTATGAACATTGTGAGGTGTGATCTGGGTGTATGAATACAGTGAAGAGAGTTCCAGGTGATTCAGCACAATGAAGTGTGATCCGGGTGTATGAACATAGTGAGGTATGATCCGGGTGTATGAACATAGTGAAGTGTGATTCAGGTGTATGAGCACAGTGAAGAGTGATCTGGGTGTACAAGCATGGTGAAGTGTGATCTGGGTGTATGAGCACAGTGAAGTGTGATCCGGGTGTATGAGCACAGTGAGGTGTGATCCGGGTGTTCGAGCACAGTGAAGTGTGATCCGGGTGTATGAGCAGAGTGAAGTGTGATCTGGGTGTATGAGATAGTGAACTGTGATCCAGGTGTATGAGATAGTGAAGTGTGATCTGGGAGTATGAACGTAGTGAAGTGTGATCTGGGTGTATGAACAAAGTGAAGTGTGATCTGGGTGATTGAGCACAGTGAAGTTCGATCTGGGTGTATGAGCACAGTGAAGTGTGATCTGGGTGTGAGAGCACAGTGAAGGGTGATCCGTGTGAATGAGCAGAGTGAAGTGTGATCCGGGTTTACAAGTAAACTGAAGTCTCATCCGGGTGTACGAGCACAGTGAAGTGTGATCCGGGTGTACGAGCACAGTGAAGTGTGATCTGGGTGTATGAGCACAGTGAAGTGTGATCTGGGTGTATGAGATAGTGAAATGTGATCCGGGTGTACGAGCACAGTGAATTGTGATCCTGGTGAATAAGCAGAGTTAAGTGTGATCTCGGTGTATGAGCACAGTGAAGTGTGATCCAGGTTTATGAGATAATGAAGTGTGATCTGGGTGTATGAGATAGTGGAATGTGATCCGGGTGAATGAGCAGAGTGAAATGTGATCTGGGTGTATGAGCACAGTGAAATGTGATCCAGGTGTATGAGATAGTGAAGTGTGATACAGGTGTATGAGATAGTGAAGTGTGATCTGGGTGTATGAACATAGAGATGTGTAATCCCGGTGTATGAGCACAGTGAAGTGCGATCTGGGTGTTTGAGCACAGTGAAGTGTGATCCGGGTGTATGAGATAGTGAAGTGTGATACAGGTGTATGAGATAGTGAAGTGTGATACAGGTGTATGAGATAGTGAAGTGTGATCTGGGTGTATGAACATAGAGATGTGTAATCCCGGTGTATGAGCACAGTGAAGGGTGATCCGGGTGAATGAGCAGTGTGATGTGTGATCTGGGTGTGTGAGCACAGTGAAGTGTTATCCGGGTGTATGAGCACAGTGAGGTGTGATCCGGGTGTACGAGCACAGTGAAGTGTGATCTGGGTGTATGAGCACAGTGAAGTGTGATCCAGGGGTATGAAATAATGAAGTGTGATCCAGGTGTATGAACATATTGAAGTGTGATCTGGGTGTATGAGCAAAGTGAAGTGTGTTCTCGGTGTATTAACACAGTGAAGTGTGATCTGGGTATATGAGATAGAGGAGTGTGATCCTGGTGAATGAACAGAGAGAAGTGTGATCTGGGTGTATGAGCACAGTGAAGTCTGGTCCAGGTGTATGAGATAGTGAAGTGTGATCCAGGTGTATGAGATAGTGAAGTGTGATCCGGGTGTATGAGATAGTGAAGTGTGATCCGGGTGTATGACATAGAGAAGTGTGATCTGGGTGTATGAACATAGTGAAGTGTGATCTGGGTGTGTGAGCACAGTGAAGTGTGATCCGGGTGTATGAGCACAGTGAGGGGTGATCCGGGTGAATGAGCAGTGTGAAGTGTGATCTGGGTGTATGAGATAGTGATCAGTGATCCGGGTGTATGAGCACAGTGTAGTGTGTTCCGGGTGGACAGGAACAGTCAAAGTCATCCGGGTGTACGGACACAGTGAAGTGTGATCCGGGTGTACGTGTACAGTGAAGTGTGATCCGGGTGTACGAGCACAGTGAAGTGTGATCCGGGTGTACGAGCACAGTGAAGTGTGATCCGGGTGTACGAGCACAGTGAAGTGTGATCTGGGTGTATCAGCACAGTGAAGTGTGATCCAGGGGTATGAGATAATGAAGTGTGATCCAGGTGTATAAGATAGCGAAGTGTGATCCGGGGGTATGACATAGAGAAGTGTGATCCGGGTGTATGACATAGAGAAGTGTGATCTGGGTGTATGAACATAGTGAAGTTTGATCTGGGTGTATGAACACAGTGAAGTGTGATCTAGGTGTGTGAGCAGAGTGAAGTGTGATCTCGGTGTATGAGCACAGTGAAGTGTGATCCGGGTGTATGAACATAGTGAAGTGTGATCTGGGTGTGTGAGCACAGTGAAGTGTGATCCGGGTGTATGAGCACAGTGAGGGGTGATCCGGGTGAATGAGCAGTGTGAAGTGTGGTCTGGGTGTATGAGATAGTGATCAGTGATCCGGGTGTATGAGCACAGTGTAGTGTGATCCGGGTGGACAAGAACAGTCAAAGTCATCCGGGTGTACGAACACAGTGAAGTGTGATCCGGGTGTATGAGTACAGTGACGTGTGATCCGGGTGTAAGAGCACAGTGAAGTGTGATCCGGGTGTACGAGAACAGTGAAGTGTGATCTGGGTGTATCAGCACAGTGAAGTGTGATCCAGGGGTATGAGATAATGAAGTGTGATCCAGGTGTATGAGATAGCGAAGTGTGATCCAGGTGTATGACATAGAGAAGTGTGATCTGGGTGTATGAACATAGTAAGGTTTGATCTGGGTGTATGAACACAGTGAAGTGTGATCTAGTTGTGTGAGCACAGTGAAGTGTGATCCGGGTGCATGAGCACAGTGAAGTGTGATCTGTGTGAATTAGCGGAGTGAAGTGTGATCCGGGTGCATGAGCACAGTGAAGTGTGATCTGTGTGAATTAGCGGAGTGAAGTGTGATATAGGTATATGGTGATAGTGAAGTGTGATCCAGTTGTATGAGCAAAGTAACGTGTGATCCAGGTGTATGAGGATACTGAAGTATAATCCAGGTGTATGAGCACAGTAAAGTGTGATCCAGTGTATGAGCACAGTGAAGTGTGATCCGGGTGTACGAGCACAGTGAAGTGTGATCCGGGTGTACGAGCACAGTGAAGTGTGATCTGGGTGTATGAGCACAGTGAAGTGTGATCCAGGGGTATGAGATAATGAAGTGTGATCCTGGTGTATGAGATAGCGAAGTGTGATCCGGGGGTATGACATAGAGAAGTGTGATCCGGGTGTATGAACATAGTGAAGTGTGATCTGGGTGTATGAGCAAGTGAAGTGTGTTCTGGGTGTATGAGCACAGTGAAGTGTGATCTGGGTTTATGAGATAGTGGAGTGTGATCCTGGTGAATGAGCAGAGTGATGTGTGATCTGGGTGGATGAGCACAGTGAAGTCTGTTCCAGGTGTATGAGATAGTGAAGTGTGATCCGGGTGTACGAGCACAGTGAAGAGAGATCCATGTGATTCAGCACAGTGAGGTGTGATCCGGGTGTATGAGATAGTGATGTGTGATCAGAGTGTATGACATAGAGAAGTGTGATCCGGGTGTAAGAACATAGTGAAGTGTGATCTGGGTGATTGAGCACAGTGAAGTGCGATCTGGGTGTACGAGCACAGTGAAGTGTGATCCGGGTGTACGAGCACAGTGAAGTGTGATCCGGGTGTACAAGCAAACTGAAGTGTCATCCGGGTGTACGAGCACAGTGAAGTGTGATCCGGGTGTACGAGCATAGTGAAGTGTGATCTGGGTGTATGAGCTCAGTGAAGTGTCATCTGGGTGTATGAGCACAGTGACGTGTGATCCGGGTGTATGAGCACAGTGAAGTGTGATCCGGGTGTATGAGCACAGTGAAGTGTGATCCAGGTGTATGAGCACAGTGACGTGTAATCTGGGTGTGTGAGCACAGTGATAGTGTGATCCGGGTGTATGAGCACAGTGAGGGGTGATCCGGGTGAATGAGCAGTGCGAAGTGTGATCTGGGTGTATGAGATAGGGAAGTGTGATCCGGGTGTATGAACACAGTGTAGTGTGATCCGGGTGTACAAGAACAGTGAAGTCTCATCCGGGTGTACGAGCACATTGATGTGTGATCCGGGTGTACGAGTACAGTGAAGTATGATCTGGGTTGATGAGCACAATGATGTGTGATCCAGGTGTATGAGATAGTGAAGTGTGATACGGGTGTATGAGATAGTGAAGTGCATTCCGGGTGTATGACATAGTCAAGTGTGATCCGGGTGTATGAGATAGTGAAGTGTGATCCGGGTGTATGACATTGAGAAGTGTGATCTGGGTGTATGAACATAGTGAAGTGTGATCTGGGTGTATGAACACAGTGAAGTGTGTTTCCGGTGTACGAGCACAGTGTAGTGTGATCCGGGTGTACAAGCACAGTGAAGTCTCATCGGGGTGTATGAGCACAGTGAAGTGTGATCCGGGTGTATGAGCACAGTGAAGTGTGATCCGGGTGAATGAGCAGAGTGAAGTGTGATCCGGGTGTATGACATAGAGAAGTGTGATCCGGGTGTATGAACGTAGTGAAGTGTGATCTGGGTGTAAGAGCACAGAGAAGTGTGATCCGGTGTATGAACATAGTGAAGTGTAATCTGGGTGTATGAACACAGTGAAGTGTGATCTGGGTGCATGAACACAGTGAAGTGTGATCCGGGTGTATGAGCACAGTGAAGGGTGATCCGGGCGAATGAGCAGAGTGAAGTGTGATCTGGGTGTATGAGATAGTGATGTGTGATCCGTGTGTATGAGCATAGTGAAGTGTGATCTAGGTGTATGAGAAAAGTGAAGTGTGATATGGGTGTATGAGCACAGTGTAGTGTGATTCGGGTGTACGAGCACAGTGAAGTGTGATCCGGGTGTATGAGCAGAGTGAAGTGTGATCCGGGTGTACGAGCACAGTGAAGTGTGATCCGGGTGTATGACATAGAGAAGTGAGCCGGGTGTATGACCGTAGTGCAGTGTGATCAGTGTGTAAGAGCACAGTGATAGTGTGATCCGGGTGTATGAGCACAGTGAGGGGTGATCCGGGTGAATGAGTAGAGGGAAGTGTGATCTGGGTGTATGAGATAGTGAAGTGTGATCAGGGTGTATGAGCACAGTGTTGTTTGATCCAGGTGTACAAGCACAGTGAAGTCTCATCCGGGTGTACGAGCACAGTGAAGTGTGATCCGGGTGTACCAGTACAGTGAAGTATGATCTGGGTGGATGAGCACAATGATGTGTGATCCAGATGTATGACATAGTGAAGTGTGTTCCAGGTATTTTAGATAGTGATATGTGATCCAGCTGTATGAACATAGTGAAGTGTGATCCGGGTGAATGAGCAGACTGAAATGTGATCTGGGTGTATGAGCACAGTGAAGTGTGATCCAGGTGTACGAGATAGTGAAGTGTGATCAAAGTGTATGAGATAGTGAAGAGTGATCTGGGAGTATGAACGTAGTGAAGTGTGTTCTGGGTGTATGAACATAGTGAAGTGTGATCTGGGTGTGTGAGCACAGTGAAGTTTGATCCGGGTGTATGAGCACAGTGAAGTGTGATCCGGGTGAATGAGCAGAGTGAAGTGTGATCTGTGTGTATGAGCACAGTGAAGTGTTACGGGTGTATGAGATAGTGAAGTGTGATCCGGGTGTATGATATAGAGAAGTGTGATCCAGGTGTATGAACATAGTGAAGTGTAAGGAGGGTGTATGAGCAGAGTGAAGTGTGATCTGGGTGTATGAGCACAGTGAAGTGTGATCTGGGTGTGTGACATAGAGAAATTTGATCCGGGTGTATGAACTTAGTGAAGTGTGACCTGGTGTATGAGCACAGTGAAGTATGATCTGGGTGGGTGAGCATAGTGAAGTGTGATCCGGGTGTATGATCACAGTGAAGTGTGATCCGGGTGTCTGAGCACAGTGAAGTGTGATCCGGATATATGAGCAGAGTGAAGTGTGATCCAGGTATATGAGCAAAGTGAAGTGTGAACCGGGTGTATGACCACAGTGAAGTGTGATCCAGGTGTATGAGATAGTGAAGAGTGATCCAGGTGTATCTGATAGTGACGTGTGATCCGGGTGTATGAACATAATGAAGAGTGATCTGGGTGTATGAGCACTGTGAATTGTGATCTGGGTGTGTGAGCACAATGAATTGTGATCCGGGTGTATGACATAGTGAAGTGTGATCTGGGTGTATGAGCAGAGTGAAGTGTGATCTAGGTGTATGGTGTTAGTGAAGTATGATCCTGGTGTATGAGCACAGAGAAGTGTGATCCGGGTATATGAGCAAAGTGAAGTGTGATCTGGGTGTGTGAGCACAGTGAAGTGTGATCTGGGTGTGTGAACACAGTGAAGTTTAATCTGGGTATACGAGATAATGGAGTATTATACAGGTGAATGAACAAAGTGATGTGTGATCCTGGTGTATAAACACAGTGAAGTGTGATCCGGGTGTATGAGCACAGTAAACTGAGATCCAGGTGTATGGGAATAGTGAAGTGTGATCCGGGTGTATGACATAGAGAAATTTGATCCGGGTGTATGAACTTAGTGAAGTGTGACCTGGTGTATGAGCACTGTGAAGTATGATCTGGGTGGGTGAGCATAGTGAAGTGTGATCCGGGTGTATGATCACAGTGAAGTGTGATCCGGGTGTATGAGCAGAGTGAAGTGTGATCCAGGTATATGAGCAAAGTGAAGTGTGAACCGGGTGTATGACCACAGTGAAGTGTGATCCAGGTGTATGAGATAGTGAAGAGAGATCCAGGTGTATCAGATAGTGACGTGTGATCCGGGTGTATGAACATAATGAAGAGTGCTCCGGGTGTATGAGCACTGTGAATTGTGATCTGGGTGTGTGAGCACAATGAATTGTGATCCGGGTGTATGACATAGTGAAGTGTGATCTGGGTGTATGAGCATAGTGAAGTGTGATCCAGGTGTACGACCACAGTGAAGTGTGATTCGGGTGTACGAGCACAGTGAAGTGTGATCCGGGTGTATGAGCACAGTGCGGTGTGATCTGGGTGTACGAGTACAGTGAAGTGTGATCTGGGTGTATGAGCACAGTGAAGTGTGATCTGGGTGTGTGAGCACAGTGAAGAGTGTTCCGGGTGTATGAGCACAGTGAAGGGTGATCCGGGTGAATGAGCAGAGGGAAGTGTGATCTGGGTGTTTGAGATAGTGATGTGTGATCCAGGTGTATGAGCACAGTGAACTGTGATCCGGGTGTATGAGAATGGTGAAGTGTGATCCCGGTGTATGAGAACAGTGAAGTGTGATCCGAGTGTATGAGCACAGTGAAGTGTGATCCGAGTGTATGAGCACAGTGTAGTGTTATCCAGGTGTATGAGCTCAGTGAAGTGTGATCCTGGTGTATAAGCACAGTGAAGTGTGATCCGGGTGTATGAGCACAGTGAACTGTGATCTGGGTGTATGAGCACAGTGAAGTGTGACTGGGTGCATGAGATAGTGAAGTGTGATCCAGGTGTATGAGCACAGTGAACTGTGATCCATGTCTATGAGAATAGTGATGTGTGATCCGGGTGTATGAGCACAGTGAAGTGTGATCCGAGTGTATGAGCACAGTTTTGTGTGATCCAGGTGTATGAGCTCAGTGAAGTGAGATACAGGTGCATGGGAATAGTGAAGTGTGATCCGGGTGTATGAATATAGTGAAGTGTGACCTGGTGTATGAGCACAGTGAAGTGTGATCCAGGTGTATGAGATAGTGAAGAGTGATCCAGGTGTATGAGCACAGTGAAGGCTGATCTGGGTGGATGAGCACAGTGAAGTGTGATCAGGGTGTGTGAACACAGTGAAGTGTAATCTGGGTGTATGAGATAATGGAGTGTGATCCAGGTGAATGAGCAAAGTAATCTGTGATCCGGGTGTATGAACATAGTGATGTGTGATCTGGGTGTATGAGCACAGTGAAGTGTGATCTGGGTGTGTGAGCACTGTGAAGTGTGATCCGGGTGTATGAGCACTGTGAAGTGTGATCCGGGTGTATGAGCACTGTGAAGTGTGATCCGGGTGTATGAGCACAGTGAAGGGTGATCCGGGTGAATGAGCAGAGTGATATGTGATCTGTGTGTATGAGATAGTGAAGTGTGATTCTGGTGTAAAGCACAGAGAAATGTGATCTGGGTGTATGAGCAGAGTGAAATGCTAACTAGGTGTATGGTGATAGTGAAGTGTGATCCAGGTGTATGAGCACAGTGAAGTGTGATCCGGGTGTATGAGCACAGTGAAGTGTGATCCGGGTGTATGAGCACAGTGAGGGGTGATCCGGGTGAATGAGTAGAGTGAAGTGTGATCTGGGTGTATGAGATAGTGAAGTGTAATCCGGGCGTATGAACACAGTGTTGTGTGATCCAGGTGTATAAGCACAGTGAAGTCTCATCCGGGTGTACGAGCACAGTGAAGTTTGATCCGAGTGTACGACGAGTACAGTGAAGTATGATCTGGGTGGATGAGCACAATGATGTGTGAATCAGATGTATGACATATGAAGTGTGATCCAGGTGTATGAGATAGTGATGTGTGATTCAGGTGTATGAACATAGTGAAGTGTGATCCGGGTGAATGAGCAGAGTGAAGTGTGATCTGGGTGTATGAGATAGTGAATTGTGATCCAGGTGTATGAGATAGTGAAGTGTGATCTGGGTGTATGAACACAGTGAAGTGTGATCTGGGTGATTGAGCACAGTGAAGTTCGATCTGGGTGTATGAGCACAGTGAAGTGTGATCTGGGTGTGAGAGCACAGTGAAGGGTGATCCGTGTGAATGAGCAGAGTGAAGTGTGATCCGGGTTTACAAGCAAACTGAAGTCTCATCCGGGTGTACGAGCACAGTGAAGTGTGATCCGGGTGTACGAGCACAGTGAAGTGTGATCTGGGTGTATGAGCACAGTGAAGTGTGATCTGGGTGTATGAGATAGTGAAATGTGATCCGGGTGTACGAGCACAGTGAATTGTGATCCTGGTGAATAAGCAGAGTTAAGTGTGATCTCGGTGTATGAGCACAGTGAAGTGTGATCCAGGTTTATGAGATAATGAAGTGTGATCTGGGTGTATGAGATAGTGGAATGTGATCCGGGTGAATGAGCAGAGTGAAATGTGATCTGGGTGTATGAGCACAGTGAAATGTGATCCAGGTGTATGAGATAGTGAAGTGTGATACAGGTGTATGAGATAGTGAAGTGTGATCTGGGTGTATGAACATAGAGATGTGTAATCCCGGTGTATGAGCACAGTGAAGGGTGATCCGGGTGAATGAGCAGTGTGATGTGTGATCTGGGTGTGTGAGCACAGTGAAGTGTTATCCGGGTGAATGAGCAGAGTGAAGTGTGATCTCGATGTATGAGCACAAAGAAGTGTGATCCGGGTGTATGAGCACAGTGAAGTGTGATCCGGGAGTATGACATAGTGAAGTGCGATCCGGGTATATGAGCACAGTGAAGGGTGATCCGGGTGTATGAGCACAGTGAAGTGCGATCCGGGTATATGAGCATAGTGAAGTGTGATCTGGGTATATGTGCAAAGTGAAGTGTGATACGGGGGTATGAGCACAGTTAAGTGTGATCCTGGTGTATGAACATTGTGAGGTGTGATCTGGGTGTATGAATACAGTGAAGAGAGTTCCAGGTGATTCAGCACAATGAAGTGTGATCCGGGTGTATGAACATAGTGAGGTATGATCCGGGTGTATGAACATAGTGAAGTGTGATTCAGGTGTATGAGCACAGTGAAGAGTGATCTGGGTGTACAAGCATGGTGAAGTGTGATCTGGGTGTATGAGCACAGTGAAGTGTGATCCGGGTGTATGAGCACAGTGAGGTGTGATCCGGGTGTTCGAGCACAGTGAAGTGTGATCCGGGTGTATGAGCAGAGTGAAGTGTGATCTGGGTGTATGAGATAGTGAACTGTGATCCAGGTGTATGAGATAGTGAAGTGTGATCTGGGAGTATGAACGTAGTGAAGTGTGATCTGGGTGTATGAACAAAGTGAAGTGTGATCTGGGTGATTGAGCACAGTGAAGTTCGATCTGGGTGTATGAGCACAGTGAAGTGTGATCTGGGTGTGAGAGCACAGTGAAGGGTGATCCGTGTGAATGAGCAGAGTGAAGTGTGATCCGGGTTTACAAGCAAACTGAAGTCTCATCCGGGTGTACGAGCACAGTGAAGTGTGATCCGGGTGTACGAGCACAGTGAAGTGTGATCTGGGTGTATGAGCACAGTGAAGTGTGATCTGGGTGTATGAGATAGTGAAATGTGATCCGGGTGTACGAGCACAGTGAATTGTGATCCTGGTGAATAAGCAGAGTTAAGTGTGATCTCGGTGTATGAGCACAGTGAAGTGTGATCCAGGTTTATGAGATAATGAAGTGTGATCTGGGTGTATGAGATAGTGGAATGTGATCCGGGTGAATGAGCAGAGTGAAATGTGATCTGGGTGTATGAGCACAGTGAAATGTGATCCAGGTGTATGAGATAGTGAAGTGTGATACAGGTGTATGAGATAGTGAAGTGTGATCTGGGTGTATGAACATAGAGATGTGTAATCCCGGTGTATGAGCACAGTGAAGTGCGATCTGGGTGTTTGAGCACAGTGAAGTGTGATCCGGGTGTATGAGATAGTGAAGTGTGATACAGGTGTATGAGATAGTGAAGTGTGATACAGGTGTATGAGATAGTGAAGTGTGATCTGGGTGTATGAACATAGTGATGTGTGATCTGGGTGTATGAGCACAGTGAAGTGTGATCTGGGTGTGTGAGCACTGTGAAGTGTGATCCGGGTGTATGAGCACTGTGAAGTGTGATCCGGGTGTATGAGCACTGTGAAGTGTGATCCGGGTGTATGAGCACAGTGAAGGGTGATCCGGGTGAATGAGCAGAGTGATATGTGATCTGTGTGTATGAGATAGTGAAGTGTGATTCTGGTGTAAAGCACAGAGAAATGTGATCTGGGTGTATGAGCAGAGTGAAATGCTAACTAGGTGTATGGTGATAGTGAAGTGTGATCCAGGTGTATGAGCACAGTGAAGTGTGATCCGGGTGTATGAGCACAGTGAAGTGTGATCCGGGTGTATGAGCACAGTGAGGGGTGATCCGGGTGAATGAGTAGAGTGAAGTGTGATCTGGGTGTATGAGATAGTGAAGTGTAATCCGGGCGTATGAACACAGTGTTGTGTGATCCAGGTGTATAAGCACAGTGAAGTCTCATCCGGGTGTACGAGCACAGTGAAGTTTGATCCGAGTGTACGACGAGTACAGTGAAGTATGATCTGGGTGGATGAGCACAATGATGTGTGAATCAGATGTATGACATATGAAGTGTGATCCAGGTGTATGAGATAGTGATGTGTGATTCAGGTGTATGAACATAGTGAAGTGTGATCCGGGTGAATGAGCAGAGTGAAGTGTGATCTGGGTGTATGAGATAGTGAATTGTGATCCAGGTGTATGAGATAGTGAAGTGTGATCTGGGTGTATGAACACAGTGAAGTGTGATCTGGGTGATTGAGCACAGTGAAGTTCGATCTGGGTGTATGAGCACAGTGAAGTGTGATCTGGGTGTGAGAGCACAGTGAAGGGTGATCCGTGTGAATGAGCAGAGTGAAGTGTGATCCGGGTTTACAAGCAAACTGAAGTCTCATCCGGGTGTACGAGCACAGTGAAGTGTGATCCGGGTGTACGAGCACAGTGAAGTGTGATCTGGGTGTATGAGCACAGTGAAGTGTGATCTGGGTGTATGAGATAGTGAAATGTGATCCGGGTGTACGAGCACAGTGAATTGTGATCCTGGTGAATAAGCAGAGTTAAGTGTGATCTCGGTGTATGAGCACAGTGAAGTGTGATCCAGGTTTATGAGATAATGAAGTGTGATCTGGGTGTATGAGATAGTGGAATGTGATCCGGGTGAATGAGCAGAGTGAAATGTGATCTGGGTGTATGAGCACAGTGAAATGTGATCCAGGTGTATGAGATAGTGAAGTGTGATACAGGTGTATGAGATAGTGAAGTGTGATCTGGGTGTATGAACATAGAGATGTGTAATCCCGGTGTATGAGCACAGTGAAGGGTGATCCGGGTGAATGAGCAGTGTGATGTGTGATCTGGGTGTGTGAGCACAGTGAAGTGTTATCCGGGTGAATGAGCAGAGTGAAGTGTGATCTCGATGTATGAGCACAAAGAAGTGTGATCCGGGTGTATGAGCACAGTGAAGTGTGATCCGGGAGTATGACATAGTGAAGTGCGATCCGGGTATATGAGCACAGTGAAGGGTGATCCGGGTGTATGAGCACAGTGAAGTGCGATCCGGGTATATGAGCATAGTGAAGTGTGATCTGGGTATATGTGCAAAGTGAAGTGTGATACGGGGGTATGAGCACAGTTAAGTGTGATCCTGGTGTATGAACATTGTGAGGTGTGATCTGGGTGTATGAATACAGTGAAGAGAGTTCCAGGTGATTCAGCACAATGAAGTGTGATCCGGGTGTATGAACATAGTGAGGTATGATCCGGGTGTATGAACATAGTGAAGTGTGATTCAGGTGTATGAGCACAGTGAAGAGTGATCTGGGTGTACAAGCATGGTGAAGTGTGATCTGGGTGTATGAGCACAGTGAAGTGTGATCCGGGTGTATGAGCACAGTGAGGTGTGATCCGGGTGTTCGAGCACAGTGAAGTGTGATCCGGGTGTATGAGCAGAGTGAAGTGTGATCTGGGTGTATGAGATAGTGAACTGTGATCCAGGTGTATGAGATAGTGAAGTGTGATCTGGGAGTATGAACGTAGTGAAGTGTGATCTGGGTGTATGAACAAAGTGAAGTGTGATCTGGGTGATTGAGCACAGTGAAGTTCGATCTGGGTGTATGAGCACAGTGAAGTGTGATCTGGGTGTGAGAGCACAGTGAAGGGTGATCCGTGTGAATGAGCAGAGTGAAGTGTGATCCGGGTTTACAAGCAAACTGAAGTCTCATCCGGGTGTACGAGCACAGTGAAGTGTGATCCGGGTGTACGAGCACAGTGAAGTGTGATCTGGGTGTATGAGCACAGTGAAGTGTGATCTGGGTGTATGAGATAGTGAAATGTGATCCGGGTGTACGAGCACAGTGAATTGTGATCCTGGTGAATAAGCAGAGTTAAGTGTGATCTCGGTGTATGAGCACAGTGAAGTGTGATCCAGGTTTATGAGATAATGAAGTGTGATCTGGGTGTATGAGATAGTGGAATGTGATCCGGGTGAATGAGCAGAGTGAAATGTGATCTGGGTGTATGAGCACAGTGAAATGTGATCCAGGTGTATGAGATAGTGAAGTGTGATACAGGTGTATGAGATAGTGAAGTGTGATCTGGGTGTATGAACATAGAGATGTGTAATCCCGGTGTATGAGCACAGTGAAGTGCGATCTGGGTGTTTGAGCACAGTGAAGTGTGATCCGGGTGTATGAGATAGTGAAGTGTGATACAGGTGTATGAGATAGTGAAGTGTGATACAGGTGTATGAGATAGTGAAGTGTGATCTGGGTGTATGAACATAGAGATGTGTAATCCCGGTGTATGAGCACAGTGAAGGGTGATCCGGGTGAATGAGCAGTGTGATGTGTGATCTGGGTGTGTGAGCACAGTGAAGTGTTATCCGGGTGAATGAGCAGAGTGAAGTGTGATCTCGATGTATGAGCACAAAGAAGTGTGATCCGGGTGTATGAGCACAGTGAAGTGTGATCCGGGAGTATGACATAGTGAAGTGCGATCCGGGTATATGAGCACAGTGAAGGGTGATCCGGGTGTATGAGCACAGTGAAGTGCGATCCGGGTATATGAGCATAGTGAAGTGTGATCTGGGTATATGTGCAAAGTGAAGTGTGATACGGGGGTATGAGCACAGTTAAGTGTGATCCTGGTGTATGAACATTGTGAGGTGTGATCTGGGTGTATGAATACAGTGAAGAGAGTTCCAGGTGATTCAGCACAATGAAGTGTGATCCGGGTGTATGAACATAGTGAGGTATGATCCGGGTGTATGAACATAGTGAAGTGTGATTCAGGTGTATGAGCACAGTGAAGAGTGATCTGGGTGTACAAGCATGGTGAAGTGTGATCTGGGTGTATGAGCACAGTGAAGTGTGATCCGGGTGTATGAGCACAGTGAGGTGTGATCCGGGTGTTCGAGCACAGTGAAGTGTGATCCCGGTGTATGAGCAGAGTGAAGTGTGATCTGGGTGTATGAGATAGTGAACTGTGATCCAGGTGTATGAGATAGTGAAGTGTGATCTGGGAGTATGAACGTAGTGAAGTGTGATCTGGGTGTATGAACAAAGTGAAGTGTGATCTGGGTGATTGAGCACAGTGAAGTTCGATCTGGGTGTATGAGCACAGTGAAGTGTGATCTGGGTGTGAGAGCACAGTGAAGGGTGATCCGTGTGAATGAGCAGAGTGAAGTGTGATCCGGGTTTACAAGTAAACTGAAGTCTCATCCGGGTGTACGAGCACAGTGAAGTGTGATCCGGGTGTACGAGCACAGTGAAGTGTGATCTGGGTGTATGAGCACAGTGAAGTGTGATCTGGGTGTATGAGATAGTGAAATGTGATCCGGGTGTACGAGCACAGTGAATTGTGATCCTGGTGAATAAGCAGAGTTAAGTGTGATCTCGGTGTATGAGCACAGTGAAGTGTGATCCAGGTTTATGAGATAATGAAGTGTGATCTGGGTGTATGAGATAGTGGAATGTGATCCGGGTGAATGAGCAGAGTGAAATGTGATCTGGGTGTATGAGCACAGTGAAATGTGATCCAGGTGTATGAGATAGTGAAGTGTGATACAGGTGTATGAGATAGTGAAGTGTGATCTGGGTGTATGAACATAGAGATGTGTAATCCCGGTGTATGAGCACAGTGAAGTGCGATCTGGGTGTTTGAGCACAGTGAAGTGTGATCCGGGTGTATGAGATAGTGAAGTGTGATACAGGTGTATGAGATAGTGAAGTGTGATACAGGTGTATGAGATAGTGAAGTGTGATCTGGGTGTATGAACATAGAGATGTGTAATCCCGGTGTATGAGCACAGTGAAGGGTGATCCGGGTGAATGAGCAGTGTGATGTGTGATCTGGGTGTGTGAGCACAGTGAAGTGTTATCCGGGTGAATGAGCAGAGTGAAGTGTGATCTCGATGTATGAGCACAAAGAAGTGTGATCTGGGTGTATGAGCACAGTGAAGTGTGATCCGGGAGTATGACATAGTGAAGTGCGATCCGGGTATATGAGCACAGTGAAGGGTGATCCGGGTGTATGAGCACAGTGAAGTGCGATCCGGGTATATGAGCATAGTGAAGTGTGATCTGGGTATATGTGCAAAGTGAAGTGTGATACGGGGGTATGAGCACAGTTAAGTGTGATCCTGGTGTATGAACATTGTGAGGTGTGATCTGGGTGTATGAATACAGTGAAGAGAGTTCCAGGTGATTCAGCACAATGAAGTGTGATCCGGGTGTATGAACATAGTGAGGTATGATCCGGGTGTATGAACATAGTGAAGTGTGATTCAGGTGTATGAGCACAGTGAAGAGTGATCTGGGTGTACAAGCATGGTGAAGTGTGATCTGGGTGTATGAGCACAGTGAAGTGTGATCCGGGTGTATGAGCACAGTGAGGTGTGATCCGGGTGTTCGAGCACAGTGAAGTGTGATCCGGGTGTATGAGCAGAGTGAAGTGTGATCTGGGTGTATGAGATAGTGAACTGTGATCCAGGTGTATGAGATAGTGAAGTGTGATCTGGGAGTATGAACGTAGTGAAGTGTGATCTGGGTGTATGAACAA
Organism: Mobula birostris; assembly: GCF_030028105.1. Taxonomy (NCBI): domain Eukaryota; kingdom Metazoa; phylum Chordata; class Chondrichthyes; order Myliobatiformes; family Myliobatidae; genus Mobula; species Mobula birostris. The sequence goes on along the minus strand of NC_092383.1, from coordinate 45,085,481 downwards.
AGTGAAGTGTGATCTGGGTGATTGAGCACAGTGAAGTTCGATCTGGGTGTATGAGCACAGTGAAGTGTGATCTGGGTGTGAGAGCACAGTGAAGGGTGATCCGTGTGAATGAGCAGAGTGAAGTGTGATCCGGGTTTACAAGTAAACTGAAGTCTCATCCGGGTGTACGAGCACAGTGAAGTGTGATCCGGGTGTACGAGCACAGTGAAGTGTGATCTGGGTGTATGAGCACAGTGAAGTGTGATCTGGGTGTATGAGATAGTGAAATGTGATCCGGGTGTACGAGCACAGTGAATTGTGATCCTGGTGAATAAGCAGAGTTAAGTGTGATCTCGGTGTATGAGCACAGTGAAGTGTGATCCAGGTTTATGAGATAATGAAGTGTGATCTGGGTGTATGAGATAGTGGAATGTGATCCGGGTGAATGAGCAGAGTGAAATGTGATCTGGGTGTATGAGCACAGTGAAATGTGATCCAGGTGTATGAGATAGTGAAGTGTGATACAGGTGTATGAGATAGTGAAGTGTGATCTGGGTGTATGAACATAGAGATGTGTAATCCCGGTGTATGAGCACAGTGAAGTGCGATCTGGGTGTTTGAGCACAGTGAAGTGTGATCCGGGTGTATGAGATAGTGAAGTGTGATACAGGTGTATGAGATAGTGAAGTGTGATACAGGTGTATGAGATAGTGAAGTGTGATCTGGGTGTATGAACATAGAGATGTGTAATCCCGGTGTATGAGCACAGTGAAGGGTGATCCGGGTGAATGAGCAGTGTGATGTGTGATCTGGGTGTGTGAGCACAGTGAAGTGTTATCCGGGTGAATGAGCAGAGTGAAGTGTGATCTCGATGTATGAGCACAAAGAAGTGTGATCTGGGTGTATGAGCACAGTGAAGTGTGATCCGGGAGTATGACATAGTGAAGTGCGATCCGGGTATATGAGCACAGTGAAGTGTGATCTGGGTGTATCAGATAGTGGAGTGTGATCCTGGTGAATGAGCAGAGTGAAGTGTGATCCGGGTGTATGAGCACAGTGAAGTGTGATCCGGATATATGAGCATAGTGAAGTGTGATCTAGGTATATGTGCAAAGTGAAGTGTGATACGGGGGTATGTGCACAGTTAAGTGTGATCCTGGCGTATGAACATAGTGAGGTGTGATCTGGGTGTATGAATACAGTGAAGAGAGTTCCAGGTGATTCAGCACAATGAAGTGTGATCCGGGTGTATGAACATAGTGAGGTATGATCCGGGTGTATGAACACAGTGGAGTGTGGTCCAGGTGTATGAGCACAGTGAAGTGTGATACGGGTGTATAACGTAGAGAAGTGTGATCCGGGTGTATGAACATAGTGAAGTGTGATTCAGGTGTATGAGCACAGTGAAGAGTGATCTGGGTGTACAAGCATAGTGAAGTGTGATCTGGGTGTATGAGCACAGTGAAGTGTGATCCGGGTGTATGAGCACAGTGAGGTGTGATCCGGGTGTTCGAGCACAGTGAAGTGTGATCCGGGTGTATGAGCACAGAGTAGTGTGATCCGGGTGTATGAGACAGTGAAGTGTGATACGGGTGTATGAGCATAGTAACGTGTGATTCAGGTGTATGAGCACCGTGAAGAGTGATCTGGGTGTACAAGCATAGAGAAGTGTGATCTGGGTGTATGAGCACAGTGAAGTGTGATCCGGGTGTATGAGCACAGTGAGGTGTGATCCGGGTGTACGAGCACAGTGAAGTGTGATCTGGGTGTATGAGCACAGTGAAGTGTGATCCAGGGGTATGAAATAATGAAGTGTGATCCAGGTGTATGAACATATTGAAGTGTGATCTGGGTGTATGAGCAAAGTGAAGTGTGTTCTCGGTGTATTAACACAGTGAAGTGTGATCTGGGTATATGAGATAGAGGAGTGTGATCCTGGTGAATGAACAGAGAGAAGTGTGATCTGGGTGTATGAGCACAGTGAAGTCTGGTCCAGGTGTATGAGATAGTGAAGTGTGATCTGGGTGTACGAGCCCAGTGAAGTCTGATCTGCGACTGTGAGCACAGTGAAGTGTGATCCGGGTGTATGAGCACAGTGAAGGGTGATCCGGGTGAATGAGAAGAGTGAAGTGTGATCTGGGTGTATGAGAAAAGTGACGTGTGATCTGGGTGTATGAGCACAGTGAAGTGTGATCCGGGTGTACGAGCACAGTGAAGTGTGATCTGGGTGTATGAGCACAGTGAAGTGTGATCCAGGGGTATGAGATAATGAAATGTGATCCAGGTGTATGAGATAGTGAAGTGTGATCCGGGGGTATGACATAGAGAATTGTGATCCGGGTGTATGAACATAGTGAAGTGTGAGCCGGGTGTATGAGCACAGTGAAGTGTGATCCAGGTGTATGAGAAAATTGAAGTGTGATCTGGGTGTATGAGCACAGTGAAGTGTGATTCGGGTGTACGAGCACAGTGAAGTGTGACCCGGGTGTATGAGCACAGTGTAGTGTGATCCGGGTGTACAAGCAGAGTGAAGTCTCATCCGGGTGTACGAGCACAGTGTAGTGTGATCCGGGTGTATGAGCACAGTGGACTGTGATCCGGGTGTATGACATAGAGAAGTGTGATCCGGGTGTATGACCGTAGTGAAGTGTGATCTGGGTGTAAGAGCACAGTGAAGTGTGATCCGGGTGTATGAGATAGTGAAGTGTGATCTGGGTGTATAAGCAGAGTGAAGTGTGATCTAGGTATATGGTGATAGTGAAGTGTCATCCAGTTGTATGAGCATAGTAACGTGTGATCCAGGTGTATGAGCATACTGAAGTGTGATCCGGGTATATGAGCACAGTGAAGTGTGATCCAGGTGTATGAGATAGTGAAGTGTGATACGGGTGTATAACATAGTGAAGTGTGATCAGGGTGTATAAGCAGAGTGAAGTGTGATCTAGGTATATGGTGATAGTGAAGTGTGATCCAGTTGTATGAGCATAGTAACGTGTGATCCAGGTGTATGAGCATACTGAAGTGTGATCCGGGTATATGAGCACTGTGAAGTGTGATCCAGGTGTATGACATAGTGAAGTGTGATCCGGGTGTATGAGATAGCGAAGTGTGATCCGGGGGTATGACATAGAGAAGTGTGAGCCGGGTGTATGAACATAGTGAAGTGTGATCTGGGTGTATGAGCACAGTGAAGTGTGGTCTGGGTGTATGAGATAGTGGAGTGTGATCCTGGTGAATGAGCAGAGTGATGTGTGATCTGGGTGTATGAACACAGTGAAGTCTAGTCCAGGTGTATGAGATAGTGAAGTGTGATCCGGGTGTATGAACATAGTGAAGTGTGATCTGGGTGTATGAGCACAGTGAAGTCTGTTCTGCGACTGTGAGCACAGTGAAGTGTGATCTGGGTCTATGAGCACAGTGAAGTGTGATCCGGGTGTATGACATATTGAAGTGTGATCCGGGTCTATGAGATAGTGAAGTGTGATCCGGGTGTATGACATAGAGAAGTGTGATCTGGATGTATGAACATAGTGAAGTGTGATCTGGGTGTATGAACACAGTGAAGTGTGATCTAGGTGTGTAAGCACAGTGAAGTGTGATCCGGGTGCATGAGCACAGTGAAGTGTGATCCGTGTGAATTAGCGGAGTGAAGTGTGATATAGGTATATGGTGATAGTGAAGTGTAATCCAGTTGTATGAACAAAGTAACGTGTGATCCAGGTGTATGAGGATACTGAAGTATAATCCGGGTGTATCAGCACAGTGAAGTGTGATCCGGGTGTATGAGCACAGTGAAGTGTGATCCGGGTGTACGAGCACAGTGAAGTGTGATCCGGGTGTACGAGCACAGTGAAGTGTGATCTGGGTGTATGAGCACAGTGAAGTGTGATCCAGGGGTATGAGATAATGAAGTGTGATCCAGGTGTATGAGATAGCGAAGTGTGATCCGGGGGTATGACATAGAGAAGTGTGATCCGGGTGTATGAACATAGTGAAGTGTGATCTGGGTGTATGAGCAAAGTGAAGTGTGTTCTGGGTGTATGAGCACAGTGAAGTGTGATCTGGGTGTATCAGATAGTGGAGTGTGATCCTGGTGAATGAGCAGAGAGAAGTGTGATCTGGATGTATGAGCACAGTGAAGTCTGGTCCAGGTGTATGAGATAGTGAAGTGTGATCCGGGTGTACGAGCACAGTGAAGGGTGATTCGTGTGATTCAGCACAGTGAGGTGTGATCCGGGTGTATGAGATAGTGATGTGTGATCAGAGTGTATGACATAGAGAAGTGTGATCCGGGTGTAAGAACATAGTGAAGTGTGATCTGGGTGATTGAGCACAGTGAAGTGCGATCTGGGTGTACGAGCACAGTGAAGTGTGATCTGGGTGTGTGAGCACAGTGAAGTTCGATCTGGGTGTACGAGCACAGTGAAGTGTGATCTGGGTGTGAGAGCACAGTGAAGGGTGATCCGTGTGAATGAGCAGAGTGAAGTGTGATCCGTGTGTACAAGCAAACTGAAGTGTCATCCGGGTGTACGAGCACAGTGAAGTGTGATCTAGGTGTGTGAGCACAGTGAAGTGTGATCCGGGTGCATGAGCACAGTGAAGTGTGATCCGTGTGAATTAGCGGAGTGAAGTGTGATATAGGTATATGGTGATAGTGAAGTGTGATCCAGTTGTATGAGCAAAGTAACGTGTGATCCAGGTGTATGAGGATACTGAAGTATAATCCGGGTGTATCAGCACTGTGAAGTGTGATCCGGGTGTATGAGCACAGTGAAGTGTGTTCCGGGTGTACGAGCACAGTGAAGTGTGATCCGGGTGTACGAGCACAGTGAAGTGTGATCTGGGTGTATGAGCACAGTGAAGTGTGATCCAGGGGTATGAGATAATGAAGTGTGATCCAGGTGTATGAGATAGCGAAGTGTGATCCGGGGGTATGACATAGAGAAGTGTGATCCGGGTGTATGAACATAGTGAAATGTGTTCTGGGTGTATGAGCACAGTGAAGTGTGATCTGGGTGTATCAGATAGTGGAGTGTGATCCTGGTGAATGAGCAGAGTGAAGTGTGATCCGGGTGTATGAGCACAGTGAAGTGTGATCCGGATATATGAGCATAGTGAAGTGTGATCTAGGTATATGTGCAAAGTGAAGTGTGATACGGGGGTATGTGCACAGTTAAGTGTGATCCTGGCGTATGAACATAGTGAGGTGTGATCTGGGTGTATGAATACAGTGAAGAGAGTTCCAGGTGATTCAGCACAATGAAGTGTGATCCGGGTGTATGAACATAGTGAGGTATGATCCGGGTGTATGAACACAGTGGAGTGTGATCCAGGTGTATGAGCACAGTGAAGTGTGATACGGGTGTATAACATAGAGAAGTGTGATCCGGGTGTATGAACATAGTGAAGTGTGATTCGGGTGTATGAGCAGAGTGAAGTGTGATCCGGGTGTATGAGCACAGTGAGGTGTGATCCGGGTGTTCGAGCACAGTGAAGTGTGATCCGGGTGTATGAGCACAGAGTAGTGTGATCCGGGTGTATGAGACAGTGAAGTGTGATACGGGTGTATGAGCATAGTAACGTGTGATTCAGGTGTATGAGCACCGTGAAGAGTGATCTGGGTGTACAAGCATAGAGAAGTGTGATCTGGGTGTATGAGCACAGTGAAGTGTGATCCGGGTGTATGAGCACAGTGAAGTGTGATCCGGGTGTACGAGCACAGTGAAGTGTGATCTGGGTGTATGAGCACAGTGAAGTGTGATCCAGGGGTATGAAATAATGAAGTGTGACCCAGGTGTATGAACATAGTGAAGTGTGATCTGGGTGTATGAGCAAAGTGAAGTGTGTTCTCGGTGTATTAACACAGTGAAGTGTGATCTGGGTATATGAGATAGAGGAGTGTGATCCTGGTGAATGAACAGAGAGAAGTGTGATCTGGGTGTATGAGCACAGTGAAGTCTGGTCCAGGTGTATGAGATAGTGAAGTGTGATCTGGGTGTACGAGCACAGTGAAGTCTGATCTGCGACTGTGAGCACAGTGAAGTGTGATCCGGGTGTATGAGCACAGTGAAGGGTGATCCGGGTGAATGAGAAGAGTGAAGTGTGATCTGGGTGTATGAGAAAAGTGACGTGTGATCTGGGTGTATGAGCACAGTGAAGTGTGATCTGGGTGTATGAGCACAGTGAAGCGTGATCCAGGGGTATGAGATAATGAAATGTGATCCAGGTGTATGAGATAGTGAAGTGTGATCCGGGGGTATGACATAGAGAATTGTGATCCGGGTGTATGAACATAGTGAAGTGTAAGCCGGGTGTATGAGCACAGTGAAGTGTGTTCTGGGTGTATGAGCACAGTGAAGTATGATCTGGGTGTATCAGATAGTGGAGTGTGATCCTGGTGAATGAGCAGAGAGAAGTGTGATCTGGATGTATGAGCACAGTGAAGTCTGGTCCAGGTGTATGAGATAGTGAAGTGTGATCCGGGTGTACGAGCATAGAGAAGTGTGATCTGGGTGTATGAGCACAGTGAAGTGTGATCCGGGTGTATGAGCACAGTGAAGTGTGATCCGGGTGTACGAGCACAGTGAAGTGTGATCTGGGTGTATGAGCACAGTGAAGTGTGATCCAGGGGTATGAAATAATGAAGTGTGACCCAGGTGTATGAACATAGTGAAGTGTGATCTGGGTGTATGAGCAAAGTGAAGTGTGTTCTCGGTGTATTAACACAGTGAAGTGTGATCTGGGTATATGAGATAGAGGAGTGTGATCCTGGTGAATGAACAGAGAGAAGTGTGATCTGGGTGTATGAGCACAGTGAAGTCTGGTCCAGGTGTATGAGATAGTGAAGTGTGATCTGGGTGTACGAGCACAGTGAAGTCTGATCTGCGACTGTGAGCACAGTGAAGTGTGATCCGGGTGTATGAGCACAGTGAAGGGTGATCCGGGTGAATGAGAAGAGTGAAGTGTGATCTGGGTGTATGAGAAAAGTGACGTGTGATCTGGGTGTATGAGCACAGTGAAGTGTGATCTGGGTGTATGAGCACAGTGAAGCGTGATCCAGGGGTATGAGATAATGAAATGTGATCCAGGTGTATGAGATAGTGAAGTGTGATCCGGGGGTATGACATAGAGAATTGTGATCCTGGTGTATGAACATAGTGATGTGTAAGCCGGGTGTATGAGCACAGTGAAGTGTGTTCTGGGTGTATGAGCACAGTGAAGTATGATCTGGGTGTATCAGATAGTGGAGTGTGATCCTGGTGAATGAGCAGAGAGAAGTGTGATCTGGATGTATGAGCACAGTGAAGTCTGGTCCAGGTGTATGAGATAGTGAAGTGTGATCCGGGTGTACGAGCACAGTGAAGAGAGATCCATGTGATTCAGCACAGTGAAGTGTGATCCGGGTGTATGAGATAGTGATGTGTGATCAGAGTGTTTGACATAGAGAAGTGTGATCCGGGTGTAAGAACATAGTGAAGTGTGATCTGGGTGATTGAGCACAGTGAAGTGCGATCTGGGTGTACGAGCACAGTGAAGTGTGATCTGGGTGTGTGAGCACAGTGAAGTGCGATCTGGGTGTACGAGCACAGTGAAGTGTGATCTGGGTGTGAGAGCACAGTGAAGGGTGATCCGTGTGAATGAGCAGAGTGAAGTGTGATCCGGGTGTACATGCAAACTGAAGTGTCATCCGGGTGTACGAGCACAGTGAAGTGTGATCTAGGTGTGTGAGCACAGTGAAGTGTGATCCGGGTGCATGAGCACAGTGAAGTGTGATCCGTGTGAATTAGCGGAGTGAAGTATGATATAGGTATATGGTGATAGTGAAGTGTGATCCAGTTGTATGAGCAAAGTAACGTGTGATCCAGGTGTATGAGGATACTGAAGTATAATCCGGGTGTATCAGCACTGTGAAGTGTGATCCGGGTGTATGAGCACAGTGAAGTGTGATCCGGGTGTACGAGCACAGTGAAGTGTGATCCGGGTGTACGAGCACAGTGAAGTGTGATCTGGGTGTATCAGCACAGTGAAGTGTGATCCAGGGGTATGAGATAATGAAGTGTGATCCAGGTGTATGAGATAGCGAAGTGTGATCCGGGGGAATGGCATAGAGAAGTGTGATCCGGGTGTATGAACATAGTGAAGTGTGATCTGGGTGTATGAGCAAAGTGAAGTGTGTTCTGGGTGTATCAGATAGTGGAGTGTGATCCTGGTGAATGAGCAGAGTGAAGTGTGATCTGGGTGTATGAGCACAGTGAAGTCTGGTCCTGGTGTATGAGATAGTGAAGTGTGATCCGGGTGTATGAACATAGTGAAGTGTGATCTGGGTGTATGAGCACAGTGAAGTCTGTTCTGCGACTGTGAGCACAGTGAAGTGTGATCTGGGTCTATGAGCACAGTGAAGTGTGATCCGGGTGTATGACATATTGAAGTGTGATCTAGGTGTGTAAGCACAGTGAAGTGTGATCCGGGTGCATGAGCACAGTGAAGTGTGATCCGTGTGAATTAGCGGAGTGAAGTGTGATATAGGTATATGGTGATAGTGAAGTGTGATCCAGTTGTATGAGCAAAGTAACGTGTGATCCAGGTGTATGAGGATACTGAAGTATAATCCGGGTGTATCAGCACAGTGAAGTGTGATCTGGGTGTATGAGCACAGTGAAGTGTGATCCGGGTGTACGAGCACAGTGAAGTGTGATCCGGGTGTACGAGCACAGTGAAGTGTGATCTGGGTGTATGAGCACAGTGAAGTGTGATCCAGGGGTATGAGATAATGAAGTGTGATCCAGGTGTATGAGATAGCGAAGTGTGATCCGGGGGTATGACATAGAGAAGTGTGATCCGGGTGTATGAACATAGTGAAGTGTGATCTGGGTGTATGAGCAAAGTGAAGTGTGTTCTGGGTGTATCAGATAGTGGAGTGTGATCCTGGTGAATGAGCAGAGTGAAGTGTGATCCGGGTGTATGAGCACAGTGAAGTGTGATCCGGGAGTATGACATAGTGAAGTGCGATCCGGGTATATGAGCACAGTGAAGGGTGATCCGGGTGTATGAGCACAGTGAAGTGTGATCCGGATATATGAGCATAGTGAAGTGTGATCTAGGTATATGTGCAAAGTGAAGTGTGATACGGGGGTATGTGCACATTTAAGTGTGATCCTGGCGTATGAACATAGTGAGGTGTGATCTGGGTGTATGAATACAGTGAAGAGAGTTCCAGGTGATTCAGCACAATGAAGTGTGATCCGGGTGTATGAACATAGTGAGGTATGATCCGGGTGTATGAACACAGTGGAGTGTGGTCCAGGTGTATGAGCACAGTGAAGTGTGATACGGGTGTATAACATAGAGAAGTGTGATCCGGGTGTATGAACATAGTGAAGTGTGATTCAGGTGTATGAGCACAGTGAAGAGTGATTTGGGTGTACAAGCATAGTGAAGTGTGATCTGGGTGTATGAGCACAGTGAAGTGTGATCCGGGTGTATGAGCACAGTGAGGTGTGATCCGGGTGTTCGAGCACAGTGAAGTGTGATCCGGGTGTATGAGCAGAGTGAAGTGTGATCTGGGTGTATGAGATAGTGAATTGTGATCCAGGTGTATGAGATAGTGAAGTGTGATCCGGGAGTATGAACGTAGTGAAGTGTGATCTGGGTGTATGAACAAAGTGAAGTGTGATCTCGGTGTATGAGCACAGTGAAGTGTGATCCAGGTTTATGAGATAATGAAGTGTGATCTGGGTGTATGAGATAGTGGAATGTGATCCGGGTGAATGAGCAGAGTGAAATGTGATCTGGGTGTATGAGCACAGTGAAATGTGATCCAGGTGTATGAGATAGTGAAGTGTGATACAGGTGTATGAGATAGTGAAGTGTGATCTGGGTGTATGAACATAGAGATGTGTAATCCCGGTGTATGAGCACAGTGAAGTGCGATCTGGGTGTTTGAACACAGTGAAGTGTGATCCGGGTGTATGAGATAGTGAAGTGTGATACAGGTGTATGAGATAGTGAAGTGTGATCTGGGTGTATGAACATAGAGATGTGTAATCCCGGTGTATGAGCACAGTGAAGTGTGATCTGGGTGTTTGAGCACAGTGAAGTGTGATCCGGGTGTATGAGATAGTGAAGTGTGATACAGGTGTATGAGATAGTGAAGTGTGATCTGGGTGTATGAACATAGAGATGTGTAATCCCGGTGTATGAGCACAGTGAAGTGCGATCTGGGTGTTTGAGCACAGTGAAGTGTGATCCGGATATATGAGCATAGTGAAGTGTGATCTAGGTATATGTGCAAAGTGAAGTGTGATACGGGGGTATGTGCACAGTTAAGTGTGATCCTGGCGTATGAACATAGTGAGGTGTGATCTGGGTGTATGAATACAGTGAAGAGAGTTCCAGGTGATTCAGCACAATGAAGTGTGATCCGGGTGTATGAACATAGTGAGGTATGATCCGGGTGTATGAACACAGTGGAGTGTGGTCCAGGTGTATGAGCACAGTGAAGTGTGATACGGGTGTATAACATAGAGAAGTGTGATCCGGGTGTATGAACATAGTGAAGTGTGATTCAGGTGTATGAGCACAGTGAAGAGTGATCTGGGTGTACAAGCATAGTGAAGTGTGATCTGGGTGTATGAGCACAGTGAAGTGTGATCCGGGTGTATGAGCACAGTGAGGTGTGATCCGGGTGTTCGAGCACAGTGAGGTGTGATCCAGGTGTATGAGCACAGAGTAGTGTGATCCGGGTGTATGAGACAGTGAAGTGTGATACGGGTGTATGAGCATAGTAACGTGTGATTCAGGTGTATGAGCACCGTGAAGAGTGATCTGGGTGTACAAGCATAGAGAAGTGTGATCTGGGTGTATGAGCACAGTGAAGTGTGATCCGGGTGTATGAGCACAGTGAGGTGTGATCCGGGTGTACGAGCACAGTGAAGTGTGATCTGGGTGTATGAGCACAGTGAAGTGTGATCTGGGAGTACGAGCACAGTGAAGTGTGATCCGGGTGTACGAGCACAGTGAAGTGTGATCTGGGTGTATGAGCACAGTGAAGTGTGATCCAGGGGTATGAAATAATGAAGTGTGATCCAGGTGTATGAACATAGTGAAGTGTGATCTGGGTGTATGAGCAAAGTGAAGTGTGTTCTCGGTGTATTAACACAGTGAAGTGTGATCTGGGTATATGAGATAGAGGAGTGTGATCCTGGTGAATGAACAGAGAGATGTGTGATCTGGGTGTATGAGCACAGTGAAGTCTGGTCCAGGTGTATGAGATAGTGAAGTGTGATCTGGGTGTACGAGCACAGTGAAGTCTGATCTGCGACTGTGAGCACAGTGAAGTGTGATCCGGGTGTATAAGCACAGTGAAGGGTGATCCGGGTGAATGAGAAGAGTGAAGTGTGATCTGGGTGTATGAGAAAAGTGACGTGTGATCTGGATGTATGAGCACAGTGAAGTGTGATACGGGTGTATGAGCACAGTGAAGTGTGATCCGGGTGTACGAGCACAGTGAAGTGTGATCTGGGTGTATGAGCACAGTGAAGTGTGATCCAGGGGTATGAGATAATGAAATGTGATCCAGGTGTATGAGATAGTGAAGTGTGATCCGGGGGTATGACATAGAGAATTGTGATCCGGGTGTATGAACATAGTGAAGTGTGAGCCGGGTGTATGAGCACAGTGAAGTGTGATCCAGGTGTATGAGAAAATTGAAGTGTAATCTGGGTGTATGAGCACAGTGAAGTGTGACCCGGGTGTATGAGCACAGTGTAGTGTGATCCGGGTGTAGAAGCAGAGTGTAGTCTCATCCGGGTGTACGAGCACAGTGTAGTGTGATCCGGGTGTATGAGCACAGTGGAGTGTGATCCGGGTGTATGACATAGAGAAGTGTGATCCGGGTGTATGACCGTAGTGAAGTGTGATCTGGGTGTAAGAGCACAGTGAAGTGTGATCCGGGTGTATGAGATAGTGAAGTGTGATCTGGGTGTATAAGCAGAGTGAAGTGTGATCTAGGTATATGGTGATAGTGAAGTGTCATCCAGTTGTATGAGCATAGTAACGTGTGATCCAGGTGTATGAGCATACTGAAGTGTGATCCGGGTATATGAGCACAGTGAAGTGTGATCCAGGTGTATGAGATAGTGAAGTGTGATCTGTGTGAATGAGCACAGTGAAGTGTGATCCGGGTGTGTGAGATAGTGACGAGTGATCTGTGTGAATGAGCACAGTGAAGTGTTATCTGGGTGCACAAGCACAGTGAAGTGTTATCAGGGTGTATGAGATAGTGAAGAGTGATCTGGGTGTATGAGAATAGTGAAGTGTGATCTGGGTGTTTGAGCACAGTGAAGTGTGATCGGGGCCTATGTGGTAGTGAAGAGAGATCCGGGTGTATGAGCACAGTGAAGGGTGATCCTTGTGTATGAACATAGTGAAGTGTGATCCGGGTGTATGAGCACAGTGATGTTTGATCCGGGTGTAAGAGCACAGAGATGTATGATCCCGGTGTATGACCACAGTGAAGCGGGATCCAGGTGTATGAGATAGTGAAGTGTGATCCAGCTGAATCAGGTAGTGAAGTGTGATCCGGGTGTATGAGATACCGAAGTGTGATCCGGGAGTATGAGCACAGTGATGTGTGATTCATGTGTATGAGCACAGTGAAGTATGATCCGGCTGTATGAGCACAGTGAAGTGAGATCCGGGTGTATGAGAGTAGTGAACTGTAATCCGGGTGTATGACCTTAGTGAGGTGTGATCCAGGTGTATGAACACAGTGGAGTGCGATCCAGGTGTATGAGATAGTGAAGTGAGATCCAGGTGTATAAGATAGTGAAGTGTGATCCGTGTGTATGAGCACAGTGAAGTGTGATCTGGGTGTATGAGAACAGTGAAGTGTGATCCGGGTGTATGAGATAGTGAAGTGTGATCCGGGTGTACGAGCAAAGTGAAGTGTGATCCGTGTGTATGAGCACAGTGAAGTGTGATCTGGGTGTATGAGAACAGTGAAGTGTGATCCAGGTGTATGAGATAGTGAAGACTGATCCGGGTGTATGAGCCCAGTGAAGTGTGATCCCCGTGTATGAACATAGTGATGTGTGATCCGGGTGTGCGAGCACAGTGAAGTGTGATCCGGGTTCATGAGATAGTGAAGAGTGAACCGGGTGTATGAACATAGTGATGTGTGATCCGGGTGTGCGAGCACAGTGAAGTGATATCCGGGTGAATGAGATAGTGAAGAGTGAACCGGGTGTATGAGCATAGTGAAGTGTGATCCGGGTGTATGAGCACAGTGAAGTGCGATCCAGGTGTATGACGTAGTGACGTGTTATCCAGGTGAATCAGATAGTGATGTGTGATTCGGGTGTATGAGCACAGTGAAGTGTGATCCGGGTGTATGAACCCAGTGAAGTGTGATCCGGGTTTATGTGCACAGTGAATTGTGATCCAGGTGAATGAGATAGAGAAATATGATCCAGGTGTATGGGCACTGTGATGTGTGATCTGGGTGTATGCTCACAGTGAAGTGTGATCAGGGTGTATGAGGACAGTGAAGTGTGATCCGGGTGTATGAGCCGAGTGAAGTGTGGTCCGGGTGTATGAGATAGCGAAGTGTCATCCGGGTGTATGAGCACAGTGTAGAGTGATCGGAGTGTATGAGCATAGTAAGGTGTGATCCGGGTGTATGAGCACAGTGAAGCGCGATCGAGTTGTATGAGATAGTGAAGTGTGACCCAGGTGAATCAGATAGTGAAGAGTGATCCGGGTTTATGAGATAGTGAAGTGTGTTCCGGGTGTATGAGCACAGTGAAGAGTGATCCAGGTGTATCAACCCAGTGAAGTGTGCTCCGGGTTTATGAGCACAGTGAATTGTGATCCAGGTGAATGAGATAGAGAAGTGTGATCCAGGTGAATCAGATAGTGAAGTGTGATCCAGGTGAATGAGATAGTGAAGTGTGATCCGGGTGTATGGGCACAGTGAAGTCTGATCCGGTGTATGAGCAAAGTGAAGTGTGATCCAGGTGAATGAGATAGTGATGTGTGATCCGGGTGTATGGGCACAGTGAAGTGTGATGCGGGTGTATGAGAATAGAGAAGTATCATTCGGGTGTATCAGCACAGTGAAGTGATATCTGGGTGTATGAGCATAGTGAAGTGTGATCCAGGTGTATGAGCACAGGGAAGTGTGATTCGGGTGCATAAGTACAGTGAAGGGTGATCCGGGTGTATGAGCACAGTGAAGTGTGATGCGAGTGTATGAGAACAGTGGGGTGTAATCCAGGTGTATGAGTTAGTGAAGTGTGATCCGTGTGCATGAGCACGGTGATGTGTGATCCGGGTGTATGAGATAGTGAAGTGTGATCTGGGTGTATGAGCACAATGAAGTGTGATCCGGGTGTACGAGCACAGTGAGGTGTGATCCAGGTGTTTGAGATAGTGAAGTGTGATCCGAGTGTTTGATATAGTGAACTGTGGTCCGGGAGTATGACGTAGTGAATTGTGATCCAGGTGTAGGAACATAGTGAAGTGTGATCTGGGTGTATGAGAACAGTGGAGTGTGATCCGGGTGTATGAGCTTAGTGAAGTGAGTTCCGGGTGTATGAGCACAGTGAAGTGTTATCCTGATGTTTGAGTACAGTGAAGAGAGATCCGGGTGTATGAGATAGTGAAGTGTGATCCAGGTGTTTGAGCACAGTGAAGTTTGATCCAGGTGTATGAGCACAGTGAAGAGTGATCCGGGTGTATGAGCACAGTGAAGTGTGATCCGGGTGTATGAGCACAGTGAAGTGTCATCCGGGTGTGTGAGCACTGTGAAGTGCGATCCCGGTGTATGAGGACGATGAAGTGATATCCGGGTGAATGAGATAGTGAAATGTGTTTCGGGTGTATGAGATAGTGAAGTGTGATCCGGGTGTGTGAGCACAGTGAAGTGTGATCCGGGTGTGTCAGCACAGTGAAGTGTGATACAGATGTATGAGCATAGTGAAGTGTGATCCAGGTGTATGAGCACAGTGAAGTGTGATCCTGGTTTTCAGCACAGTGAAGTGTGAGCCGGGTATATTAGCACACTGAAGTGTGATCCCGGTGTATGAGATAGTGAAGTGTTATCCGGGTGTATGAGATAATGAAGTGTGATCCGGGTGTATGAGCACAGTGAAGTGTGATCAGGGTATATGAGAATGGTGAAGTGTGATCCAGGTGTATGAGTATAGTGAAGAGAGATCCGGGTGTGTGAGATAGTGAAGTGTGATCCAGGTGTTTGAGCACAGTGAAGAGTGATCTGGGTGTATGAGCACAGTGATGTGTGATCCGGGTGTATGAGCATAGTGAAGTGTGATCCTGGTGTATGAGCACATTGAAGTGTGATCCCGGTGTATGGGAGCGGTGAAGTGCAATAGCGGTGAATGAGATAGTGAAATGTGTTCCGGGTGTATGAGATAGTGAAGTGTGGTCCGGGTGTATGAGATAGTGAAGTGTAATCTAGGTGGATGAGCACAGTGAGGTGTGAACCGAGTGTATGAGTACAGTGGAGTGTGATCCAGGTGTATGAGCACAGTGAAGTGTGATCCGGGTGTGTCAGCACAGTGAAGCGTGATCCTGGTGTATGAGCATAGTGAAGTGTGATCCAGGTGTATGAGCATAGTGAAGTGTGATCTAGGTGTATGAGCACAGTGAAGTGTGATCCGGGTGTATGAGCACAGTGAAGTGTGAGCTGGGTGCCTAAGAATAATGAATTGTGATACGGGTGTATGAGCACAGTAAGAGTGATCCAGGTGAATCAGATAGTGAAATGTGATACAGGGTATGAGCACAGTGAAGTGTGATACAGGGTATGAGCACAGTGAAGTGTGATCCGGGTGTGTGAGCACAGTGAAGTATGATCTGGGTGTTTGAGCACAGTGAAGTGTTATCCGGGTGTATGAGAGTAGTGAAATGTGATCCGGGTGTTTGACCATAGTGAGGTGTGATCCAGCTCTATGAGCACAGTGAAGTGAGATCCGGGTGTATGAGAATAGTGAAGAATGAACCGGGTGTATCAGCACAGTGAAGTGTGAAACGGGTGCGTGGGCACAGTGAAGTGTGATGTGGGTGTATGAGCACAGTGAAGTGTGATCCGGGTGTATGAGTATAGTGAAGTGTGATCCGGGTGTATGAGTATAGTGAAGTGTGATCCGGGTGTATGAGATAGTGACGAGTGATCTGTGTGAATGAGCACAGTGAAGTGTGATCTGGGTGCACAAGCACAATGAAGTGTTATCAGGGTGTATGAGATAGTGAAGAGTGATCTGGGTGTATGAGATAGTGAAGTGTGACCCAGGTGAATCAGATAGTGAAGAGTGATCCGGGTTTATGAGATAGTGAAGTGTGATCCGGGTATATGAGCACAGTGAAGTGTGATCCGGGTGTATCAACCCAGTGAAGTGTGCTCCGGGTTTATGAGCACAGTGAACTGTGATCCAGGTGAATGAGATAGAGAAGTGTGATCCAGGTGAATCAGATAGTGAAGTGTGATCCAGGTGAATGAGATAGTGAAGTGTGATCCGGGTGTATGGGCACAGTTAAGTCTGATCCGGTGTATGAGCACAATGAAGTGTGATCCAGGTGTATGAGCACAGTGATGTGTGATCCGGGTGTATAACATCGGTGAAGTGTGATCCAGGTGAATGAGATAGTGATGTGTGATCCGGGTGTATGGGCACAGTGAAGTGTGATGCGGGTGTATGAGAATAGAGAAGTGTCATTCGGGTGTATCAGCACAGTGAAGTGATATCTGGGTGTATGAGCATAGTGAAGTGTGATCCAGGTGTAAGAGCACAGGGAAATGTGATCCGGGTGCATAAGTACAGTGAAGGGTGATCCGGGTGTATGAGCACAGTGAAGTGCGATGCGAGTGTATGAGAACAGTCGGGTGTAATCCAGGTGTATGAGTTAGTGAAGTGTGATCCGTGTGCATGAGCACGGTGATGTGTGATCCGGGTGTTTGAGATAGTGAAGTGTGATCCGGGTGTTTGATATAGTGAACTGTGGTCCGGGAGTATGACGTAGTGAATTGTGATCCAGGTGTAGGAACATAGTGAAGTGTGATCTTGGTGTATGAGCACAGTGAAGTGTGATCCAGGTGTATGAGATAGTGAAGTGTGATCCAGGTGTATGAGATAGTGAAGTGTGATACGGGTCTATGAGCATAGTAAAGTGTGATCCGGGTGTATGAGCACACTGAAGTGTGATCTGGGTGTATCAGAACAGTGGAGTGTGATCCGGGTGTATGAGCACAGTGAAGTGTGATCCGGGTGTATGAGCTTAGTGAAGTGAGTTCCGGGTGTATGAGATAGTGAAGTGTGATCCAGGTGTTTGAACACAGTGAAGTTTGATCCAAGTGTATGAGCACAGTGAAGAGTGATCCGGGTGTATGAGCACAGTGAAGTGTGATCCGGGTGTATGAGCACAGTGAAGTGTCATCCGGGTGTGTGAGCACTGTGAAGTGTGATCCCGGTGTATGAGGACGATGAAGTGATATCCGTGTGAATGAGATAGTGAAATGTGTTTCGGGTGTATGAGATAGTGAAGTGTGATCCGGGTGTGTGAGCACAGTGAAGTGTGATCCGGGTGTGTCAGCACAGTGAAGTGTGATACGGGTGTATGAGCACAGTGAAGTGTGATCCTGGTTTTCAGCACAGTGAAGTGTGAGCCGGGTATATTAGCACACTGAAGTGTGATCCCGGTGTATGAGATAGTGAAGTGTGATCCGGGTGTATGAGCACAGTGAAGTGTGATCAGGGTATATGAGAATGGTGAAGTGTGATCCAGGTGTATGAGTATAGTGAAGAGAGATTCGGGTATAAGAGATAGTGAAATGTGGTCCGGGTTTATGAGATAGTGAAGTGTAATCTAGGTGGATGAGCACAGTGAGGTGTGAACCGAGTGTATGAGTACAGTGGAGTGTGATCCAGGTGTATGAGCACAGTGAGGTGTGATCCGGGTGTGTCAGCACAGTGAAGTGTGATCCTGGTGTATGAGCACAGCAAAGTGTGATCCAGGTGTATGAGCACAGTGAAGTGTGATCCGGGTGTATGAGCACAGTGAAGTGTGAGCTGGGTGCCTAAGAATAATGAATTGTGATACGGGTATATGAGCACAGTAAGAGTGATCCAGGTGAATCAGATAGTGAAATGTGATACAGGGTATGAGCACAGTGAAGTATGATCTGGGTGTATGAGCACAGTGAAGTGTTATCCGGGTGTATGAGAGTAGTGAAATGTGATCCGGGTGTATGAGCACAGTGAGGTGTGATCCAGCTCTATGAGCACAGTGAAGTGAGATCCGGGTGTATGAGAATAGTGAAGAGTGATCCGGGTGTATCAGCACAGTGAAATGTGAACCGGGTGCGTGGGCACAGTGAAGTGTGATGTGGGTGTATGAGCACAGTGAAGTGTGATCCGGGTGTATGAGCATAGTGAACTGTGATCCGGGTGTATGAGATAGTGACGAGTGATCTGTGTGAATGAGCACAGTGAAGTGTGATCTGGGTGCACAAGCACAATGAAGTGTTATCAGGGTGTATGAGATAGTGAAGAGTGATCTGGGTGTAAGAGCACAGAGATGTATGATCCCGGTGTATGACCACAGTGAAGCAGGATCCAGGTGTATGAGATAGTGAAGTGTGATCCAGGTGAATCAGGTAGTGAAGTGTGATCCGGGTGTATGAGATGCTGAAGTGTGATCCGGGAGTATGAGCACAGTGATGTGTGATCCATGTGTATGAGCACAGTGACGTGTGATCCAGGTGTATGAACCCAGTGAAGTGTGATCCGGGTTTATGTGCACAGTGAATTGTGATCCAGGTGATAAAGATAGAGAAATATGATCCAGGTGTATGGGCACTGTGATGTGTGATCTGGGTGTATGCGCACAGTGAAGTGTGATCAGGGTGTATGAGGACGGTGAAGTGTGATCCGGGTGTATGAGCCGAGTGAAGAGTGGTCCGGGTGTATGAGATAGCGAAGTGTCATCCGGGTGTATGAGCACAGTGTAGAGTGATCGGGGTGTATGAGCACAGTGAAGCACGATCGAGTTGTATGAGATAGTGAAGTGTGACCCAGGTGAATCAGATAGTGAAGAGTGATCCGGGTTTATGAGATAGTGAAGTGTGATCCGGTGTATGAGCACAATGAAGTGTGATCCAGGTGTATGAGCACAGTGATTTGTGATCCGGGTGTATAACATCGGTGAAGTGTGATCCAGGTGAATGAGATAGTGATGTGTGATCCGGGTGTATGGGCACAGTGAAGTGTGATGCGGGTGTATGAGAATAGAGAAGTGTCATTCGGGTGTATCAGCACAGTGAAGTGATATCTGGGTGTATGAGATAGTGAAGTGTGATCCGGGTGTGTGAGCACAGTGAAGTGTGATCCGGGTGTGTCAGCACAGTGAAGTGTGATACGGGTGTATGAGCATAGTGAAGTGTGATCCAGGTGTATGAGCACAGTGAAGTGTGATTCTGGTTTTCAGCACAGTGAAGTGTGAGCCGGGTATATTAGCACACTGAAGTGTGATCCCGGTGTATGAGATAGTGAAGTGTTATCCGGGTGTATGAGATAATGAAGTGTGATCCGGGTGTATGAGCACAGTGAAGTGTGATCAGGGTATATGAGAATGGTGAAGTGTGATCCAGGTGTATGAGCACAGTGAAGGGAGATCCGGGTGTATGAGATAGTGAAGTGTGATCCAGGTGTTTGAGCACAGTGATGTGTGATCCGGGTTTATGAGCATAGTGAAGTGTGATCCTGGTGTATGAGCACATTGAAGTGTGATCCCAGTGTATGGGAGCGGTGAAGTGCAATCCGGGTGAATGAGATAGTGAAATGTGTTCCGGGTGTATGAGATAGTGAAGTGTGGTCCGGGTGTATGAGATAGTGAAGTGTAATCTAGGTGGATGAGCACAGTGAGGTGTGAACCGAGTGTATGAGTACAGTGGAGTGTGATCCAGGTGTATGAGCACAGTGAAGTGTGATCCGGGTGTGTCAGCACAGTGAAGTGTGATCCAGGTGTATGAGCATAGTGAAGTGTGATCCAGGTGTATGAGCACAGTGAAGTGTGAGCTGGGTGCCTAAGAATAATGAATTGTGATACGGGTGTATGAGCACAGTAAGAGTGATCCAGGTGAATCAGATAGTGAAGTGTGATACAGGGTATGAGCACAGTAAAGTGTGATCCGGGTGTGTGAGCACATTGAAATGTGATCCGGGTGTATGAGCGGAGTGAAGTGTGATCTAGGTACGTGATGATAGTGATGTGTTTTTCAGTGTGTATGAGCATAATGAAGTGTATCCGGGTATATGAGCACAGTGAAGTGTGATCTGGGTGTATGAGCACAGTGAAGTGTGATCCGGGTGTATGTGCGCAGTGATGTGTGATCCGGGTGTATGAGAATGGTGAAGTGTGATCCGGGTGTATGAGCATAGTGAAGTTTGATCCGGGTGTATGAACACAATGGAGTGTGATCCTGGTGTATGAGCACTGTGAAGTGTGATCTGGGTGTATGAGAACAGTGGAGTGTGATCCAGGTGTATGAGATAGTGAAGTGTGATCCAGTTGTATGAGCACAGTGAAGTGTGATCTGGGTGTATGAGCACAGTGAAGTCTGTTCCGGGTATTGGAGAATAGTGAGGTGTGATCCAGGTGTATGAGCACAGTGAAGTGTGATCTGGGTATATGAGCACAGTGAAGTGTGATCTGGGTGTCTGAGCACAGTGATGTGTGATCCGGGTGTATGAGCAGAGTGAAGTGTTATCCGTGTGTATGAGCACAGTGAAGTGTGTGAAACCCCTGGTCTGAACAGCTGGGAAGTCACGGTGCAGTCCGTGTGCAATCATGTTCATGGCCTTTCTGCAGGTCAGGTGGCAGGGGCCCAGCATATAGTGCTGAAACTCCAGGTTAGGTTCAGCTGGCCGTGGCACAGCATATAGTGCTGAAACCCCAGGTTAGGTTCAGCTGGCCGTGGCACAGCATATAGTGCTGAAACCCCAGGTTAGGTCAGCTGGCCCTCAGGACATTATGTCTGATCAGAAACCACAATTCACATCCCAGTCTTGGAAGACTTTCTGTTCTCTTTTGGGAGCCACAGCCTGCTTCTCATCTCCACCCCTAATCTAATGGTTGTAAGCATTGCGTCGATCTATCATGGAGAATATGTTTTCTCCCTGGTTCAAACATGGATGCAATCAGGCAAGAGGGTAGCAGTTCTTCACCGTGATATTGCTGAGGAGCCGATAACCAATGCAGGAACAGAGCTTGTCGTCCTTCTTGCTCACAAAATGGAAGCCTGCTCCTGCTGGCGAGGTTGGCAGATGGATGACTCCTCAGGCCAATGCCTTACTTGGTGTATTCTTTCATGGCCACCACTTCAGGATAAGAGGGGGAAAAAGTGTGTGTGAGATGTGGGAATTCTGGGCAACTTCCATCCTCCCGGATAACTGTTATGGAACTGGAGCTGCAGTTGAATAACGTTGGGCTCATGCAAGAGACTGAAGAGATGATAATCAGGAGCTTAGTCACCCCTAAGTTTCAGGAAGAAAGTATCAGGAGAGGAAAAAGAAATGGGCAGCTAGTGATAGGGGATTCCATAGTTAGAGGAGTGGACACAATATTCTGTGGATGCAATAGATGGCATGTTGCCTCCCAGTTGCCAGGGTCTGATCAGGTCCATGGCATTCTAAGGGGACAGGTTGAGCAGCCACAAAACTTGGTACATATTGGCACAAATTACATAGGTGGGAAAAGGGAGGGAGGTGCTGAAGAGAGAATTTAGGGACCTAAGTAGCAAGCTGTCATTCAGGACCTTCAGAGCAGTGATCTCTGGATTGCTGCCGGTGTCACGTGCTGGTGAGGGTAAGAATAGAATGATCTGGTGGATGAATGTGTGGTTCAGGAACTGATACTGGGGCCAGGGTTTCAGATTTCTGTATCACTGGGACATCTTCTGTATCATGAACTGTACAAAATGGACGGGTTACTCCCGAACCTGAGGAGGACCTATATCCTTGCAGAAATGTTGGAGAGGGTTAAAGCTATTTTGGTAGGGGTTTGGGAAGCTGAATGATAGGGCTGAGATGGGCAGTTGTATGTAAGCAGAGGCAGTGTGTAGTGAGATAGAAAGGAAGGACAAGCAGATGAAAGGGAAAATTGCAGTTAGTGGAGTGAGCTGCAGTGTAATGGGGACAAAATCAAAAAGGATGTGAATACACGACTGAAGGTGGTATATTTGAATGTACACAATTTACGAAATAAGGTAGATGATCTTGTAGCACAGGTAGTGATTGGCAGGTATGACATTGTGGGCATCACTGAGTCGTGGCTGAAAGGAGATTATAGTTGGGGCCCAAGAACCCACACTGTATTGAAAGGACAGGCAGGTAGGCAAAGGGAGCAGTGTGGCTCTGTTAGTTAAAATTGAAATCAAATCCTCAGAAAGAGGTGACATAAAATCGGAAGATGTTGAATCTTTGTGGGTAGAGCTAAGGAACTGCAAATGTAAAAAGATCCTGATTGGAGTTATATGCAGACCTCCAAAGAGTAGCCAGGATGTTGGCTACAAATAGAAAGTGCATGTCAAAAAGGCAATGTTACAATAGTCATAGGGGATTTCTATGTGCAGGTAGATTAGGAAAATCAGGTTGATGCTGGTTTTGAATTCCAAGAGAGAACTTGCAGGATCAGCTATTCTGCATTGGTTGTTGTGCAATGAACTGATTTTGAATAAGGAGCTTAAGGTAAAGGAACCCTTAGGATCATAATATGATAGAACTCACCCTGCAATTTGAGAGGGAGAAGCTAGTCAAATGTGTCAGTATTAGAGAGGAGTAAAGGGAACTACAGAGGCAGGAGAAAGGAGCTAGCCAAAGTTGATTGGAAGAGTTTGCTATAAGAAATATAGTAGAGCACCAATGGCTGGAGTTTCCGGGAGCAATGTCGATGGTGAAGGAGAAGTATTCTAAAAGCAGGATAACTGTGGCTAACAAGGGAAGTCAAAGCCAACATAAAAGCAAAAGAGAGGACAGATAGTACGACAAAGAATAATTGGAAGTTAAAGCATTGGGAAATTTAAAGAAAAAAACACAGAAGGCTACTAAAAATTCCATAAGGAGGATAAAGCTGAAATACGAAGGTAAGCTACCCAATCATATCAAAGAGGATACCAAATATTTTTTTCAGATATATAAAGAGTAAAAGACAGGCAAGAGTTAATATCAGATGGCTGGACAATAACTCAGGAGAGGTAGTAACAGGTGACAAGGAAATGATGGATAAACTGAATACGTATTTTGCATCAGTCTTTGCTGTGGAATACAAACAGTATACTGGAAGCTCAATGGTGTTAGGGGGCAGAATTGAGTGCAGTTGCTTTTACTAGAGAGAAGATGCTGAGATGTCTGAAGATAGATAAATCAACTGGACCAGAAGGAACCCAGGGGTTCTGAAAGAATTAGCTGAAGAGATTGTGGAGTCATTAGTAATGATCTTACAAAAATCAATTTGTTCTGGCATGGTTCCGGAGATCTAGAAAATAGCAGATGTTACTTCAATGTTCAAGAAGGGAGGAAAGCAGAAGAAAGGAAATTGTTAGCTTGACCTCAGTAGTTGGGAAGATGTTGAAGTTGATCATTAGGGATGAGGATTCTGGGTACTTGGATAAAAATAATAAAATATGCTGTGGTCTGCATGATTTCCTCGAGGGAAAATCTTGCCTGACAAATCTATTGGAATTGTTTGAAAAAAGAACATACAGGATAGACAAAAGAGAATTGGTGGATGCTGTGTACTCGGACTTTCAAAAGGTATTAGACAAGGTGCCACAAATAAGGCTACTTAGCAAGGGTCTATGGTATTGCAGGGAAGGTTTTAGCATGGATAGAGCATTAGCTTATTAATAGGAAGCAAAGATTAGGAATAAAGGGAGCCATTTCTGATTAGCTGCCGGTGACTGCAAGAGTCAGTGTTGGAACTGCTTTTTACATTGCATATCAGTGGTTTGGATGGTGGAATTGATGGCCTTGTGGCCAAGTCTGTGAATGAATAGAAGATAGGTAGAGTTGAAGAAGCAAGGAGGCTGCAGTAGAGTTTAGACAGAGTAGAAGATTGAGCAAAGAAGTGGCAGATGCAATACAGTGTCTTAAAGTGTATGGTCAGGCACTTTAGTAGAAGGAATAAAAGTGTAGACAATCTTCTGAAGAGGTAGAAGTTTCAAAAATCTAAGGTGCAAAGGATGTCACGTGTAGGATTCCCTAAAGTTTAACTTTCAGGCTGAGTCGGTGGTGAGGAAGGCAAATGCAATGTTTGCATTCATTTTGAGAGGACTAGAATATAAGAGCAAGGATGTTATGCTGAGGCTTTTTAAGGTACTGGTGAGGCCTCGCAGAATATTGTGAGCAGTTTTGGGCCCCTTATCTTAGAAGGATGGGCTGACATTGAAGATGTTTCAAAGGAGGTTGATGAAAATGATTCCTGGATTGAAAGGCTTATCATATGAGGAGTGTTTGATGGCTCTGGGTCTGTACTTGCTAGAATTTAGAAGAAGGATGGGTGGATCTCATTGAACCTATTGAATTATGAAATGCTTAGATAGAGTGGATTTGGAGAGGATGTTTCCAATAGTGAAGGAGTCTAAGACCAGAGGGTACAACCTCAGAATAGAGGGAAGTCCATTTGGACTAGAGATGAAAAGGAATTTCCATGCCTGTGAGTGTTGAATCTGTGGAATTCGTTGCCACAGGCAGCTGTGGAGGCCAGATCACTGAGTGTATTTAAGGTGGAAGTTGATAGATTCTTGATAAGTCAGGGCATGAAAGGTTATGGGGAGGAGGCAAGTGATTAGGGTTGAGTTGGTAATGGATCAGCCATGTTCAAATAGCGGAGGAGGCACGGTGGGCTAATGGCCCTAATGGAATAGAACCCAGTAAGAGGTCAATGGTGCCATTGGTATTGCCTGTATGGAGGCAGTGAGGTGGCTTCCTTCTTACTGAAGACCTCAAGAAGATCAGCATATTCAGAAGGAACAGCAGAGAGATGCATACTAGCAGTTGGCACAGCAAGGGATACGTTGAGATGGCTTGAGCTGGACCCCAGACAGGTAGACAGACATGTCAGTCTCCACTCCTGGAGCACCTTTAGGGACCAATCAATCTGTGGGTTTATCTAGATAGCCATGGAAGGCCACGCATCAGCAGTAGTACCAGTGAAACAATAATATAGAAGGAGAGCTGATCCTTATCGTTGCCTTCTAGCACAAGTTGGTGGGGTACTGTGCAAAGGTGGATCTGGCTGATGCCCCAAGGCTGACCATCCAAAGTCTTGATATCAATATTCACTTTCAATAGTTGAGTGGAAACTCCCCACCTTTGATCAAGAAAGGTATCTGTGGGGTTTCTGGCTGCCCTGGAGTCAATAAATGCCTGAAGGTTATGGGTCTGAGAACCCCATGACAGGAAAGCTAGAAACATTACTCGTTTGGGAAGGTGCTCGCAGGGATATTAACCCATCATTATTCCCCTTCTTGCTGACAGGTATCCTCTTTCACTGAATGCTTGAGACATGATGCCCAGAAGTGTCTTGGAGGCAATGACCTGTTCTCCTGCACTGACTAGACCGCCCGCCTGCATGGGCTGCTCCATGGCCTGTGTGCTGGGTGACAAGAGGGAGGGTGAAGACAAATATTGATCTAAAGAGCAGGAGACTTGGCACATTCTCTCTCTACGTCATTGGTCACTCAGTTGCCAGTTTATCAGGCCATCTGGACTGTCATATTCAGCAAGAGCTGCAGTCTCATGCTGGAACCTGCTCTCAGCCCTTGCTGGACAGCAGTGATGAGGGATCTCTCATAAGAGTGCAGAACTTAGTCACGTCGTCCCTCATTGTCTCCTTCCCTTGCCACAGGTCTAGAAGTCATTGTGTTGCCTCCTGACACTGCACTGGAAACTCAAGCACTCTTGAACTTGAGTACAGACTGCTGGAAAGACTGGGCTGCAAGGAAACCTTTCTCTCATGGAGTGTTGAACAGGCTAAGTTCAGCACTAAGATATTCACCATGTAGGCCAGTTTATGTGCATCAGCATTGAACTGACTGGACAGGGCTTGGAATGTCAACTCACACTGGGTAATAAGTTCTTGCAGGCGTCAGAGTCATCAGACTATGAACTTTGTAGAGGTATTGTGACGAGAATACACATAGATGTTAGCTGTCCTGTGAGATCAGCAGTTGGTCTGCCACCTGTCCTCAGGGGAAGGAGAGATAAGGAACAATGGAGCAGCGTCTGGAGATGCGTAATGAAGGGACGAGGCGGGGGGGGGGGAGAGAGAGAGAGCTGTCTGGAGCAGCTCCCCCTTTGAACCCTGAACTGTTTGAAGTGATGGACAGGCGATACCCCAGCAGGGGAATAAAAAGGGACAGGTTCGCTAAGGCAGGACACACACGACACCCCGAGGTAACGAGACCCTGGAAGCGGTGCGCCTCTCACGAGTCGGTGGGAAGTACCGGACAACGCACAGGGTGGAAAGGTACGATCAGCGGGAACCCGGTGTGTGTCCACCCTCGCTTGAGTGCCGGGTTCACTGCAGAGGATCGACCGCATCTGGAGGAGGGGTCACAGTCGGTGACCTCAGGTGACATCACAAAGGACCTGCCCAAAAGCTGCTTGTGAGCAATTATCGCCGGTCTGTGAGTGGAAGCCGTTTCTGAATGATCAGTCGTTACCGTTCTCTCTCTCTCTCTCTCTCCCCCCACATTGTCCATCGCCATGGCAACGATTACAGCGAACTGAACTACTAAATTGGACTGAACTTTGTGTCACTTTGAAATTGGTCATCTATCCCTAGACAACGATAGAGCTTGATTGATGCTGTTATCTTAATTCTGTGCACATGTGTGTTTATCATTGCTGAACTGTTGCATTTATTATCCTTTCGATTACTGTGTTGCTTGTTTCTATAATAAAACTTTCTTAGTTCTAGTAATCCAAACTCCGACTGAGTGATCCATTTCTGCTGGTTTGGCAACCCAGTTACGGGGTACGTAACTGTTACTCTGACCATGTCCAGAAACTGCCAAGGGAGTCGGGGCACTAGTGGCCAAGCTGAGGAGACTGCCGTAGTGGAGGATGAGGGAGGTGCTGATACTGAAAGTAAGATTGTCCTGGCACACGGCTGCTGAATTGCAGCAGTGAGAGCAGTAACGGCTGACCAACACCTGATTGTCGCTGTCTGTGGTGAGTTGTAGTCACAGCTGTAATGGCTGACCAACACCTGATTGTGGCTGTCTGTGGTGAGTTGTAGTCACAGCTGTAATGGCTGACCAACACCTGATTGTGGCTGTCTGTGGTGAGTTGTAATCACAGCTGTAATGGCTGTCTGTGGTGAGGTGCTGAACTGTTGCTGTGAGTGCTGACTGTTGCTCTTCCTGCTTGGACTGGGCTTGCTGCTCTGAAAGTGATTGTCATTTTGCGTGAGCCTTTTCTGCCAAACCATCTGAACAACAGACTTCTGCTTGATCTGGGCTTGCCACTCTGAGAGTAAGACCATAAGACCATAAAACAAAGGAGCAGAAGTCGGCCATTCGGCCCATTGAGTCTGCTCCGCCATTTTATCATGAGCTGATCCATTCTCCCATTTAGTCCCACTCCCCGGCCTTCTCATCATAACCTTTGATGCCCTGGCTACACAGATACCGATCAATCTCTGCCTTAAATACACCCAATGACTTGGCCTCCACTGCTGCCTGTGGCAAAAAAAATTCCATAGATTCACCACCCTCTAACTAAAAAAATTTCTTCACATTTCTGTTCTGAATGGGCACCCTTCAATCCTTAAGTCATGCCCTCTTGTACTAGACTCCCCCATCATGGGAAACAACTTTGCCACATCCACTCTGTCCATGCCTTTCAACATTCGAAATGTTTCTATGAGGTCTCCCCTCATTCTTCTAAACTCTAAGGAATACAGTCCAAGAGCGGACAAACGTTCCTCATATGTTAACCCTCTCATTTCTGGAATCATTCTAGTGAATCTTCTCTGTACCCTCTCCAACGTCAGCACATCCCTTCTTAAATAAGGAGACCAAAACTGCCCACAGTATTCCAAGTGAGGTCTCACCAGCGCCTTATAGAGCCTCAACATCACATCCCTGCTCCTATACTCTATTCCTCCAGAAATAAATGCTAACATTACATTTGCCTTCTTCACTACTGACTCAACCTGGAGGTTAACTTTAAGGGTATCCTGTACGAGGACTCCCAAGACCCGCTGCATCTCCGAACTTTGAATTCTTTCCCCATTTAAATAATAGTCTGTCCGTTTATTTTTTCTGCCAAAGTGCATAACCATACACTTTCCAACATTATACTTCATTTGCCACTTCTCTGCCCATTCTTCCAATCTATCCAAGTCTCTCTGCAGACTCTCCGTTTCCTCAGCACTACTGGCCCCTCCACCTATCTTCATATCGTCAGCAAACTTAGCCACAAAGCCATCTATTCCATAATCTAAATCGTTGATGTACAATGTAAAAAGAAGCAGCCCCAACACGGACCCCTGTGGAACACCACTGGTAACCGGCAGCCAACCAGAATAGGATCCCTTTATTCCCACTCTCTGTTTCCTGTCAATCAGCCAAAGCTCTATCCACATATGTAACTTTCCCGTTATTCCATGGGCTCTTATCTTGTTAAGTAGCCTCATGTTTGGCACCTTGTCAAAGGCCTTCTGAAAATCCAAATATACAACATCCACTGCATCTCCCTTGCCTAGCCTACTGGTAATTTCCTCAGAAAATTGTAATAGGTTTGTCGGGCAGGATTTTCCTTTAAGGAATCCATGCTGAGTTCTGCCTATCTTGTCATATGTCTCCAGGTACTCTGTAACCTCATCCTTGACAATCGACTCCAACAACTTCCCAACCACTGATGTCAAGCTAACAGGTCTATAATTTCCTTTTTGCTTCCTTGTCAAGCTAACAGGTCTATAATTTCCTTTTTGCTTCCTTGCCCCCTTCTTAAATAGCGGAGTGACATTTGCAATCTTCCAGTCCTCCGGAACCATGCCAGAATCTATTGACTTTTGAAAGATCATCACTAATGCCTCCGCAATCTCCACAGCTACTTCCTTCAGAACACGTGGGTGCATTCCATCTGGTCCGGGAGATTTATCTACCTTCAGACTATTCAGCTTCCTGAGTATTTTCTCTGTCGTAATTGTGACTGCGCACACTTCTCTTCCCTGCCACCCTTGAGTGTCCGGTATACTACTGATGTCTTCCTCAGTGAAGACTGATGCAAAATACTCGTTCAGGTCCTCTGCCATCCTTATCTCCCATTACAATTTCTCCAGCATCATTTTCTATTGGTCCTATATCTACTCTCATCTGTCTTTTACTCTTTATTTACTAGAAAAAGCTTTTAGTATCCTCTTTGATATTATTTGCTAGCTTCCTTTCCTAGTTAATCTTTTCCCTCTTAATGACCTTCTTGGTTTCCTTTTGTGAGGTTTTAAAAACTTCCCAATCCTCTGTCTTCCCATTAATTTTTGCTTCCTTGTATGCCCTCTCCTTTGCTTTAACTTTGGCTTTGAATTCTCTTGTCAACCACGGTTGCATCCTTTTTCCACTCAAAAATTTCTTCTTTTTTGGAATATACCTGTCTTGCACCTTCCTCACTTCTCGCGTAAACTCCAGCCTGTTACACTGGCGGGGCATTGGGAGCAAGGGTGAACCCAAATGCAAGACACATCTTGTGAGGTTAATTAAATTTAGTTTATTGTTCGATATCAGGAGAGCTAGGCAGGAGCAGGAGTAGCGAACTGGACAAGGACTGAGGACTACGACTAGGCTGGGACCAAGGGTCTGGGCTAGGACTCGGAATCGGCTCCCAGAACTAGAGGAGACATGAAGAGGCTAGGGTATGGACTCCGAGCCCGAGACTGGGCAGGGACCCAGTACCTGGGTCTTGCCTTGGGCTCGGACCCCAGAGCCAGGCATAGACATGACATGGGCTAGGGAGAGGAGGAACATGGAAAACAGAGCCTCGGTCTCAGGGGAGCAGGTACATGGAACCATGGACACATACACAGAACAGAGAGCCAGGACCCCTCTTTGGGTACAGGACATAGGGCCGGGACTCACACACAGAACAGAGAGCCGGGACCCCTCCTTGGCTACAGGACATAGGGCCGGGACTTGCACACAGAACAGAGAGCCGGGACTCCTCCTTGGGTACAGGACATAGGGCCGGGACTCATGACCCTCTGCGGGGCAACGGCAAGATGGCCAGACTTACCCCACGGAGGCGAGGACAAGACAAGATAAGACCAACACGAATGAACACCAGACAGTACCTATCTAGCTCCAGTGATGGAACTAGACCGAGGTGCAGGCGAGGGCTGCAGACGAGGGCTAGAGGCGAGAGGGGCAGAGAAGGGTTTCAGGCAAGGGGGTAGGACAGGAATCACAGACCGCGGGGGCCAGGACATGACTCAGAACTGGGAAGCCGCCAGGGCCAGGGCTTGACATGGAACTTGAATGCCGCCAGGACCAGGACTTGACATGGTACTTGAACGCCGCCAGGGACAGGACTTGGACGTGGTACTTGAATGCCGCCAGGGACAGGACTTGGACGTGGTACTTGAACGCCGCCAGGGACAGGACTTGGACGTGGTACTTGAACGCCGCCAGGGACAGGACTTGGACATGGACATGGTACTTGGACGCCGCCGGAGCCAGGACGTGGACGTGGTACTTGGACGCCGCCGGAGCCAGGACGTGGACGTGGTACTTGGATGCCGCCGGAGCCAGGACGTGGTGCTTGGAACCTCCGGGTAGTGCCGAGCTCTCGACACGGCCCGGGACAGTAGATAGCGGCTCTTCATTCTCTCCGGCGGGTTAACTGACGGACCCACCTTGATGAGGAAACTTTGCAGGCTCGCTTTGGTGAGGTAACTGGACAGGGTTGCTCTGGTGAGGAAAGGCGAATTACCAGCACTCGATTCAGGTGGAGACAAGGCTTGGTCCAGCCAGATGACATTGGCATGCCGTGACTTTGCAGACTTTGCAGATGCTCCCGCACCGAATGGCTGAAAGCCGGAGACTATAAACTACCGGTTCAGCCGGGTGTTAATTGCCTCTAATCAACAAAGTCGGGGGACACGGGAAAACAGGGAATCAATGGTCCGGATCATAACATAAACAAGCTAAATTTAAAGGGACCCCGATCCGGACCATGACACAGCTACTGCTGCTCTGCTGTCTTTCCCGCCAGTGTCCCTTTCCAGTCAACTTTGGCCAGTTCCTCCCTCATGCCACTGTAATTTCCTTTACTCCACTGAAATACCGACACATCAGATTTCAGCTTCCCTTTTTCATATTTCACAGTGAACTCAATCATGTTATGATCACTGCCTCCTAAGGGTTCCTTCACCTCAGTCTCTCTAATCACCTCCGGTTCATTACACAATACCCAATCCAGTACAGCCGATCCCCTAGTGGGCTCAACAACAAGCTGTTCTAAAATGCCATCTTGCAGACGTTCTACAAATTCTCTCTCTTGAGATCCAGTGCCGACCTAATTTTCCCAATCCACTCGCATGTTAAAATCCCCCACAATTATCATAACACTGCCCTTCTGACAAGCCTTTTCTATTTCCAGTTGTAATTTGTAGTCCACATCCCTGCAGCTGTTTGGAGGCCTATAAATAACTACCATCAGGGTCCTTTTACCCCTGCCAGTTCTTAGCTCAACCCATAAAGATTCTGCACCTTCCGATCCTGTATCACCTCTTTCTAATGATTTAATATCATTTCTTACCAATAAAGCCACACCTCCCCCTCTGCCTACCTTCCTATCCTTCCGATACAGCGTGTATCCTTGGACGTTCAGGTCCCAGAGACATGCATCCTTTAGCCACGTCTCAGTGATGGCCACAATATCATACCTGCCAATCTGTAGCTGTACAACAAGATCATCTACCTTATTCCTTATGCTGCGTGCATTTAAGTATAATACCTTAAGACCAGTATTTGATACTTTTCGCTTTGATTTCACTGCAACTTTATTGCACTGCAACTCATCCCAATGGCTACAAATTTGCCCCATCACCTGCCTGTCTTTCCTGACATCTTTACTGCTCACTATCTTAGATTTATTTCTGTTTTCGCCTTCCTCTGCTCTGTCATTCTGGTTCCCATCCCCCTGCCAAATTAGTTTAAATGCTCCCTAACAGCTCTATTAAACTTTCCCGCCAGGATATTGGTCCCCTTCGGGTTCAGGTGCAACCTGTCCTTTTTGAACAGGTCATACTTCCCCCAGGAGAGATCCCAATTATCCAAGAATCTGAAGCCCTGCCCCCTACACCAGTCTCTCAGCCACGCATTCACCTGCCTGATCCTACTATTCTTGCCCTCGCTAGCACGTGGCACAGGTCGCAATCCCGAGATTACTACCCTGGAGGCCCTGCTTCTCAGCTTCCTTCCTAACTCCTGGAAATCTCTCTTCAGGACCTCCTCCTTTGTCCTATCGATGTCATTGGTACCAACATGTACCAAGACAACTGGCTGCTCACCCTCCCCCTTCAGAATATTCAGGACCCTATCCGAGACATCCCGTACCCTAGCACCTGGGAGGCAACACATCATGTGGGTATCTCTATCAGGCTCACAGAATCTCCTGTCCGTTCCCCTGACTATGGAATCCCCTACGACTACAGCATTCCTCTTCTCCCTCCTTCTCTCCTGCACAACAGCGCCAGGCTCAATGCCAGAGACCGGGTCACCGTGTTGCTGAGGGGGACAGCCACAGGTGTGCTCTCCACTATCCTGGCATTTCCCTTCCCTCTCTTGACAGTGACCCAGCTTTCTGACCCCTGTAGCCTAGGGATGACTACCTCCTTGTAGCTCCTGTCTATCACCTCTTCTCTTTCCCTGACAAGCAGTAGGTCATCAAGCTGCAGCTCCAGATCCCTAACATGGTCTCTGAGGAGCTGCATCTCGGTGCACCTGGCGCAGATGTGGCCATCAGGGAGGCTGGAGGTCTCCCAGGATTCCCACATCTGACACCCTGAGCAAAGCACTAACCCTGCAGGCATGCTATCTAATTCTACAGGGATGAAAAAGGAAAAATAAGTCTACTCACCCACTTACCCAAGTGCCCAAGTAGTTGTCTCACTGCATGAGCCACAGCCACCACTGACTTGAACTGCTCTGCCACCTGACCAATGAATTTCAGGGCCATAGTCAGCTGTTTTCTCTCTCAGTCAGGTCCATTTTCATGATGAAATTTTGCTGACACGATGTGCAGTGATGGCCCAAGAGCAGAGGGACACACAGCAGTTGAATGAGCAGTCCACTGGATTTTAATAAAAACTGTGCAGAACAAATAGAAAACAATAAACTCTAGGTCAACAAAGTCAGTCCTGACGAAGGGTCTCGGCCTGAAATGTCGACTGTACCTCTTCCTAAAGATGCTGCCTGGCCTGCTGCGTTCACCAACTTTGATGAGTGCCGCTACTAAAGTTTTAAACTAAAAATGTAACTTGCGACACTGCAACACAGAAGCAGTATGTTAATACTGAACTAATATCGCTCCTCTACAACATCAATCTAAATTATAGTCTTCTTTTCTGGAACCTGGATTAAGGTAAGCAGAGAGTTTTGCTGTTGTTGTGCTTTCATTAAGGCTCAACAAGACTGAAATGAAATGAAGGGACTTAAATAGAACCACAAAAAAACCCTAATTGGCTGGAAAATGCATTCTCACGAGTGTGATCACCAACCCCTTGCATCTGCAAACCTGTGAGGGTGTCTGGACTCTGCGGCAGAGTGCATGGTTGTGATAGAGGCTATGTGCTCTCTTTGAGGCTGTGTGGATTTTCCCTGGGTGTGCTGGTTTCCTCACACATCCCAAAGACACTTGATGGTAGATTAACTAGCCACGATAAACTGTCCCTGGTGTGTGGGTGAGGGGTAAAATCTGGGGGAAGGTGATGGGACTGTGTGTAGGAACAAATGAATTAGAGTAGGATCAGTGTAAATCAGCATGGAGTTGATGGTCAGAAAGGCCTGATTCCATGCTGTATGATCACCATATACAATTCCATGAGAATTTCAAGATACCCAATTACATTTGGTCTCCAAAATATGTGGGGATTTCCACTCTCTATCAGGAACAGAGCTGAAGGTTTGGTAATTCTAGATCAGGCTGTGACCCACACAATGGGAACCTTGACCCAAGCTCCATCATATTTAAAAATTGGGAGTTATTTAAGCTTTTAGCTCCATCTCTTCTCATGACATAAACCATACTCTCTACAACCCTTTTGCCAGCAATGGCTGGACAAGTGAGGAAGATTCTACCAGAAGTTGCTGTCTAGGAGAAAGAAACAGACAGTCATAATGTATGGTATTCAACACCATGGTGAGGTCAGGTATTACAGTGGTTGATGCTGAAGTGTAGTTGCTTAACACGCTTGTATCAAGCATTCAATGCCATCATTTTAACAGAGGTATTCCACATGTTAAGTAACATTTAGTAATTATAAACAATATTCCTGCTAAGTTGCCATGGTCAGTGTGCACAAAAATCTTGTGCTATGTAATTTTTTGCCCAGTGACAATAATATGTGCACTCTGTATTATATATATACAGGTATTCATTTTAACATCTAGCAAAACACTGTCAATAAAAACTTTATCTTCTCTGGATTTGATCGTTTTCCCTGTCGTTCATCTGCACTCCCACACGCCATACGTAGTAGGCCTGTAGCGGATAATAAAGAGTTTTCTCGTTGGAGCTTTAGTAAGCCATCCACGTGTGATTTCCTTGCTAAATGATGCTTTAAAAAGTCAAGTTTCTAAATATCACTCCACTTCTTCCCACTTGCAAATTCTCCAGCAACTTTTGCATCACAACGATACACACGAGTAACACCAATTTCTGTATTGTACATAAATATTTCTTGTAGCTGCATGCTTCTGAACATGTGAGCTTTCAGTGCAACAGTTTTGACTGTTTCATTAAGCCATTACACTTCAAATAAACTAGCAGTTCTTTTGCGCTTCACACCCTTTGCTTCTTTGGAATTCGACATAGTGAATCAATGATTTCTTCAATAAAAGCAGTATAATTAAGCCAGTTCTAAAATCTGCAGACAAATTTTCACAAACCCCATGTTGTCAACACATTCCATCAGAAACCAGAAAAGGAAAAGTGATTATGTACAATCATGAAATACACTTAACATGCCAACAAGATAGAGGGTGACAGCCTTTTGTGTGCAGTTTAAATTCCTTTGTGCGCTCTTAGAAAAAGATGTGTGCACACACACACACATGGGCACATCTTCGAGGGAACATTGGTTATAAACTCATTGTACAGAGACCTTTATGAAATTGTAACAAGTTTTCTTTTTTCTGTCTCACTGACCGCTCAAAGAGTTATTGTGCCCAAAGAGGTAAGGCAATCCACACTCTCAAAGGTAAATGTGTAAAAAAAACCTGGAAAGATTTACATATAATAGTAATAAAACGAGCTGCTACAAATGCCAAGCCTATCTGAATCTCTGACCGAAGAAGCTTTAAACAGTATTTCCTAATCTTGATAAATGTCAGGAACAGAACAACACAATGGCCTTGTCAGGTAATCAGCGATTAGAATCCAAGGACAAAGCAGTTCCTGCTGCAGGTATTGTCTGTGGAAGGCAGACGGAACTCCCAGCAGGCGGCCCCACTTATTAGTGACAGCTGTTTGCTCAGATTTTTCATGGAATACACAGCCTTTTGTCCCTTTCAACAGAAACACTGTGAAATATTGGCAATAATTTCTTACACAGATTTCACCCTTCCAGTAAGTGTAATGTCTAGGTAAGGGAGACAGTCCTGACCATATCTTACCTCAGGCTCCATGCCATCACCAGACAGGGGAATGAGGCCGTTATTCCCAAGCCATCTACCTGATTCCTGCAAGTACGTGGTCAAATATTGAAAGGCTGCACCTGTTTCCAGGACTTACTAATATGCATCCTGTAGTCTCTTGACCAGGCTCATGATAATAATGATTTCAGTCAGATCCCCTGCTAGAACTGAGCTGCAATGTTAATACCTCACATTTGGATTTGTTTGTCTTTTTCTTATGTATCAGTAAAGTGATTTTAAAAAATGCTTTCCTCTATTAAGGATTCATAATTATAAAATTCCCAATAATTTTATAATTATTACTACCTGTGCTTCTTGTAGATCTCACATCCACCTATCATTATTACCAAGTTTTACTGTCAGTAAGTGTGCTGTGAGACCTGGAAGAAACATAGCCTGTCTCAGGGAATCTCCACACAAAGTAAAGACTAAACATTCAACATTCAATATTTATGTCATTATTGACATTAAACTTTGCAGTGATGAGGTACAGTATGGATGGAGCACATGCATACTTTACAACATATAACCATATAACATAACATAAGAGGGCATTTGATCCATCATGTCTATTCTGGCTCTCAGACCAATTCTATCAATTTCATTTCCCTAATTACCTACTCCCCCAGATATTTGCTTCTATCTTATGATTGCTAAGCTTGCTTTCTAAATTGCATCTGCCATTTGGAAAGTCATAAACAGTTGTAAGTAAACTTTCAGCTATGTTGCTTTGTTTAATTTCTGGTCCTAAATGGAATTCAGTCTTTAGTTTTTAAAATGTAAATAGAAAGCGACTTGAAGTTAAAAATACTCTTTATAGAGCTACTTTACAGATAGGTTATGTACCTTGAAGATGTTCAGTCTGTAAAGAGTCACTGCACCTGCTTTATTATTGCTCAAGAGCAGAGTATAAGACAATGAGGTCTTTAAATTTGAGTTGTTTCAAACAGACACACTGTTTCTAAAGTTGCTTAGTTCAAGGTAGCTTGCAGAACCACATGGATAATATCATTTAGCACATCAATAACTGACGTGTTTATAGTTGGATGAGTTCTATGTACTCAAAAATTAGCTTTAGAGTATTAATGGTAGTTAGCTGAGATTTGTGTCTCCAAAAATGCTTTTAGACTGTTTGTGTTAAAAGGATATCTGAGGAAATGCTTGTAAAGTCACTTAAGTGTCTGGAAAGGGTATAATTGTGAAGAGCAGTTCAAGCTTATTAGGATGGGGTAAGGAACATCAAGAAACCTGGAAGAACTAGAACCAACTCCTCCAGCTTCAGTTTCTGCAATGGACAACTTGTTTGTATCTTTAGTATGTCTCTTTAGTTTATAGGGATTGTACCCGTGTTTTGGAAATCCTTTGTCATTAACCTTTTATGTTTGAGAAATACTTTGTGCTTTGGAAATGGTTTGCATTTTAGAAATGGCTTGTAATTGGGAAATGTTTAAGATAGAAATCCTCTGTGATTTTTAAATTCTCTTACTCTGTATAAGTCCTTCTGTAGCTCCTCTGCTTCTTTAACACTACCTGCTCCTCCAACTGTCTTCACATCATCTGCAAACTTGGTCACAAGCACTTCAATTCCCTTATCCAAATCAATGACGTATAATACGTAAAAAGAAGTGGTCCCAACACAGACCCCTGTGGAAAACTATTAATCACCGACAGCCAACCAGAAAAGGTTCCCTTTATTCCAACTCTTTGCTTCCTGCCAACCAGCCACTGCTTTATCCATGCTAGTACCCTTCCTGTAATATCATGGGCTCTTAACTTGTTAAGCAGCCTCATGTGTGTCACCTTGTCAACAGCCTTCTGAAAGTCCAAGTCAACAACATCCACAGATTCTTCTTTGTCCATCCTGCTTGCTGTTTCTTTAAAGAATTCAAACCGATTTTTCAGGCAAGATTTACCCTTAAGGAAACCATGCTGTCTACGGCTTATTTTATCATGTGCCTTGAAGTACCCCAAAACCACATCCTTAACAGTCGGCTCCCAACATCTTCTCAGCACTGAGGTCAGACTAACAAGACTATAATTTCCTCTCTTCCAGTCCTCTGGAACCATGCTGGGATCTAGTGATTCTTGAATAATCATTAAAAATGACTCCACAATCTCTTCAGCCACCTCTTTCAGAATGCTAGGGTGTAGACCATCTGGTCCAGGTGATTTATCTCCCTTTCAATTTCCCAAACACCTTCTCCCTAGTGATGGCAACTTCAATTATTCTGTCCCCTGACACTCTTGAATTTCCACCACACTGCTAGTGTCTTCCACAGTGAAAACTGATGCAAAATACTCATTCAGTTAATCCACCATTTTTTGTCCCCATTACTACCCCTCCAGCAGGGATCCAATATCTATTCTTGCCTGCACCTTTCAAATTGCTCCCAGGAACTCCATCTATTGCTGCTCTGCTGTCATCTCTGCTGGTATCTCTGCTGGTATCTCTGCTGGTATCTCTGCTGTCATCTCTGCTGGTATCTCTGCTGTCATCTCTGCTGTCATCTCCTTCCACTCATTTCTGGTCAGCTCCTCCCTGATGTCTCTGTAATTCCCTTTACTCCACTCCAATACTGATACATCAGACTCCATGTATATTCATATCCAAATCAATAAATAAGAGAGGTCCCAGCACTGATTCCTGGGGCAACTCACCAGTCACAGGTCTCTAGTTAGAGAATTGACCTTCAACCATCACTCTCTGCTTCCTATGGTGGAGCCAAACCTGAATCCACCTCACTAGCTTCCCCTAATCCCTTGCAACCTGATCCTACAGATCAGCCTGCTGTATGAGACCCTGAAAAAACCCTTACTAAAATCCACATAGATAATATTCAAAAGATTTGTCAGGCATGCTCTCCCACACACAAAACCATATTGAATTTTCCTGTTTAGGCCATTGGCTATCTAAGAGGCCATAGATCTTGACCCTCAGAATTCCTTCCAGTCGCTTCCTTACACCTGAAGATATCCAGTCTGTAGTTCCCTGGCCTAACTTTCTTGAACAATGGAACAACATTAGCCACCTGTTAGAGTGAGTTTTTGGGTAGATGATTCATTTACACTTAAATGACTTTGGCCACCAGTCTTCTGTTTGACAAAGTATTGTGCATTGAGTTCACAACAATGCATTTCCTAAAAGCTGTGAACCCAGTTCATTTGTAACAATGCTATTCCTAAAAGCTGTGAATACTAGGCCAAATGCTGCTGTTGCCTCTGGGATGGAAGTGTGAAGTTTACAAGTAGTTTCGAAGACAGCTTTATCTATACTTTGTAAATATGAACTGTCCTCTATGTTAGCACGTAAAATACCAAATAAATGTATTGTGGATTTGGTTCGGAACAATGGATTCCTGAATACGAGTCCAGGCACTGCTGGCGCCGGTGGGATGAGTGTAATTGGGAGGTGTGAGGTATGTATGTAGCTTCAAAAGAAAGCCTTGTCTATACTTTGTAAATATGGAATTGTCCTTTCTGTGTGTCGCAAATGAATATCGAGACCCACGTTGGGCAGCAGACCTTTCCACCGAAAGCGTCTCTGTCCGTATGATGCCTGCTGAACCTCATTTTGTCGAATAAAGAAGCTGCTTTTTATCTACCAGTAAAACTCTTTCTAGGGATTTTATTCACGCCACAACACCACCTACCACTCTTTCAGAACTCCATCAATGGTTAACGACAGAACAAATATTTCTACGAGGGCCTCTGTGATTTCATCTGTTAGAGTGAGTTTTTTGGGTAGATGATTTCTTTACACTTAAATGACTTTGGCCACCAAACGTCTATTTGACTATTAGACAAAGTACTGTGGATTGAGTCCACAACAATGTGCTTCCTAAAAAGGTGTGAATACCAGATGCTTCTGGCGCCGTAGTTTGACCAGATGCTGTAGTTTCGAAAACAGTATTATCTATACATTATAAATATTAATTGTCTTCTATGTTAGCATATAAAATGCCAAATAAATGTATTTTGGATTTAATTGCATTCCTAAAGGCTGTACATACCAACCCAGACATGTTGGCATCGGAAGGAAAGGATGAAGTTAGGTGGTG
This sequence comes from Mobula birostris, assembly GCF_030028105.1. Lineage (NCBI taxonomy): Eukaryota > Metazoa > Chordata > Chondrichthyes > Myliobatiformes > Myliobatidae > Mobula > Mobula birostris. The sequence continues at coordinate 45,045,509 of NC_092383.1, read as the reverse complement.
TGATATTTTGTATGTAGCTTCAATAAGAAGCTTTGTCTATCACTTTTTAAGTAGCAATTGCCTTTGTGTTTAGCATATAAATATCGAGCCCACATTGGGCTAGCAGACCTTTCTACCGAAAGTGTCTCTGTCCGTATGATGCCTGCTGAACCTTGTTGTGTCAAATAAAGAAGCTGCTTTGTATCTACCAGTGATTCTGTCTCTCCGGTGATTTCATCCATGCTACAACATCGTCCCTGGCCTTCCATAAGGTTCAGAGATGCATTTGGTCAGGTACTGGAGATCTTACACATTTAATATGCTTCATATCTGCAAACATCGCATTAAATTCCAACATATCACTATCTATTACCTTCATTTCTTTGGCAGTCATGATATCCCCATAGTAAACACGGAGGAGAAATAGATATTAAAAAATCTCACCATCTCCTGTGACTCCACACACAGCATCCTGATGCTCTCTAAGAGGCCATAGTCTTTCCCTTGTCACCCTGTCATGGTCCGGATCGGGGTCCCTTTAAATTTACCTTGTTTATGTTACAATCCGGACCGTTGATTCCCTGTTTTCCCGTGTCCCTCTACTTTGGTGATTAGAGGCAATTAACACTGGGCAGAACCGGTAGTTTATAGTCTCTGGCTTTCAGCTGTTCGGTGTGGGAGTGTCTGCAAAGTCATCCAAGGTACGGTGTGCCGATGTCAACTGGCCGGAGCAAGCCTAGTCTCTGCCGAAGCGAGTGCCGGTGATTCACCTTTCCTCACTGAAGCAACCCTGTCAAGTTACCTCGTCAAAGTGAGCCTGCAAAGTTTCCTCACCGAGGTGGGTCCGTCAGTTAACCCACCGGAGGGACTCAAGAACTGCTGTCTACTGTTCCTGGGTTGAGTCGAGAGCTCACCACTACCTGGAGGCTCCAAGTCAAGTCCTGGCTCCGGCAGCATTCAAGCACCAAGTTGAGTTCTGGCCCTGGCGGCATTCAAGCACCAAGTCGAGTCCTGTACCTGGCGGCATTCAAGCACCAAGTTGAGTTCTGGCCCTGGCGGCATTCAGGCACCAAGTCAAGTCCTGGCCCTGGCGGCTTCCCAGTTCTGAGTCAAGTCCTGGCCCTGGCGGTCTGTGATTCCTGTCCTACCCCCTTGTCTGAATCCCTTCCCTGCCCCTCTCACCTCTAGTCCTCATCTGCAGCCCTCGCCTGCACTTTGGTCTAGTTCTATCTCCAGAGCTAGATAGGTACTGTCTGGTGTTCTTTCGTGTTGGTCTTGTCTTGTCCTCACCTCCGTGGGGTAAGTCTGGCCGTCTTGCTGTTGCCCTGCGGGGAGTTATATCTTGTCTTGTCTTGTCCTCACCTCCATGGGGTAAGTCAGGCCATCTTGCCGTTACCCCGCGGAGAGTCATGTCTTGTCTCGTCTTGTCCTCGCCTCCGTGGGGTAAGTCAGGCTGTCTTACCATTGCCCCGCAGAGGGTCATGAGTCCCGGCCCTATGTCCTGTTCCCAAGGAGGGGTCCTGACTCTGTGTTCTGTGTATGTGTCTATGGTTCCATGTACCTGCTCTCCCAAGACCGAGGCTCTGTTTTCCATGTTCCTCCTCTCCCTAGCCCATGTCATGTCCATGCCTGGTTCTGGGGTCCGAGCCCAAGGCAAGACCCAGGTACTGAGTCCTTGCCCAGTCTCAGGTTCGGAGTCCATACCCTAGCCTCTTCATGTCTCCTCTAGTTCTGGGAGCCGATTCGGAGTCCTAGCCCAGACCCTTGGTCCCAGCTTAGTCGTAGTCCTCAGTCCTTGACCAGTTCGCTACTCCTCACAATTAACCTCACAAGCTGTGTCTTGCATTTGGGTCCACCCTTGCTTCCTATGCCCGACCCCCCCCCCCCAGTGTGACACGCCCTTTAATTGTTAATATAACAGAATTACCTCTTGGGATTGTCATTAATCATACCTGTCAAATCCATCTCATACCCCATTCTTCCTATTCTAATGCCTCTAATTTCTTTTTCAGGGTGGCTGGAATCCTAATGGGATCTTCGATACAGAGTGACACTAAAAAACTGGAGTTCTGCACGTTCTTGAAGCTCACCGATCAACCGCATTTCAGTGTGTCCAGGGTCAGACTGAAGATCGAGTGACTTCGAGGCCTGCATGTCCCTGTGGTTATGAGTTTTCACTAGTGTCACGTACTGAAGAGCAGAGGAGCTGGAACATCGAAGACAACAAGAGTGCCTGTCAGAGGGCTTTGTATTCAGTAATCGATTTGCTGATTCTCGAGTCAGGGAGCTCGAAAGAATGCAATGCTTCAGCCTGAGGGTAACCATAGAAACCATAGAAACTACAGCACAGAAACAGGCCTTTTGGCCCTTCTTGGCTGTGCTGAATCATTTTCTGCCTAGTCCCACTGACCTGCAAACGGACCATATCCCTCCATACACCTCCCATCCATGTATCTGTCCAATTTATTCTTAAATGTTAAAAAAGAACCCGCATTTACCACCTCGTCTGGCAGCTCATTCCATACTCCCACCACTCTCTGTGTGAAGAAGCCCCCCATAATGTTCCCTTTAAATTTTCCCCCCCTCACCCTTAACCCATGTCCCCTGGTTTTTTTCTCCCCTTGCCTCAGTGGAAAAAGCCTGCTTGCATTCACTCTATCTATACCCATCATAATTTTATATACCTCTATCAAATCTCCCCTCATGAGGGAATTAAATGCTGCATCTCCAAGTTTGCGGATGACACGAAGCTGGGTGGCAGTGTTAGCTGTGAGGAGGATGCTAAGAGGATGCAGGGTGACTTGGATAGGTTGGGTGAGTGGGCAAGTTCATGGCAGATGCAATTTAATGTGGATAAATGTGAAGTTGTCCACTTTGGTGGCAAAAATAGGAAAACAGATTATTATCTGAATGGTGGCCGATTAGGAAAAGGGGAGGTGCAACGAGACCTGGGTGTCATTATAAACACCAGTCATTGAAAGTGGGCATGCAGGTACAGCAGGCGGTGAAAAAGGCGAATGGTATGCTGGCATTTATAGCAAGGGGATTCGAGTACAGGAGCAGGGAGGTACTACTGCAGTTGTACAAGGCCTTGGTGAGACCACACCTGGAGTATTGTGTGCAGTTTTGGTTCCCTAATCTGAGGAAAGACATCCTTGCCATAGAGGGAGTACAGAGAAGGTTCACCAGATTGATTCCTGGGATGGCAGGACTTTCATATGAAGAAAGACTGGATGAACTGGGCTTGTACTCATTGGAATTTAGAAGATTGAGGGGGGACCTGATTGAAACGTATAAGATCCTAAAGGGATTGGACAGGCTAGATGCAGGAAGATTGTTCCCGATGTTGGGGAAGTCCAGAACGAGGGGCCATAGTTTGAGGATAGAGGGGAAGCCTTTTAGGACTGAGATTAGGAAAAACTTCCTCACACAGAGAGTGGTGAATCTGTGGAGTTCTCTGCCACAGGAAACAGTTGAGGCCAGTTCATTGGCTATATTTAAGAGGGAGTTAGATATGGCCCTTGTGGCTACGGGGGTCAGGGGGTATGGAGGGAAGGCTGGGGCGGGGTTCTGAGTTGGATGATCTGCCATAATCATAATAAATGGCGGTGCAGGCTCGAAGGGCCGAATGGCCTGCTCCTGCACCTATTTTCTATGTTTCTATGTTTCTATGAGCCACTCTCCAATCCTCCAGCACCTCACCTGTAGACGGCGACATTTTAAATATTTCTGCCAGGGCCCCTGCAATTTCAACACTAGTCTCCTTCAAGGTCTGAGGGAACACTCTGTCAGGTCCCGGGGATTTATCCACTTTAATTTTCCCCAAGACTGCAAGGATGAGGGATATCTGTATCTTTAGTAGTTTTCTGAAAAAGCAGTGTGTCCTGCTGGTAAGTGTGTTTTGGCTTTGCCTAAAGATAAGGAGCCATGTTGCCCAGCTTAGGAACGTTGTGTCAGCCAGTGAGGGTTGTCTTGGTATGTGTTGTGATATTCTGCTCTGTGGGAAGCCATGAGAGGGCTGCGCGGGATCTGATTTCTGAAGGACAGGAGTCTGGTTTGGGGTCTTTTGGCGGGAGCTGCAGAGCGGCGAATAATGAAAGACACAGAATGCCGCTGGAAGGGGAAACCCCGTTGTAAGAAGTGCTTTGTGCAAATGAATAGTTTGAAAGAGGAAGTGCCAATACTCCTGGGCTAGCAGTTAGTTCAAGTTTGTCTTCAAGGAATGTTTGAACTGTGACTAGTGTCTTTCATGCAGAATGTGGGCTTAGCATGTCAGTAAAGCGATACTAATGACTACTCCAGAAGCGAGCTCAAACGTGTATTAGGCCCTTTTATTGTTCTTTTGTTTGAAAAATTTGAAAAATTGGTGAATATCCTCTCTTTATAATTTTATGCTGGTATGCGATCTGTCATTTCCTGGTGACCGATAATTGTGTATGGGACAGTAGTGACACAGTACAGGTTTCCCCCGCCATCCAAAGGTAGAGCGTCCTTATGAAATGGTTCGTAAGCTGAAATGTCATAAAGCGAAGAAGCAATTACCATTTATTTACATGGGAAAATTTCGTGAGCGTTCACAGACCCAAAAATAACCTACCAAATCATGCCAAATAACACATAAAACCTAAAATAACAGTAACATATAGTAAAAGCAGGAATGATATGATAAATACACAGCCTATATAAAGTAGAAATACTTTTCCACAGTCATTACTGCACTATTCTCCGTTGCAAAAATCTCACGCAAGCGCCGTTGGCAAAAACACGGCACAAGTGCTCTCCGGTAACATTTAAGCTATGAAGCTGCCAAATCATACCAAATAACACATAAAAATACACAGCCTATATAAAGTAGAAATAATGTATGTACAGTGTACTATCACTTACGGGAATCGGGAAGACAGCTTGCCAAGCATACTGATGATAGTGTGTTAGACTGAGTCGTCGCAGGTTGGGTGGTGCAGTGGCCCCCACCCTCCAGGCCGCCGACCAATACCGAACCGCGAAGCATGCAGCGGTAGCCAGGAGGCACACAGCACATCTTTAAGAAAAAAGCCAAAATAAACATGCTAATTAATTAGGTGCCGCCCGGCACGTAACTGTCAGCCCAGATCAGTGTCAATTTCTGATTGCGTCGTCTCTGATCTGGACCGACATTTACGTGTCGGGCAGCACCTAATTAATTAGCTTGTTTATTTCGGCTTTTTTCTTACAGATGTACTGTGTTTCTCCCGGCTACCGCTGCATTCTCTGCGAATCGCGGAGTGGTGGGACACTGGGGTGTCATCTCGTCGTCTGTTTCCATTAGAGCAGGCAGCTCATCTTCTCCTATGACTGCCTGCCTCGATGTCAAAGGTTGAGGTTCATCGTCTGCTGTGGCTGATGTGGAAGGCTTGCTTGACTGCTGAGCCTTGCACATTTTTCTATCATACAGTTCTTTATAAGAACTCAAACCATCCTGCAAATATCCCCTAAACCTAAGTACCCTTTCAAAATTAAAGTCATACTTTATCATTGCAGCGAAAATCTCACGCAGTTACTTCACGTTCAGTTCCTGGATGACTTCACTTTCGATCCGTTTGCTACTGCATTCAGTTTCAATTGTTTACTTTTCCTCTTCCAATTGCATCAGCTCTTCATCTATCAGTTCTTGGTCATGGGATGCCAAAACCTCTTCAACATCATGTTCCTCAGCTTCCACAAGCCAAACTCACTTAGTCTTTACTTCGTTCACCATGATCGAAATGCTTAATTATGTCTAGTTTTATGTTAAATGTAACACCCTTCTGAGCTCTTTTAAGCTTTTCCAATACCTTAGAACTCATCTTGCAAACGGCTGCTCACAGGCACGTGTTTAAGCAATGCCGGCGAAAATGCAGTTCTGGGGGACAGCGGCTGCTCAAGGCGCACACAGCCTTTCATCGCGCGCTGATTTTTTTCGTAACAGTGAAAACACCTTCTGAAAGCGAAAACAGGGTACTAATGTAGGTCTATCGTAACAGTGAGATTTCGTAAAGCGAACGTTCGAAAAGCAGGGGACACCTGTATTCACTGCAGTCGTCAAGCTCTATAACAACCTACCAATGCTCACCACTAAAATTGAGGTGCGAAGACTGCAACTAATGGAGCACTGTCTACGCCACCCCGACCTACCTGCCAGCCTAGTAATCGTATGGGAGCTCAAGTATGGGAGGATGAACCCTGGGTGCCCTCCCAAGACTATGGTCAACACGCTCATAGAAGACAGCGGCGTGGCTAATGTAGATGAACTGAACACACTGATGAGGGAGAGGGAGAAATGGAGAGTCCGTCGTCGTGCCTGACGCCGGCCCCTAGGCCTGAGTAGACGTAGTAGTAGTAGTAGCACTGCAATCAATTGGAACATCCTCACACTCTTGTTTGGTTGAACCCTAAATCATACTGACCCTAGGTGTATATTGCTTCTGGGAGGTAGCCTTCTCAACACTGATCATTTGATTGCTAGCAGAGTTTGCTAATGAGTCAAGTTTATGTACAAGCCTGGTGAAAGGGTTGCACCGCTCAGCCTGGTGGATCCATTTCTACTGTCAGGGGAAGGGGCAAAGGCAGGTTACTGGAACCTTAAAACCAGGCACTTCAGACAGATGGGGCTCATCAGCCATGATTGGTAGCTCACCTAGGAGAAGGAAAACTCTGATCTCAAACCTCCACTGTCTTGTGTTTATACCTACTCACGGGGAATACCTCAGGAGTAATCCTCAAGGGAAAAATCTAGAGCCGGAGTCCTTAAGGCAGTCCAATGTTGAGTTCAATGCTGACTGGGAACTCCTGTAGTGCTGCTGGTGCCAAACTGTATCAGTATCTGTATCGGTTCCTTTGGGCTCATCAGATGTGTGGAGATGGGGAGCTTGCTACATGGGCAACAACAGCTTGCTCTCCATATTGTACTGCCCAGGCTTATGTATCTACACAGCTGGAATGCAACATCCATGGTCGACCCTGACTGACAGAGGCCTCTTATCTTCTTCTTTTGCCTGTTACACAGCTGGCATTTAGAGCAGCAATGAAGGTCCTCCATCTCTGATGGTGTTCACAGCTTCCTTCATCGTATCAGTAGCTTTCCCTTCATTTTTTGTCAATCGTGTAAGTCCTGGGTGGAGACTCAGGTGTAGTAGGGTTCTTCATTACTGTTTCTGTGATGGATTTTTTGACCAGTTAGTGTTGCTAGCCCTGAGCTGAACCCCCAAACCTGGAGGATTGGTGAACCACTCTTAGTCTGGCCTCTACCCTTTGACCTGTTTGGCATGGGTGAACCTACCAAGAGCCAAAGCATAAAACCGTGACTCCAGCCAGCATAACTCTCTGGGTCATTGAGGCATGCAAGCCTCCAAACCCTACGGCAAGGTTGTGGTCCTCTTGGAGGAGTGGAGGCCTCAGAGGACCCAAAGCCCTGCTCAACCACCACTTCAATTACGTTGCGTGGCTTGGTCCCCAAGAGGAGGTCCAGTTCTGCTTCCTACTGAGTTAGTTCTTCCATATATTGCATAACATACAAAAGACTGTGTAGCCCCAGTAAGCCTCAGGCTCACTCAGCTCGCTTTCGTCTAGGGGGAGCAGCCTTCAGCCCCACCAAACTGGGTAATTATGTTTGTGTGGATGCTGTGTGATGTGCCCCACCCCGCCCAAATAACAGACAATACACCATACGCAATTAAATGATTACACTTTATAGATCCCTCTGGAACTATGTAATTAATAGAGATAAAATATAAAAGGAAAATAAAAGACGCCAAACTTATCAAATTTCAACCACTTTGTGCACACAGTTGGAGCTCAATTAAAGGAGTCTTCTTTCTACCATTCGATCCCCTCTGACCACCTCGACCCGCCGCCTGGGACCAACTACAGTGGTCAACCAGACGCTCCACACAAGCCTGTCTTCGTCTCCTCTCCTCGCCGAAGACCCTGGGCCTCGGACTCCCGCTTGGGGTCCATTCCGCCACCCAGCTTACAGCATCGCGTCCCCTCTCCCTGTCCCCATCGTGCCTTCTGCCCCAAAGCCTGCAAAAACAATAGCTTACAGACACACAAGAAAGAATAACTGTCATAGGGTGGTGGCTGGGAATGGACCCAAGTGCAAGACACAGACACTGAAGTACTAGGGACAGGACTAGGATACAGGCTGAGGGCAAGGACATGGACACAAAAACCAGGAACCTGGAACAGGACTGGACAAGAGAGCTAGGAACCCGGGCTCGGACTCAGAGCCAGAGACTGGACAAGGACCCAGTACCTGGGTCTTGCCTCTGGCTTGGACCCCAGAACTAGGCAAGGCCGAGGCTTGGCAGGCAGACAGGACGAGGCTGGAGTCTTCAAGTTTGAGGCTAGGGGCGAGGCTTGGCAGGAGGCAGGAGGCTGGAGTCATCAGGCTTGAAGCTAGAGGCGAGGCTTGGCAGGAGGCAGGAGGCTGGAGTCTTCAGACTTGAGGCTACACATCAGAGGCGAGGCTTGGCAGGAGGCAGGAGGCTGGAGTCTTCAGGCTTGAGGATAGGCAGGAGGCTGGAGTCTTCAGGCTTGAGGCTAGAGACTAGAGGCGAGGCTTGGCAGGGGGCAGGAGGCTGGAGTCTTCAGGCTTGAGGCTACACATCAGAGGCGAGGCTTGGCAGGAGGCAGGAGGCTGGGGTCTTCAGGCTTGAGGCTAGGCAGGAGGCTGGAGTCTTCAGGCTTGAGGCTAGGCAGGAGGCTGGAGTCTTCAGGCTTGAGGCTAGATGGAGGCTGGAGTCTTCAGGCTTGAGGCTAGGCAGGCTCCTCCAGGGCAGGGTGTGGTTCTCCTGGGCAGGGTGCGGTTCTCCTGGGCAAGGCGCGGTACTTCTGGGCAAGGCACGGTACTCCTGGGCATAGCGCGGATCACCACCCGATGGAGGCATGGGACAGGAAGGGACAGAGCCAACTGCAGGTAATGGCAAGACGGCCTGGCTTACCCGACGGAGGCAAGGGACAGGATGGGACAGAACCAACTGCAGGTAATGGCCAGATGGTCTGGCTTATCCGACGGAGGCAAGGGACAGGAAGGGACAGAACCAACCACAGGTAATGGCAAGACGGCCTGGCTTACCCGACAGAAGCAAGGGACAGGAAGGGAGCTAGGTACAGGGTGGCTCCAGGACAAGACTGCAAGCGAGATGAGGCGAGAGTTACCAGCAAGACAAGGCAAGGCTTCTGGCAAAGCAAGATGAGACGAGAACTTCAGGCGAGGCGAGAGTTACCGGCAAGACAAAGCAGGGCTTCAAGCGAGGAAACAGAAGGCAGAGGAAGGGATACAAGGAGTAAGGACAAGAACAATTCAGCAGCCACGCCCTGGTCTCTGAAGGTATTTATGCAGCCAGCCCCAATGAGCATCAGCTGCCTCAATTAGAGCTCAACAAGAACAGAAACAGGGTAGACAGGAAAACCTGGAGCAAGGGTCGATCGACTGGACCGTAAACCGGAATACAGACTTCATGGACCGGACCATGACAATAACATCTATCCCAATTGGTTCGTTCATCCTCTTATCAGTAATATAACCCAAACAAGCTGCGAGAGAGAAGCACTTTCTCTGCAGTTAACATAACAAAGAAGCCATTTTATTCTAACATAACAAAGAAGCCATTTTATTCTAACATAACAAAGAAGCCATTTTCACTAGCCATAGCAGTAAGATAAAAGAAGAAACCCCTTATAACTGAAAGCACGTACCACCAGGCCCAAAGACAGCTTCTATCCCACTACTATAAGACTATTTAACATAGTCCTCTAGTATGATAAGAATGGACTCTTGATCTGACAATCTCTCTCATTATAACCTTGCACTTTATTGCTTATGTGCAGTGCACTCTCTCTGTAACTCTACACTTCCTGTTCTGGTTTTCCCTTGTTACCACTTCATGCACTATTGTGATGAAATGATCTGTATGGGTGTCATGCAAAACAAAGTTTCTTACTGCACCTGGGTACACGTGACAACAATAAACCAATTTACCAGTAATTTATCTTTCACGTTAAGAAGCTGCTGTTCAGAAATAGAACACATTTCACACATTAGTCCCCTGTTCCAATCCAGGTGAAGGTAAATCTGTCTGTGAGTCCTTTGGGACATTGGCAATCAGAAACTGCTGCTGATGAATGGATTAACATGTTTTGTTGTCTCAACTCTGCACTGGGTAGGAGGAGGTCGACAGTGCTACAGAGAGGAAACTATTGTCATCTTATTAAAAGGTAATGAACGTTATTGTAGGCAAATTTGCTCCAGATCAGGCAGCGAAGTCAGCTGCAGTGAATCATTGTGATTGGTGTGGGCGCACATTTGTCACCAATAATGTGGCATGCGTGGGTGAGCAGAGCTGTTGACTGGAGTGGGTGTTCTCAGAAAATAGAAAAAAAATGAACTAATTACAGAAAACTGTTCAGCTTAATTAATTAATAGTAAATAACATTTTTGGTGCACTTGTCCAAACACATTATTAATTCAGCCATTCTTCTCTGAACATAATAACAATGCCACTTGAGGTATTCCAACAATGTCAGACAGGAAGTTGGCACCTGGGCTGGGCCCCTCCTATGGTTGAACAAAGAATCCATTCTTCATTTAGATTCAGAGTAAAGGGCATTGGAGCCAACTAAATTTCAGTATTGATTCACAATGGTTAATTAATGAAACTTATGCTGTCACATTAATCAAGAAAGCGACGCCTCTTTAGGAAATAGTAAGAGTTAGCAATGAAGAGCAGGAGAGATGTTCTCTTCACAGTACAGGGATCCTACTACTGGGTTGTCAGAGCAACAAGGACACATTAGTCCAAAGGACATGATTTTAAACAGCTTCCAGGATGCCACTATTCTTCTGAATGGACAAGACTGTGATATCTTCTGAAGTTAAAGAAAATGTCAGGTACTAAGATGGAGGAAGATGTATCTAAGATTTCAGGTGAAGAGTAACAAGCTGATTAACCATTGCTTAGTTTTGAGGGGATTATCGTATTGAATGATGACCTGCAGGGTTCTCTTAATTAACAATGATCTTCCAAGAATCGATAGATTCTGGCATTGTACCGGATGACTGGAAAATTGCAAATGTTACTCCGCTATTTAAGGAAGGTGGGAGGCAGCAGAAAAGACCTGTTAGCCTGACATCAGTGGTTGGAAAGTTATTGGAATTGATAGGGATGGGATTACGGAGTACCTGGAGGCACATGACAGGATAGGCCAAAGCCAGCATGGTTTCCTGAAAGGAAAATCCTGCCTGACTAACCTACTGCAACTCTTTGAGGAAATTACAAGCAGGGTAGACAAAGGAGATGCAGTAGATGTGCTGTACTTCGATTTTCAGAAGGCCTTTGACAAGATGCCGCACATGAAGCTGCTTAGCAAGATAAAATCCCATGGAATTACAGGGGAGTTACAAGCATGGGTGGAGCATTGGCTAATTGGCAGAAAGCAGAGAGTGATAATAAAGGGATCCTATTCTGGCTGGCTGCCGGTTACCAGTGGAGTTCCTCAGTTGGGACTGCTGCTTTTTACAAAGTATATCATTGATTTGGACTACGGGATTAATGGATTTGTGGCTAAATTTGCTGATGATACAAAGATAGGTAGAGGCGTGGGTAGTGTTGAGGAAACAGAGAACATGCAGAGAGACTTAGATAGTTTAGAGGAATGGGAAAGAAGTGGCAAATGAAATACAATGTTGGAAAGTGTATGGTCATGCACTTTGGTGGAAGAAATAAATAGGTAGACTATTGTTTAGATGGACAGAAAATTCAAAATGCAGAGATGCAAAGAAACCTGGGAGTCCTTGAGCAGGATACCCTAAAGGTTAACCTACAGGTTGAGTCGGTTGTGAAGAAGGCGAATGCAATGTTGGCATTCATTTCTAGAGGTATAAAATATAAGAGCAGCGATGTGATGTTGAGGCTCTATAAGACACTCGTGAGACCAGACTTGGAGTATTGTGTGCAGCTTTGGGCTCTTTATTTTAGAAAGGAGATATTGACTTTGGAGAGGGTTTAGAGAAGATTCACCAGAATGATTCCAGGAATGAAAAGGTTACCGCATGAGGAGGGTCTGGCAGCTCTTGGGCTGTATTCCCTGGAGTTCAGGAAAATGAGGGGGGATCTTATAGAAATATTCCAAATGTTAAAAGGCCTGAACGGATTAGATATGGCAAAGTTATTTCCCATGGTAGGGGGCAAAAGGGCACGACTTCAGGATTGAAGGACGTCCATTTAAAACTGAGGTGTGGCAAAATTAGTTTAGTCAGGGGGTGGTAAATCTGTGGAATTTGTCCCACGAGCAGTTGTGGAGGCCAAATCATTGAGTGAATTTAAGGCAGAGATAGATAGGCTCTTGATTAGCCAGGGCATCAAAGGGTATGGGGAGAAGTCAGGGGAGTGGGGAAGAATTGGATCAGCCCATGATTGAATAGCAGAGCAGACTCAATGGGCCGAATGGCCTACTTCTGCTGCTATATCTTTTGGTCTTATGGTCGTATGGACTACAGCTCAGCATTCAATACCATCATCTTCTCAAAATTAATCAGTAAGCTCCAAGGCCTTGGCCTCAAAACCTCCCTATGAGATTGGAATCTAGATTTCTTCACATGCAGACCCCAGTCAGTTCGGATTGGCAACAACATCTCCTCCATGATTTCCATCAGCTCAGGTGTGCTACTGCTTTGCATTTATGACTGTGGCTAAACACAGTTCCAATGCCACATGTAAGTTTGCTCAGGACTCACCAGGTTCAGGAACAGTTAGGCTCAACCATCAGGATCTTGAACCAAATGGGATAACGTCACTCAACTTCACTTCCCACAACCAATAGATTCATTTTCAAGGACTCTTCATCTCTTGCTCTTAATATTTATTGTTTATTTATTTATTATTATTATTTCTTCTTTGTATTTGCACAGTTTGTTGACTTCTGCTCTCTGGTTGAATGCCCTAGTTAGGCAGTCTTGCATTGATTCTGTTATGGTTATTATTCTATAGATTTATTGAGTATGCCCACAAGAAAATGAATCTCAGGCTTGTGACATATATGTGCTTTGATAATAAAATATACTTTAAACTTTGAACTTTGACCCAGACCAAGGCTAGGCCTAGGCTAACACCGGAAACCTTACTGGCTTGACCCAAACAGCAAGATTAAAAAACCGTCAAGTAAGCAACTCCTATAATTCATCACATTGACCCTAACGTGTACCTATCGAATGATTTGACAGCACACATCATCAATCAGTGGTCCTTAGTCGAGTAACTTCCTTCAGTTTCATAAGGTTTGAAGAGTTGCCTTAGGTTTACTGAAGATCTGGCATCTGGGTCACAAGCAATGAGTTGCTGTTTGGATAGGTTGGATAGAGAGTATCAATGGCCAATTAATAGGAGTAAAACCAGTAACTGTGGGAAAGGTCCAGCATGTCAAACAGCACCTGTGGAATGAGAAACAAAGTAACAGGGTTAATGCATACAGTATTAATATAGGATAATGTAAATCTCATTCATAGGGTCCTGTCACATGGTGATATCAATTTCCCAGATTTATTTCTCATTGAAGTCAGTAAAGGGATGTGCTCATTTACAGTCATCGAGTCACAGAACACGACAGCACAAAAGCAGGCTATTTGGCCCATTTAGCCCATGCTGAATTATTATTCTGCCTAGTCCCATCAACCCACACCTGGACTATGTGTATTTGTGATCTTGCACTGATGAATTCACTCTGTTCTATAAAATATTTGCCCTTATAATTTATTGTTTTATATGTGTTTTTCTGCACAATGCAAGTTAACTATTGTGAGCAGTTTCAGAGAGCATTGGAAGATAATTTCTCTGCTGTCATCACATTGAAGAAATAAAGTTAACAATTTCTCATGGCCTTACCCATCCTTGCCTTGGAATTTTATAGACAAACCTGGAAATTGCTTTGAATGGTCAGGCCTAACGTCTGCACTCTGAACTCAATACCTGTGCCTGATGTATTCCTAAATCGTCCGAAGCTATCAATTCCATAAGCCTGTGTTTGGAATAGAAACCCACAGTGGCCAGTGATACGCCAGAGTGTGGTCTAATGCTTTCCTTGCAGGTGGAACACTCTATGTCAGAACAAAGAGAAGTTGGCAAAACGGAAGTACAAATTGATGACCACAAACGAGAAACTCCGCAGCTGCTGGAAATCCGAGCAATGCACACAGTATGCTGGAGGAACTCAGCAGACCTGACATTTTGTGTGTGTTACAAATTTGCAATGATGAGTCTACCGGAATAGACACCCCAGCAGTGTGATGTACCATTGCTGCACTTGTCTTCCATTTCCAGAAAACTGGAGGAGTGGGTTCCTGAAATTGGAAAATGCAGTTGTAGACTACCCAAGCGGTGTATGATATCTTCGTATTGTTTGCGTTGGGCCTCACACCGGTAGTGAATGGACAGGTTGATGTGGGACTGGTGGGAGATGGAGTGGGATCTGAAATAACATGCAACTGGAAGCTCAAGATGGTCATTATAGACCAAATGTGACTGCTCTGATCACCTAGTTTTGGCCTGGCCTCACTAATGCAGAGGAGGCCACTTTGGCAAGCATTTGGTCCATAATGACATATGAGGAAGCTCGTTGAACTTAACAACTATTTTATTGTGATAGACACAAACAGACCGGGCACCATGGCCCAGACAGTGAACCCAACCAGTCTCATACAGACGGGGGAGTGTGACCATCACACACCCCGGTTACAGTTAGGGTGACCCACAATTACATAAGCGAATCACTGTATAACCCAAACTAAAATATACAATAAATGAACTGGAACTTCCCACCATAATCCCACAAAAGCATTTTAACAAAACAGTGTTGGTCATTAGAAATTCAGGAATGGGCTGTTGACCATGTCACCCGCCCACCCTCCGTCCCCCCAGAGTGTCACAGTATGTAGTAGATGAGGTTGGAGGACGTTCATGTGAACCTCTGCCTCATCTGGAAAGTGTTTTGGACCCAGAATGGTGGAGAGGAAGGAGAAGCAGGGACAGGTGTTACATTTTCTGTGGTTTCAGGGGAATGTGTCAGGGTGAGTGGTGAGAGATGATATGACCAAGAATTAAAGATAAAGATCTTTAAAGATTAGCTTTATTGTCACATGTGCATTGAAATATTGGAAATTCTGTGAAATATGTTGCTTGCATCAACAACCAATGCAGTCCCAGGATGTGCTTGGGGCAGCCTGAGAATGCTGCCATGCCTCTAGTGCCAACATAGCATTCAAAGTTCAAGGCAAATGATATTATTACAGTACATGTCTGTCACCATATACAAATATGAGATTCTTTTTCCTGCAGACATACTTAGTAAATCTAGAGAACTGTAACTATAACAAGATTCAATGAAAGATCAAGTAGAGTGCAGAAGTCAACAAACTGCAATAAATAACAAGAGCAATAAACAACAAGAACATGAAATAACAAGATAAAAGAGTCTTAAAGTGAAATCATTGGTTGTGGGAACATCTGAATTAGATGGGCAGGTGAGTGTAATTATCCGTTTTTGTTCAAGAGCCTGATGGTTGAGGGGTAGCAACTGTTCCTGAACCTGGTGGTGCGAGACCTGAGGCTCCTTTACCTTCTTCCTGACGGCAGCAGCAAGAAAAGAGCCTGGCCAGGGTGGTGAGGATCTTTGATGACGGATGCTGCTTTCATATAGATGTGCTCAATGGTTGGGAGGGTTTTACTCATGATGGAGTGGATGAATCCATTACCTTTTGTGAGATTTTCTGTTCAAAGGCATTGGTGTTTCCATACCAGGCCATGATGCAGCCAGTTAAAAGGCTCTCCACTACACACCTATAGAAGTTTGTCAAAGTTTTGGATGTCATGCCAAATCTCCCCAGACTGAAAGTAGGGGCACTTTCGTGCTTTCTTTGCTGTTACATTTACATGCTGAGTCCAGGGCAGGTCCTCTGAAATAGTAACACCCAGGAATTTAAAGTCACTGACCCTCTCCCTCTTTGATCCTGCAATGAGGATTGGCTCATGGACTTCTGGTTTCCCTCTCCTGAAGTCTACAATCAGTTCCTTGGTCTTGCTGACATTAAGTGAGAGATTGTTGTTATGACGCCACTTAATAAATTGTCAGTCTCCCTCCTGTATGCTTATTCATCGTCACCTTTGATCCAGCCCACAACAGTGGTGTCATCAGCAAACTTGAACATAGTGCTGGAGCTGTGCCTCGCCACACATTCATAGGCGTAAAGCAAGTAGAGCAGGGGCTAAGCACACAACCCTGTGTGTACCTGTGCTGATGGAGATCGTCGAGGAAATGTTTTTGACATTCCAAACTGACTGGGAGCATGCTGATGTATGCATCTTTACTGTCCGGATGTTCCAGGGTTGTGTGAAGAGCCAGTGAGATGGCAACTGCTGTGGACCTGTTGCTCTGGGAGGCAAACTGGAGCAGATCCAAGTTACCTCTCAGGCAGGACCCTATGTTTCATCACCAACCTCTCAAAACATTTCATCACTGGATGTAAGTGCTACTCAGTGATAGTCATTGAGGCAGGGCACCATGCTCTTCTTGGGTATGATTGAAGCCTACCTGAAGCAAATGGGTACCACATACTGCTGAAGTGAGAGGTTAAAGAAATCAGTGAACACACCAGCCAGTTGGTCAGCACAGATCTTTAATACTCAGCCACGTTCCCCAGACAGTCCAGATGCTTTCCTTGGATTCACCTTCATGAAGGCTGCCCACATGCAGGCTTCATATGTGGAGACCAAAGGATAAGCAGGAGATGTGGGGGCTTGCAATGGTTCCTCCATGTTCTGATGGTCAAGGTAAGCATAGAAGCTGTAGAGCTCATCTGGAAGCAAAGCCCTGCTTTCCCCATGTCATCCCATTTAATTTTGTGGGAGGTTATAGCATTCAAACCCCACCACAGCTATCGAGCATCCCTCGCTGATTCCAGTCTAGGCTGGAATCTCCACTGCCTGTGAGATGGTTTTCCAGAGACCATACGTGCACTGCTTTTAGCTTTCTTGGTCTCCAGATTTGTATGCCACTGAGCTGGCCCTTAGCAAATTTTGTGTCTTATGGTTCATCCAGGGCTTCTGATTGGGGAAAATTTTGAATGTTTTTGTGTGGACACACTCATCTACAGCTCTTCTAATAAAGTCCATTACAACCAGGGTATAGTCATTCAGTTGCTCATATGAGTGCCTGAACACTCAAAGCTATTCTCTAACACTTTCTCAGCCTCCCACAACCACCTCTTAGTTGTCATAATCATCGGAGCCTTGCTTTTTAAGCTCCGATTTACCAAAATATAGTCTAGGCAAGGAATGACAAGCATTTCTTATCTTAGTGTAACAGTGGTCTAACGTGTTGGGACCTCTAGTGTACAGGTTAAATGCTGATGATAGTTTGGCAGGGTTTTCTCCGACTATAATTTGAAGTCAGGATTAGCTGTTTCCTGTCTGCAGATTACATTGTGCAGTGTTGTGAATGCCTGCTTATAGTCAGCTGCTGGTGTATAAACTGCAGTCATTCACAGGGGACAACTCTTGGGGCAAATAGAATTGTTTACATTTTATTGACAGGTGTTCGAGTTCACCATGACCGCCAATGAGAATTGGCCATAAAACCATGCCTCCTCCCTTTGCCTTACCCAAATCCACCATTTGGTCCTTTCTGAAAATAGTAAGTCTTTCTGGTCTGACTGCTGTGTCCGGCATATTCGTAGATAACCAAGTCTCGATACAGCAAACAATTGAGATTTGCCTCATCAGCCTCTGATCCGGCACTCTTGCCCTCAGATCAGCAATCATATTTTCCTGTGACTGCACATTCGCTGACAAGACGGAATGGAGGTGGCCTCATCCCACTGTGTTTCAGCTTGGCTTGGGTTCCCCCTCTCCTGCCATGATTTCGGCAATGGCAATGACTCTTAAAGGCTCTGTGCTTGACTGCTCTACGTTCTTCAGTCGATCGTGAAATCTGAAGATCATTGATGTGATTTAGAAGTCTGTTGTTAAGAGGAATTTTATATGCTGCAGATTACAGTGAAAGTAATTCAAAAGAAGTGAATTTAAGAGAAAAATGGAACAATTTTCTGCAGGCCACAGAAAGTCACTGATGGTCACTGAAGGATGACATGCTGAATGTGGAGGCCTACAGGGTGAAATGTGAGAACACTATCTCCATTCTGTCTCGAGGAAGGTGGGTTGAGTGCAGGAGTCCAAGAAGTGGAGGAGATGCAAGACTGGGCTTCATCGACCAAAGTAATAGGGAAGTCATGTTTTCTGGAAAAGAACAGTTCAGATGTTTTGTTGTGGAAGGCTTCATCTCCAGAGCAGATGCGGCAGACAGAGAGGTTAGGAGAAAGAAATAACAGCTTTACATGAGGTGGGGTGGGAGGAGATTTAGTCAGAGATATTGTGGAAGGCAGTAAGTTTGGAGTAAATATCAGTAGCTAGTTTGTCTTCTAAGATGGAGACAGAGGTATCCAATGATAGTAGAAAAGCGCCAGAAATGGTCTAGGTGAATTTGAGAGCAGGATGAATGTTAGTTGTGAAGGTCATAATGTTGATGAGTTCTGCATGGGTAGCTGTTCTCCCCACTTCTGGCTTTCTGCATCTCAAAACACATTTTCTTTAATTTTTCCCAGTAGCTCAGAACTCGCTTTCTCTCTCTATTCTAAACTGCTGTGTACTGCCAGAATTTCTGACTTAATTTCAAATCTCCATCGCTCACAGTCCATTGGTTTTGCAATTAAAGTGATTAACATGAGCAACAGGACCAGAGCTAGGCCCGCCTTCCCTGGTCTGCCTTCCCTGTAACTTAGTGCAAAATTACACTGCATGGCCCAGGAAAAATTAATTACTGCTTCAAATACAGTGACGATGATGTGACTTGTATTGTAAATAAACTGAAAAGATGGGAATGTCTCCAACAAATGTAGAAAGAGGTTATTTCTGGTTCCTGGGAGATGCAATATAGGTAGTGGTCCATGACACTTTGTGATTTGTTGCAGAGTTGTCCTACTCTCTGACTCATTCCAGTATAACCCTGCAAAGTTTTCTCTTCAGATCCATTTACTAAAGTCTCCATTCTTTTGGGCAGTGCATTCCTGGTCCCCAGCTCAATGTATGAAAGAACTGTTTCTTCACATTGTCGTTGGTTCCTTGATCCACCATTTAAATAGGTCTCTTCAGTTACTGACCCATTCCACCACTGGAAGCAGTTTCCTAGAATTCAAGAATGTGAACATCTCCATTGAAATTTGTCTCTACCTGCTTGCTCCAAGAAAAACAGCTGAAGGATCTGTTTCCATGTTGTATAGCTCAGACTCTACAACAGCCCTGCTTTTCCTGTCCTTCTTGCCGCTGATACCATTCTGTCAGTTCAAGAGTCTTGTCTTTAATTTGCTGCTCTATAATTCCAGTCAATTGAACAGCCCACCTCTCATTCCATTTGAACCTTAGCTCACTCTCCATATGCTTTCAAAGCACTTCATCACTGTGGAGGTAACTGCTTCTTCCTCACATAACAGGGCGTGACATTGTCCAGACTTTTGACTAACATGATTCCCAAGCTATCTCCCAAGACTAATGCCTTCCCTTACAGGCCAGTGTTGCCATTAAGTGTGACTAATTTCCAATAGTTTACTGAAGCCACACTATTAATGAAAACTAGAAATAAGCAGTCAATATCTGGGAGGAAACCAGAGCAACTGAGTAAAACCCACTCATTCCACATAAAGGATGTGCAGAGACTCGTTACAGAGGAGAGCTGGAATTGAACTCAGAACTCCCGATTGCCCCGAGCTGTAATAACGCTACACTAACTGCTATGTGCTCAAAGTGGGCAGTATACTCTGTTGTTAGTGTTAATGGGAAATGTTAACTAGGCAGCATTAAGGAAAGAAAGTGAAATCATGGAGTCGTAGAACCATATGGCAAGAACCAGGCCTTTCATCCCATCCTATCCATGCAAGGTGACCTGCTTCCATTTGCCTGCATTTGGCCCACATCCTTCTAAACCTTTCTTATCTATGTACCTGTCCACTTCCTCCCACTCTCAGTCCCATTAAATATTTCTCTTTCCCCCTTAAACCCGCCCCCCCCCGAATTACATATGCAATGTTTTCAATCAGTCTTCCATGAGGTTATTAAAATGATGGAATACTGCAAACGCAGTAGTTCTTATGTAGCCCCCCTGGCCACCCGCAGGGTCGCTCGGCTCACTGTCGTCTAGGGAAACAGCCTCGGCCCCGCCAAACTGGATAATTCGTTTGTGTGGATGCTGTGTGATGTACCCCACCCCGCCCAAATAACAGACAATACACCAGATGCAATTAAATGATTTACAGTTTATAGATATTACTGGAACTATATAATTAAGAGAGAATAAAATATAAAAGGAAAATAAAAGGCGCCACACTTATCAAAGTTCAATCTCTTCGTGCACAAAAACCGTTGGAGCTCAAGGACCTTCTTCTTCACCCTGCGACCCCCTCGGACCACCTTGACCGGCCGCCTGGGACCAACAACGGTGGTCGACCAGACGCTCCACACGAGTCCGTCTCCGTCTCCTCGCCGAACGTCCCGCTCGGGGTCCGACCCCGTTAGCGGACTCACAGCACCTCGTCCATCCTCTGTCTCACTCTCCCGCCTTCTGCCCCAAAACCCCGCGCATACAGTATCTTCAAATACACCAAAACCATAACAACTATCCCAATTGGTTAATAACATATTTCTTATCACCCTCTAAACCACAATAAGCTGCTAGCGCAAACTTTCTCAGCGCTTAACACAAAAAAGCCGCATCCCCCAGATTAACATAACAAAGACACCATTTTAATTAGCCTCCGCAGTAACATAAAAGTCGAAACCCCCTTACACTCTCCCGCCACCAAATAAAGTCATGTCATGTCCTCATGACTTCTAAATAACTCGCCACCCAGTCCTACAGACACACAACACACACATACACAGATACACACAGTGACAGTGCTCCCCAAACAGTGGACCTTACGCCCGTCCCACGGGCGCTAAATAGGCCAACCTATCTGGGAGCTTCTTAACCCTCTGAGACCTCCGTACCCCCTCACCTAAACCCAAAAGGCTCAGACACTACTAGGGATACCTCCGGCCTGCTTGCCAACTCCTCTCTCGCTCAGGCCACCACTACAGCTCGGAGCCCCCAGTCCCGTGTCTGGGGCCCCGCCTCTCCTCCTTCCTGATCCTGCCTTAACTCAGACTGCCCACAGCTAGCTCTCCCCACTACACCTGACTCAGTGGGAGAAGGGCCAAAGGTCTCTTCCTCAATCACGGGGAAGTTAGCAAAAGGCAGCATGTACCACAAGTGCAGCACATCATCCTTCGAATCCGTATCCTTCCTCATTCCCTTGATTGGTAGCTGCTGTCTGAGTTTCTCCAAACTGAAACATTTAGCCGGGGCTACCCCTTCAGCCTCCTGCAGTCGAGACGTCAGCTTCTTCGGGGACTCCTTCAACTCTCGCCACAGCCTCCGCAGTTCTGACTCAGGGTTCCTGGCCATCTCAATCTGGGACGCAGTTACCCCACCAGCTTCTTCCACCCTGACCTGAAAAGCAGCAGTTAAAGAATGTTCAGCCTCCGGTTGTTTCTTCCTGAAGACGTCTTCCAGGTCAACTTTCAGTTTTTCCACTTCATTTAAACTCGCGATAGTCACCTTCAGGTTCCTTTCAAGCGTCCGCCTCCCTTTTCCGAGATCTGTCCTCCATTTCTTCACCTCCTCGGGAGTGTAGTCAAACTCCCCTCCCTGGGCTCCCGGTTTTCTGTTGACCTTAGTCAGAGCACTTCCTTGATCTTCCCCAACTTGTAAATCTTCCAATCTGTTCTGAATAGACGTCTTGAGTTTCTGCTGATCCCTTCAAAGGTGGGTCATTGTTTCTTCTCACGGGATTAATTCATCAGTACATGACCGCAGTGCAGTGCAAATCCCCTCTCTTCCCTGTGTCTCATTCAGATTGACGACCTGGGTTTCCATCCCCCGGTCCACCACCGTCTGTCCCAACACCAGGAAGTTCAACTGGTATGTCGGGTCATTTTCCTCACATTGCACCAAACTCCTCCGGCCAAAAACTCCTCCACATTTGACACTTCACTTTGGTCGCCCGGGCTCAGCCACTCGCCTCGCCTCATAGTCCCCCCAGGCGAATCCAAGCTCTAGGCGGTCATCCACATACGTCAAAACTCCACACACCTTCACTTCCCCCATTGTCTTCCTCATGTCCCGCGGGAAGGATGCAGGGGCTCCGGATATGCCTTTGGGCATTTTTCGGATCGGAAGAATCCTAGGGAACTAGTAACGGCCGTCTTCGGATCAACAGCCGCACTGCTCAGGATCTGGCAACATCCACTCCTCAGACGCAGCACGTTAAACCACGTCGCATCATCCACCCACACGTTGCCTTCGTCTTCCACGCCGCTAGGATCCAGTTGCCGCGACCTCTCTCTCACTGAGGTGTCTTCAGCGGTCAACTCCCCTCCCTCGTGGTGGTTCGGAGCGTCTACTAAGAGGGTCTCACCCTCAGCTACTTTCCCCAAGCCGTACCACCGCTGGGTCTCGTTTAAATTCGGTACTGGCTCAAACTGCTACACACGTCCTCAGAAGCAACTCGACACGCTGGGTGCCCAGAAAGTGCCTCCATGAACTCCAGGGTCATTAACCAATCATCGTCTTCTGGATAACTACTGCCACTAGTACCCAAAGTCTCCGGTGCCCTTGCAGTTGTCAAGGATAAATGCTTCAGACACTGGTTGTAAACGAACTGTACAACCACTTGACCTGTGCCCTGGGGTCGTGGATAGCTTTAGCATCACTTCCCTCTATCCATAGCGACACCCTGGGCCGTGGTCCCTCTAAGCCTTCAGGAAAAGGATCTTTTCCTTTCGGAAGTTCATCGGTACATTGCTGGGAACGTGCTTCCTCAGAGACCCGAAGCCGTTCCCCCACTGGGCCTCCAATAAGTTTCCCGACACCTCTCTGATCAGCCGATCAACTGAAGGAGGGGCTGATCCCCTGAAATGATCCCCCTGACACTGCAAGCAATTTAGCTGCCCTCCTAGCCAGAGAAGACACACTGAAAACTCCCCCCTCCCTTTCAAATAACTGACAGCTGTCATTACGGTGGAAGTGAACCTGACAGTTCTAACACCATCACCAGCCCGCCTACTCAAACTTTCAACCAATCCCTGTCGCTCTCCCTCCACCGAGCACTGCCACTCATCTAACAACTGAGAGATCCGCTCTGCCCACGTCTCGCACGCCTCCGCTCCTCTTGAGGTGGACACTATCCCAAGTGCCAGGCGGAGCCTGCCAGAGCTAGAACATTTATTCGCAGACTCTACCTCCAAATCAGACCACTCTTTCCTCTCTCTCCCAACCGCATGGACAGCCCCTAGTGCCACCTCCAACTCGTCAATGCCAGCCCGAACTCCAACAAAGACCTCACCCACCACGCATACAGCAATCACCAGCAAATAACCCACAGAGACACACATTACAGATTTAAACAGGGCACCCACACAGCATACCAGCAGACTCAATCGCGGACAAAGCCCACACGATGTAGCCCCCCCGGCCACCCTCAGGGTCGCTCAGCTCGCTGTCGTCTAGGGAAACAGCCTCGGCCCCGCCAAACTGGGTAATTCGTTTGTGTGGATGCTGTGTGAGGTACCCCACCCCGCCCAAATAACAGACAATACACCAGATGCAATTAAATGATTTACAGTTTATAGATATTACCGGAACTATATAATTAAAAGAGAATACAATATAAAAGGAAAATAAAAGGCGCCACACTTATCAAAGTTCAATCTCTTCGTGCACAAAAACCGTTGGAGCTCAAGGACCTTCTTCTTCACCCTGTGACCCCTCGGACCACCTCGACCGGCCGCCTGGGACCAACAACAGTGGTCGACCAGACGCTCCACACGAGTCCGTCTCCGTCTCCTCGCCGAACGTCCCGCTTGGGGTTTGACCCCATTAGCGGACTCACAGCACCTGGTCCATCCTTTGTCTCACTGTCCCGCCTTCTGCCCCAAAACCCTGCGCATACAGTACCTTCAAATACACCGAAACCATAACAACTATCCCAATTGGTTAATAGCACCCTCTTATCACCCTCTAAACCACAATAAGCTGCTAGTGCAAACTTTCTCAGCACTTAACACAACAAAGCCGCATTCCCCAGATTAACATAACAAAGATGCCATTTTAATTAGCCTCTGCAGTAACATAAAAATCGAAACCCCCTTACACTTACAATTTAGGACAAACAATCACAGAAGTTTTCTAGCACTCAGCCTGAACAATGGTTTGGCACTTCATGCAGAAGTGAGGTTGATCAACACCATAATGCATCTTTTTATAGTGCGACTTTAACATGGTAGAAAATTTCATGCTCTTCACTGAAAGAATATCAAGCCAGCTTTGATATCGAGCCAGATGACTAAAAGCTTAGCCAGAGAGGCCGGACTTGGAGTAGTGCAGACCCCTTGATCCCACCTGTCTGTCATGGAGCGTCGTGGAATCAGCCATGTAAAGGCTGCAGATACTCTGAGAATTCCCAAAAGAGGATGATTCTTCACATAACAATTACTTGCTTGGCATTGCATAAGAACATTATAATTAGGAACAGGAATAGCAACTTTTATTAGCACATTGGAGAGCATCTTAACTGGTTGCATCACAGCCTGGAACAGAAGAGTCTACAGAAAGTGGTATCCAGCCCAGTCCAGTCCATCACAGACAAATTTATATGGAGAGTTGTCACAAGAAATCAGCCCATCATCAAGAACCTCCACCATCCAGGTCGTGATCTCTTCTTGTTATTATCATTGGGCAGGAGGTACAAGAACCTTCGGTTCCACACCACTGGGTTCAGGAACAGTTATTATCCTACAGTAATCTGGCTTCTGTATTGGCATGGATAACTTCACTCACCACAACTCTGAACTGATCCCACAGCCCACAGACTCACTTTCACAGGCTCAACACGTCATGTTCTCAGTATTATTTATTTTTTATTTGCACAATGTATCTTTTTTTGCACATTAGTTGATTGTCAATCTTTTTTATGTATAGTTTTTTATAAATTCTATTGTATCTCTTGATTTCCTGTAAGTGTCTGCAAGAAAATGCATCTCTGGTGACATGTCCATACTTGGATAATAGACTGACTTTGAGTTTGACTATTTAAGACAGCGGTCGCCAATCACCGGGCCACAAACTGGTACCGGGCCGCAAAGCATATGCTACCAGGCTGTGAGGAAATGATATGAGTCAGCTGCACCTTTTCCTCATTCCCTGTCATGCACTGTTGAACTTGAACATAGGGTTGCCAACTGTCCCGTATTTGCAGGGACATCTGTATATTGAGCTAAATTGGTTTGTCCCACACGGGACCGCCCTTGTCCCGTATTTCCCCCGCTAAGGTAAAGTGTTCCTATGAAACCTTTTGTGCCGAAATGGCATGAAGCAAAGAAGCAATTACCATTAATTTATATGGGAAAAATTTTTGAGCATTCCAAGACCCAAAAAAACCCTAAGAAATCATACCAAATAACACATAAAACTGAAAATAAATAACACTAACACATAGTAAAAGCAGGAATGATATGATAAATACACAGCCTATAAAAGTAGAAATAATATATGTACAGTATAGTCGGGAAGATGAAGGCAAAACCGATTTGTGAGGAAAAATCGGCACGTACGCGCATGCACACATCACATGTGCATGTCACGCAGGTGCACACAGGTGCCCACGCAAGGCTTCATGGTCATTGTAGTCTTTCCTTGGGTAAAGTGTCACAGGATTTGACTGCTACTTTTGTCCCTTATTTGGGAGTGAGAAAGTTGGCGACCCAAACTGTAAAAGACATGTTGAGGTGAGTTTAACCCTACTTGAACACCCCCTGGTGGCCGGTCCGCAAGAATATTGTCAATATTAGACCGGTCTGCAGTGCAAAAAAGGTTGGGGACCCCTGATTTAAGAGATATAGCACTATTTAAGAGAAACAGGCTCTTCCAACCCAATGGGCCTGCACTGCCCAATTACATCCCTGTGACCAATTAGCCTACTAACCTGGACGTCTTTTGAATGTGGGAGGAAACTGGAGCACCCAGAGGAAACCCATGCATTCGTGGGGAGAACGTACAAACTCCTTACAGACAGTGGTGGAGTTGGCAGTACGCTACCATACCATCCACAACTTCTGCAGTTGCACGAGTACATGGACTGAAAAGGTTTAGAAAGCCATGAGCCAATTGCTGGTAAATGAGACTAGAATGGATGGACATCGTTGTGGGTATGGACCAGTTGCCTGTTACCATGCAGTTTAACTCTACAACTCTATGTTTCTAATAGGCCATTGAGCCCTTCCAGCTTGTGCTCCCATTCATTAAAACCAGGGCTAGTCTTCCTGTACTGTCTCCTTTTCCTTTGCTTCCCTTAATGTCCAGAAACCTATAGATCTATCTGTTGAATAAAGTCAGTGCTGGAGTCTTCAAGGCCCTGCAGAATCACCTCTGAGTAAACAAATATCTTCTTCTTTAAGCTCGTAATACCTTGCACCTTATTCTGAATCTGTCTCATCTAACTCTAGATTTGTCAGAAACACCCCAAACATCCCTCCCTGAATACAGCCTTGGAACAATGTTGTGAGTTTCAGTGAGATTGCCTTTCAGAGAACACTACAGCATTAGAGGGGCCATTCCAGATTGTTGTACTGATCATGATTCTGATATACATTAAATTTCATCCTCCTGTGTCTCATCCATATCCTTCAATTTCCTTTTTATTCATGAGTTTATATAAAAGCACCTTAAATTGCTTGTTTCCACTACTTCCCCGGCTATCCATTCCAGGTTCCTGACTTCCCTATCACCACTTCCTCTTGCCAATCACCAAGCCAAGTTCAGAGCTGTCACGTGTGAAACCAAGCAGAGCTGCAGGACGGATGATGCTAATGAGAGAGATAACAAAAGACAATGGAGAAACATTCAAAATGCTAATAAGAGAGAAGAGAGAGAAGAGAGAGAAAATGAGACACAATTCAGATGTTGGCATCTGACACAGACCGTTTGCTTTGAACCTGAACTGTTTGAAGTTTGATGGACAGGTGATACCCCATCAGGGGGATAAAAATAGCTAAGGCACGGGACACACGCCACGAGACCCTGGAAAGAGCAGTGTGCCCCATAAGTGGTGGGAGTTTGCAGGACCGGTTCGCGGGAATCGGTCAGAGGCTCACAGGGTGTAAAGGTACGATCGGTGGGAACCTGGTGCTTGTCTGCCCTTGCCTGGGTGCCGGGTTCACCACGGAAGAACGATCGCATCCGGAACGGAGGGGTCACAGTCGGTGACCACAGCTGGATCAGAAGGCATCGAAACCAACTGCATCTCTTACTCTCTCTCTCTTTCTCTCCAACAGTACAACAGCGATTACTTCGAACTGCACTAGACTGAACTGAACTCTGCTTCATCTTAAGACTGATCATTTTACCCCTAGACTGCGATAGAGCTTGGTTGATTCCTATTACCCTATTTCTGTGTATATGTGTATTCTATCATTGCTCATCTGTTACATTTATATCCTTGCGGTTAGTGTACTGTATTACTTATTTCTTTAATAAAACTTTATTAGTTCCTAGTAATCACAGACTCCAACGAGTGTTCCATTTCTGCTGGTTTGGCAACCCATTTACGGGGTACGTAACAGAGCCAACTTGCCAGCTTAGCTTGAGCCTCACGTGCTCTCAGCTGTTGGACCAGCCTGCTAAGTGGCATTTTGTCAAAGTCCATACAATGTCTACCATCCGACCTCTAGCCATTGCTCAGAAATGTAATCAGGTTAGTGGAGAAGGATTTTGTTCTCACAAAGCATCCCTCATCAATCAGATCATGTCTTCTTAAATGAGTTTTCTCCTACATGGTAATGTAGCAGTTAGCACAATCACTTTACTGTGCCACTGATCACCAATTGGGGTTCGATTCTCACCACTGTCTGTAAGGAGTTTGTACGTGCTCCCTGTGACCACATAGTTTTCTTCTGAGTGCTCCGGTTTCCTCCCACATTCCGAAGACGTATGGTTAAGGGTAGGGTTAGTGAGTTGTGGGCATGCTAGTTGGCACTTGAAGTGTGATGTTACTTGCGGGCTGCCTCCAGCACAATCCTTGGACTGTGATGGTCATTGAATTAAAATGATGCATTTCACCATATGTTTTAGTGTACATGTGAAAAATAAAGGTAATCTATCTTTAAAATCTTTATCACAAATGTAAAGCTCACTGATCTATGGGTACCTGCGGCTGTTTTTAAATAAAGGAACATCATTAGCTATTCTCCAGTCTTCTGATACATTACTGTGGCTGACAAAGATGCAAAAATCTTCATCAGTGTCCAGCAATTTCCTCCATTGCTTCTCATAGGAACCTGGCCCAATCTAGAGGATACAGGCCCATAGACTCAGTTTATCCCCATTTTGCATCTTCAATACTTGGAACTAGTCTAGTGAATCTTCATTGCAACAAATTGCAAACAGTGCTCCATGTGTGGTCTCACCAAGGCCCTGGATAATCAGAGTGGCACCTTTACTCCTGTACACATGAAAAAGACCAATGCATCAAATTCTTTGCTTCAGTGACTTTGCTCCTTTGAAGTTCAACATTTCTCAACAGTTCACCATTTAACAGAGTTACTCAACAATACTCAAAAATACTCAGCAAGTCCGTGTCCTTAGATCCTGTGCAGATCAAGGGTGTTTGCACACATTCTTCATCTCTCCACACATCAATTTGAGGTTCCCAGCTGTTTTAAGAAGACCATATCATCCCAGTGAAAGCAAGGTAAAGTGCCATAATGACTACCACCCAGTGGCTCTAACATCTATCATCATAAAGTACATTGAGATGCACTAATGGCAAGGATTAACTCCAATCTTTCAAACAACCTTGACCCCACTGTAAGTCACCTGCTGTTGAGGCACGTCCTTGGCGGATGCCATCTCTGGAGCATCTGGACATTAAAGACATTTGCATTAACTATTTTTTATTGACTACAGCTAAGCCTTCCATATTATAATCCCAAGAAAACACATCTCCAAACTTCTAAACCTGGGCCTATTCACCTCCTTTTGCAAATGGATCTTTGACTTTCTGACCAAGAATCTGGAATACCTCCACCATGATTATCCACAACACTGGTGGTCCCCAGGGCTGCATCCTCAGCACCCTATTCTATTCCCTGTACATTCATGTTGGTGAGGACAGATTCTGCTCCAAATCCATCTGTAAGTTTGCAGATGACACCTCTGTAATGGGCCTCACCTCAAATAATGATAAATCACAGTACAGGAGGGAGATAGATAGCCTAGCGACATGGTGTTATGACAACAAACTTTTCCTCAGTGTCAGTATAGCAAAAAGTTTGTCATTGACTTCAGGAAGAGGGGTGATGCACATTCTCCTACTTACATCAATGGAGGAAAAAAAGACTTCCCTCCCTGGGCTCTGTCACACTTTTTGCTGCCTCAGTAAAGTAGCCAGCATTAACAAAGACCTCATCCACCCCGACATTTGGGCTTCTCCACCTGCCATCAGGCAGAAGATTCAAAAACTTGAAATCACATACCATAAGCACAAGGACAGCTTTTAGCCAAGTGTTATAAGACTAAAATGGTTCCCTAGTATGGTAAGATGGACTCTTGACCTCACAATTTAATTTGTTATGAACTGATACCTTATTGTCTACCTGCACTGGACTTTCTCTGTGGCTGATACACTTTATTGTTTTACCATCTAGTACCTCAATGTGTTCTTTAATGAAATGATCTGGATGAATGTAATGCAAAAGAAGATTTTCACAATATTTAAGCAATTTTCCGAAGTACTAATTCTCATTTACATTAGATTTTCCACGTAAAGCTCTAGCTGCAAAATTCCACTTAGCTGGCTTATTTCTCCCTGAAGCCTCTAGGTTCTTCCCTTCATTCTTCATTCACTAACTGTCAGGGGTAATCGGAGCCCTGAGGTAGGTAAGGATGTTTGGAGGAGTGGGAGGAATAACTGTTGTCTATTTGATGCAAAGTTGCAGAGGACCACAGAAGGCAATGTTGGCTGAGACCAGAGGGATCTCTAACCAGATTGGTCATGTAGGATCTAGAGAGGGATCCTGAGAGGTTAGTGGATTGGTTGGATGGGACCATCACTGACAATGTGAGACCAGAGAGAAATAGGTTCAGGGCTGAGTCAGGATTGTGTGTCCTAAGATCATTTGGAATAGGAAGTGAATGGGTTCTGACACTGGTCTAGTTTCACCTGAACGCATATGGTTAAACCAGCTCCCTTCACAAAACTCCATATCAATGTAGGTCTGTATTCTTAGGGCAAGACAAACAAACTGAGTAAAGGAGGAAGGTGTTTGACGGGGTCTGGAGAATTCAAACATGAGGTGATAGTATGGTTAATTAGATCCGCTGCCTTGCGGGAAATGTGGAGCAGGAAATACTACTTGTCAAAGGCAACAATGGGATGGAAGAAGGGAGATTCCATCTACCACGGTAGTGTGGTGGTTCGTACAATGCTATTAACCATATAACTATATAACAATTACAGCACGGAAACAGGCCATCTCAACCCTTCTACTCCGTGCCGAATTCTTACTCTCACCTAGTCCCACCGATTTAAAGGGGACCTGAAGAGGCAACATTTTCCAGTGTGGGGAGTGTATTGATTGAGTTGCCAGAGGAAGTGTTAGACATGGGTTCAATTACAACTTTGGACAGGTTCATGGATCTGAAATGTTCAGAGGGTTATGGGCCAAATGCTGGCAAATGGAACTAGTCAACACCATGAGCTATTACAGCTCATGGTGTTGCTGTTTGGAGTTCGATTCCAATGCTGTCCAGAAGAAGTATGTTCATCATTCCCGTGAGTGCGTGGGTTTCCTCCAGGTCCTCCAGTTTCCTCTCACGGTCCAAAGATGTACCAGTTAGTAGGTTAATTGGTCATTAATCTGTCACTCAATGTCAGAAAAAAAAGAGCTGATTATTGATTTTAGGAGGAAGAAACCAGAGGTTTGTGAGCCAGTCCTCATTTGGAGATCAGAGATGAAGAACAGTAACTTTAAATTCCTTATCGTATTATTATCATGTCAGAAGATCTGTCCTGGGACCAGTATGTAAAAACTATCACAAATCTTCACACAGTTTCCATATACAGTATTTGGCACGTTACTAAAGTCTTTGACACACTCCTATAGGAGCACAGTGGAGAGTATCCTAACTGGTTGCATCACAGTCTGGCACAGAAACCCTAATGTCCAAGAGTAGAAAAGTCCATAGAAAATGGTAAATAAAGCCCAGTCCATCATTGGCAAAGCCACCACCATAACTGTGCACATTTGCATGGAGTGCTGCTACAAGAAAACAGCATTCATTATCAAGGACCTCCACCATCCAGCCCTTGTTCTCTTCTCACTACTGTCATCAGGCAGGAGTTAAGGGAGCCATAGGTCCCACAACAGAATGTTAAGGGACACTTATACCCAACAACCACATTCTTGAATTCTACAATTTACATTGTCAATATTAGTTTTTTTATTTTGTTTCTTTTTTGGCACAATGCTTGTTCATTAGTTTTTGTTTCTGTAAGGTTTTTCATAAATTCTATTGTATTTCTTCATTTTTACTGTAAATGCCAGCAATAAAAAGAATCTCAAGTTAGTATATAGTAGCACATACATACTTTGATAATAAAGTTTATACAGACTTTGACTTTAGATGGAGTGAACGACTAAGGGAGGAAAGGTCAGTGAACTCAGGAGAGAACATTGCAAAATGGTTTGGAAGATTGTAGCAGTAATGCAGAAGTCGAGAGGAGATATACTCTGATTAAATAACATTACTCTCAAGTCTGAAGAAAATGGAAATAAATCAGGCTGGTCTTCTTATTATCAACACATGCCTGTGTTTGGTACTGATCTGATGGGAGCCTTGCCTGCAGGACTCAAGATTACCTTCTGTTTTCTTCCAAAACAGTAATCAGGTTTCTAAATCATTACATTTGCTGGGGACGAAGAGCATTAGAGAGCTGCCTTCTTGCACGCTTTCCATCTGTGCTGGGTTGAGTGTTGAGTCTCAGCATCATTAAAAAGACATTAAAGAAATGGTAAGGTTGCCACCTCATGCCCCATAGAGCCCAGAGAGGAGCAACAAATGCAGCTAGTTTGCACCTATAAACTTTTCCTGTAATTGATTTCTCACCAGTAATAAGCTATTCCCGTAAGAGAACATTCAAAATGTAACAGCCTGTGCCACATTCTTGCAATTCAATGCCAGTACATCTTCACAGCCAGCCGCAATTACTTAGGTAACATAAAAATGGTGGAAATAACATAAAACTGTGGAGAGATTAACATGGTCAACATTTCAGTTGGATGTCCACTCTTGAAATCAAATCCCTTAATCAACTGTCATCATCCCTGTACCAAAGTACTTTACACCTTCAGAATTAAATGACTATTGCCTGGTGGCACTGACACCAATCACCAATTCATCTTCCAAGCCTACACTGGTACTGCACCCCAACTCTGCCTATTCTACGACGACAACAACTGCATTGGTGCTGCTTCCTGCACCCTTGCTGAGCTCATTGACTTCATCATCTTCTACCAAGTTCTACCTTGCCCTCAAATTTACTCGGTCCATTTCTGACATCTCCCGCCCCTTTCTTGAACTTCCTGTCTCTATCACTGGAGGCAGTCTATCCACCAATTTTTTTTACAAGCCCACTGATTTTTATAGCTACCTGGATTATACCTCTTCCCACCCCGTCACTTGTAAAAATACCATCCCCTCCTCTCAGTTCCTCCATCTCTGTCATCTCTGCTCTCAGGATGAGGCTATTCATTCCAGAACTAATGAGATGTCTTCTTCTTCAAAGAAAGGGGCTTTCTTTCCTCCACTGTCAATGCTATCCTCTGTGACAAAAGACCAAGATATCAGAAGATTGATGCTGATAAGAGAGGCAATTGGGAACATTCAAAATGCTAATATGAGAGATAAGAGAGATTAACAAAAAGAGACACAGTTCCGAGTATTGTCAGACCGATCGCTTTGAACCTGAACTGTTTGAAGTTTGATGGACAGGAGATACCCCAGCAGGGGGATAAAAGGAACAGGTTCGCTAAGGCAAGCGACACACCACGACACTACGAGATAAAGAGACCCTGGAAGTGCGTTGTGTCCCCCCCGCCCCCCCACAAGTTGGTGGAAGTTTTGGAGGTCTGGTCGCGGGACCGACCATAGACGGACAGGGTGGAAAGGTACGATCGGCAGGATCCTGGTGTGTGTGTCTGCCCTAGACTGGGTGCTGGGTTCACCGCAGAAGAACGATCGTATCCGGAATGGAGGGGTCACAGTCGGTGACCTCAGAAGATATTACAAAGGGCTCGCCCGAAAGCTAACTGCAAGGAATATCAAAGGTCTGTTTGAATCTGATTTGAATATCATCATTCGCTCTCGCTCTCTCTCCCCAACGGCACAACAGCGATTACTGCGAACTGAACTAAACTGAACTGAACTCTGTATCACTTGAGACTGATCATTTTACCCCTAGACTGTGATAGAGCTTGATTAACCCTATTATCCTAGTTCTGTGTACATGTGTGTTTTATCATTGCTAAACTGTTGCATTTATATCCTTATGATTAGAGTACTGTGTTACTTATTTCTTTAATAAAACTTTCTTAGTTCCAGTAATCCAGACTCCAACTAAGTGGTCCATTTCTGCTGGTTTGGCAACCCAGTTACGGGGTACGTAACATAAGTGGGGGCTTGTCCAGGATCTTGAACGCTAAATTTGGGACTGGGTAAATTGATTGGGTTAAAATTCCCGAAAGAAAGAAAAGGCAAACAGCAGAAATGGAGGTTGAGGAATTTCTAAAGGTGCCGACCTTGGGGGCATCAGAGGATGCCAGTAAAGCAGAATTGGCAGCTGTGGCCAAACGGTTGAATCTTTTTAAGGGGAAGTCGACGATGAGGAGAGAGGAGATGCACAGAGCTATCATAGAGCATTATATGTCTAAAGGTGTGTTTCCCCAAGGGGAGCTGGAGGTGATATCTATTGGAAAACCTGGTGGAGACGCAATACAGGTGCAGATTGAAAAATTGAGACCCGAGCACAAGTTCCGGGTAAGGCAACTAGAACACGAAGAGAAACAGTTAGAACAGCGAGAGAGAGAGGCAGTTAGAACGGCAAGAGAGAGAGAGGCATCTCACTTGCAGCTATGAAACAATATCAGGTTCTGGAGCCTTCTCTGTGATGTTGTAGAAGCTGGGACTGCAGGAAGTGGTTCTGAAAGCTCAGGCCACATTTTTTATCTAACAATTGCCTCTGCTCTTGGCATCTTCTGGACGTGTTAGCATCCTGAACAGTGCATGGCAACCTACTCAATCTGCAGATCTATCCCAGGTAACCAGACAAAGTTTTGAGCCAATGTTTTCATTCTGACCATGCCGAGTTGACTGGCATGTAGCTCCTCCAACACTTTAGTTCTCAGCTTGGATGGAATAACTACTCATCCCTGCACTGGTGAAAATGGTGCACCTAGAATTTCTGCCACAAATTCCAACCATTTTGGGTGGCCATCTAGACCTGAGACAAAGTGGGGTGTTTTCTGATTTCTCTTTGGATCATCTCTGTTGTAACAGAGAAACTACCAATTTACATTAGTAATAATATTGTGCATCAAGAGGAGTATCCTCTTGATGCAATTTCCCTTTCCAAGAATAAATGTGAGAACCCATCAGCGTTTCTATCATCAGTCATCCTCTTGAATTTGATCTTGCAATAGTGTACTCCACAAAACAGAGCCCATCTCTGCATCTGTGTTGCTGTGGTTAGAGGAATACCCTTCTGTGGATTGAAAATAGACACCACAGGTTGAGTTGATGATCAGTGGTAAACTCTCTCCCATACAGATACTGCTTGAAACATTTCACAGCTCGAATCAGACCCAAAGCCTCCCTGTCAATCTCTGCATAATTTTTCGCTGCAGCAGAAAGGGTGTTCATTTCCATCACTCATAATATTTGACATGACTGCACCTATACCATAAGATGAGGTGACAAAGGCAAGCTTCACAGGATAATGTGTAAGTACAGGGTCTGGCGTCACAGTCTCCTTTATCTTTTGGAAAGCCACCTCACGCTGCCTTGTCCATTGCCATTTCTTCCCAGTCTGTAGTAATGAATTCAATGGATGGAGCAGAGTGGCCAAGTTTGGCAGGAGCCCGTTATAGTAACTGACAGATCTTAAAAAAGGACCACAACTGTGACATGTCATTTAGCCTTGGAGCATCAACCACTGCTTGAATTTTATCAGCACACATGGAGAGACCACAGTGAGTGATGCTTGGTTTAAAAAATTTGCCTTTGTTCTGTCATGCTCTGAGCTCATAATATTGTGATCTTTTTAACACCATCTTGAGATTTTGGAGCTATTCCTTGTCATCATCACCTATATCATCCAAGTGACACTGAGTGCCTGGGCAGCCTTGTAGTACCTGGTCCATAGCTCTCTGCCAGGGTGAGGTGCAGATGCTACTCCAAGAATAAGTCTGTTATGGTGACAAAGCCCTTTGTGAATGTTTATGGTGAGAAACACTTTGGACTCTTCTTCCATCTCCATCGCAGTAAGCCTCAGTTAAGTCTACTTTGTGGAAGTTTTTTCCCTCCAGAAAGATTTGCTAAGATATCCTTAATTCTGGCCAGTGTATTGGGTTGATGATGACCTTAAAATCAGCACAGATCCTGAAACACCCATCCTTCTTGGCTACTGGACCACTGGTGTTGCCCATGGGCTCCAGTCATCCTTGGAAAAAAATCCTTCTGCCTCCATGTGATCTAGCTCACTAGCTACATAAAGAACCAGACAGACTTTCTAAAACTTTGGTGTAGAATTTTCATTTAATATTATTTTCCTCTTGACAATGATGTTCTTAAACACTGCTGAGGCATTATCTAGTACCTTTCTTAACACACTTTCAGGTGGCTCTACTGCAGGGGATGTGGTATGCAAATGGTGGATAGATCTCCAAGTTGCGGTTGTCTCTGCCAATCATGACCCCACAATGCTGGCCTGCGACATTGAATCAGGTTCGCAGGTTTGGCAAGTGAGACAGAAGACACTGATTGTGAATAAGTATATTAATCATTTATTTACAAACAGTAAAAATTCAACCAAACATTCATGTTCTCCAAGTTACAGACACTGAAAAGCTGAATATTCAACAAACGTACTTAACTAAAAGTGTGTGCTGAGCATACCTTCCCAATGGTCATGTGCACTGCTTGCTTAAACAAAGGAAGAGAGAAAGAACCTCCCACACGTAATCTCTATATACCCAGGATATTTGAAACTGGACACCAGGCAGTTAACTAATGGGAAAAGCAGCTTCAGTTTCTAAACTAACCAATCAGGACAGAAGTGACTTTTGACAATCAGAATAAGTTATGCCCCCCACAGGATGCTCCATCCTGCAAAAGTTGCAAAGGTGATGATCCAACACTCAGATTAGTATGTCTCTTATGATCTCCCTAAGTTATATATGTAAAACACAAGAGAAGAATACCCAATACTGTAAATCCAATAGTCACCCTGTATACTACAGTAGTCCACTAGCCCCACCCTGAGCTGGTCCCCTACTTAATCTTAACTGCGGACTCTGAGATGTGATCAGCCAGGTTAATGATGTTCACCAACCAATCAGGAATGTAGGTGAAGCATTCTTAACTAATAACAGTACAAGTGCCACCTTCCTTTGTGAGCAGGTAATCTAAAGCCATCAAAATCAGTTCGCACAATAGCCACACCATGCTGAGAAAGGAAATATCCTTCCTTTGTAATAGACCTCTTACCAACCAGCAATGGAGGGTTAGGGGCTGAGTGCAGGTCGGTGGGACTAGGTGAGAGTAAGAGTTTGGCATGGACCTGAAGGGCTGAGATGGCCTGTTTCCATGCTTTAATTGTTGTATGGTTATATAGTTATAGCTTTCATTCAGGGCACCACATATCAATCGTTCCACACTGTGGGAGCCATGGGTAGCCCTAGGCAAGTGCCATTCAGCATCCAGTAAGTGCCCATCTTCACAACACCATTTGGGATAGATGCAGCTATTCCAGGATACTGTTTCTGTTCACAACTTGCATCTGTACACAAGATACGATCGACACCAACACTCTGTCAGGTGGGGAAATCACATCATGAGTCAGGACATTCCAATGATATAAATGGTACATAGGGAAATACCAACTCTTAAAGTACTTATTCCACCAAGGCTATTGAGCCTTAAGACCATACTCTTGGTTGAGATTGGCTGGAGTAGGCTACTCCTCCCAGCTCCCCCAAAACAGAATGCCAAAGCCCAAGAGGCGAACAGTCTTTTCCTTGTCAAAGAGATCACTATCAGTGGTATCTCTTCCAAGATGCAGTAATGAGTCC
Organism: Mobula birostris; assembly: GCF_030028105.1. NCBI lineage: Eukaryota > Metazoa > Chordata > Chondrichthyes > Myliobatiformes > Myliobatidae > Mobula > Mobula birostris. The sequence goes on along the minus strand of NC_092383.1, from coordinate 45,007,974 downwards.
TCATACAAATTCAGCAATCTGTCCCATTAATCCAGAGTGCAAATTCAAATACCATCCACAGGAATGCATCACAGAATCTCCCATCACAAATTAGCATCCACCATTTTTCCATTCTGTAATGCAGGGAGATACAAATGCACTGGCTCTGCTTAATCACTGGGTATTTAGAAAGCACAAAAACAATAGAACTACTAGAATTGCTCCCCAAATGCTTAATTCTCTCTGAAATATGGGCATCTCATATTCAGAATAAAGATGCCCAAATTTCTATCCCATTAACTCAAATTTCATATGGCCAGTATGAAATGAATCATCCCTAACACCAATTACATGGAGAAACAAGTAACAAAGTAACAGATTAAGACACAATAAACACATAACAGTTTAAAAAAAACATGAAACAAAGCAATTGACTAAACAAACACAAGATAAAAAGTAACAGGTTAGACAAATAACACAAAACACAAAGCCCTGGCTGTACTCCTCTTCTTTAAAATGTTATATGCAACTGCAAAAACTCAAAATGGACAGTTAATTTCTCTCAGAGAAACAGCACACATCAGAAAACAGCTAAGAAGGAAAAAGTAACCGGGCAGGGCCCAAAACGTTCACAGAGTCTCTTAAATGCAAAGTCCTTAAGCATGCATGCGCACGCGTGCACACACACGCACACACACACACACACACACACACACACACACACACCACACACACACTCGCACACATGCACCACACACACACACACACACACACATACACGCACCACACACACATACACACACACACATGCACCACAGACACACACACACAAACACGCACCCCCCCACACACACACACGCACACACATGCACCACACACACCACACACACTCGCACACATGCACCACACACACACACACACACGCCACAGATGCACATGCGCACACACACACACACACGTGCACCACACACACACAAACACGCACACACACGCACACACACACATACACACACGCACCACACACAAATGCACGCACATGCACCACACACACGTACCACACACACACACACACACACCACACACACTTGCACACATGCACCACACACACAAACAAACACACCACACACACACCACACACACACACACACACCACAGACACACACACAAACATGCACCAGTCACACACACATACACACACACACACACACACATGCACCACACACACTCGCACACATGCACCACACACACAAACACACACACCACACACACACACACACACACACACACACACACACACACACACACACCACAGACACACACACACACCACACACACACACGCACCATACACACACATTCACACACGCACCCCACACACACACATACACATACACACATACACATACAAAAGCAAACTGATACGTGTGGCCACACCTCACATTTCTCTGAATTCAAATCATTTATAGGAAAGCAGGCCAAATGACCCCCTTCCTGCAACAATGAGGTGTTACCCACCTTCTCCTGGGTGGAGAAATGGCATGTGGAGTTTAACCCAATCTAATGTGAAGAGTTGCACTTTGGTAGTTCTAATGTAGAGACAGTGCACCCTTACAGAAAGTCCCTTAACAGTGTAGATGAGCAGAGAGATCTTAGGGTTCAAGTTCTTAGATTCCTGAAAGTAGCTACACAGGTTGACAGGATGGTTAGGAAGGCATATGGGATATTTGTCTTTATTAGTCAATGCATTGAGTTCAAATGTTGCAGATTTATAAAAGTCTAATTAGGCTGCATCCGGAGTACTGTGTACAGTATTGGTCATCCCATTATAGAAAGGTTGCCGAGGCTTTGGTGAGGGCCCAGAAGAGGTTCGTCAAGATGCTGCCCTGGATCAGAGGAAATTTGTAAGAGGGGTTGGACAAAGTTGGGTTATTTTCTCTGGAGTGGTGGAGGGGAGATCTAATAGAGGTTTACAAGATTATAGATAGAGTAGTGTCAAAGGGCGTGCAGGCGAGTGGTGGTAATTTTAAAGAAGATGTGAGGAGCTAGTTGTTTTACCCAAAGAATGGTGGGTGATTGGAATGTGCTGCCTGGGGTGGTGGTAAAAGCAAGGGCTTTTAAAGACACTTAGATTAGCACATGAATGGAGGGAAATGGGAGGATGTAGAGATTGTATAGGCAGAAGCGATTAGTTTAGTTGGCTATTTGATTACTAAATTATTTGGTTTGGCACAACATTGTGGGCTAAGGGTCAGCTCCTGTGCTGTACTGTTCTATGATCTATATGGGTGCAGGAGGCAACTCCAATGCAGTGGAGAAAAAGTTGTGGAACACCAATGGAGTAGGGTTAGAATGAATCCTGCTCTATGTAACCATGGAAACGAGGTGTAGCTGGGGCCTGGGAGGGGACAAATCAAAAGAGAAGTAGTTCAGGGTGAGCACAAATTTTGCTGGAGGAGGAGGAGGGTATCAGTGAAGAACCCTGAGGCATTTGTGATGGGAATGGAATTGTGCAGAGACTGACCTCCATGGTGAAGGTGAGGTTATGGGGCCAGGAAATTGAAAGTTGGTTAAAATGGTGGAGATCACGCGAGGCAGCCCTGAGTAGGTGGGAAGGGAATGGACAAGTACGGACAAGATAGAGCTGAAGAATCAGGAGGCACTTTCAGTTGGTTAAGAGTAAGCATAAACCTGGACTTACAGTACAAGGCAAAGTCTGCGAGTTTGTCAGGAGACAGAAGAGAGCAGTGCATGGTTGGGGAAATATTGGGTTTTGTAAAAGCAGCAGGAATCAAATGAGAAGTTGTTTAGGGTGAACACAAGTTCCACAGGCAGAGAAAGATTAAAAGTGAGAGGGATAAACTGTCTAGTTTGGTTTTAAGCGGCCTAAACCACTCTCAAATTTGACAGGCCAAAAGCAGTCATCCCCTTCCTCCACCCTTTAGGGTATGGTTCCGAAAGCCCTCTCAGGAAGATCTTGGATTGAGAGAAGGGCTGTATTAAGCGATTAGAGATTTGGGAGCATTTTGTTTTGTTTTTGTATTTTGTAGTCTTGACGTGTTGAAACTTTTCTGTAACTCATGGTTGGTTGGGATCTTACTGGATTTGCACTAAATGAAGAAGATTTGAAAGTACCATCATTAGAGAGGCAGTACACTGAAATGCCAGTAATGAGCCACCCTGTATTCCCTGAGAACAGAACTAATCCTTTTGCAATTGATCCTGAACTAGTTGCCAAACTGTTAATGATTGAATTTTAAAAGTGATTGGATACACATACATTTCCAGAGGGATTCATGTGCTGATGGTGGAAGATTTATCTTCTAAGAAAATTTTGAATTACTTCTGTCAAAAATTGAAACTATGATACATCCTTGGCTGCATAGCCCAGAAATTTAGATTAGCTGTTTCAGGAAGAATCAATTTCTTGTGCGTGTGTGCTGCTATCTCCCTAGCTGACAACTTCATCATCTCAATCTGTAGTTCTTACACTCAAAGTAAACAGCCTTGACCACATTATAAATGTATTTTGAGGCAATTCTGGTTGTATTTCCCTAGAACATGGTTGGCCAGTTTCACACCTATTCAGTGCGCTTGACGTGGAGATGCCTTTGTGCAAAACCACCCCACTGATTCTGACAAGACCCGGGCAGGAAGCTGGAAAGGAGCAGTTCAAACTGTGACACGTATTGCGGCCATACTTCTGTGTGAATTAAACACAGGCAATTTCAGCCTGTCGAGTCAGTGGCAGCTCATGGAGCAGTCTTATTCAATCACCGATTTTACCTCTCACCTGTTATGTTTTGTTATTCCAGAACATAAAAATAATTGAAAGCAAAAAGATGGAAGCCCAGGAGAAAACTCGTGTTGGTTTGTTTTTACTTTAAGTGAGGTGCAAGCATATCACGTGGTGGCGTCATGACATATGCAACTCACGTACTTTGTGCATATAAGCATAATGAATTACTTAAACAACAAAGAAATCAAAACAATATATTTACAATACTCAAATATTACTGATATTGTAAATACATATCACCCCTTCCTGCTTAGCTATAAACTCCAACTCAGTATAGAATGCATCTCAATTTATATACATATACTATATATAATATGTTATATAACACAACATATTAAACAGTATAATATATATTATATAATATACTATGTAATAACCTGATAAAGGTTTTACTGCTAATGTTGTAGGGTATTTCATGCAATGGTCTTTCTGTAGAAGCAGTGTTACTGTTAGAGACAAAGGATGCATAGGAATGTGAGCCATCCAATAAAGAGAGTGGAACAGGGAGAAGGTTTTAAAGAAGGCTGGGGAGCGGCTTTGTGACAGACGCTGGTATGGATCTTTGTCTTGGTTCGGCGGGAGATGAAGAGAGAAGGCGCAGGAGAGAACCAGTCATAGCATTCAATCCAGTGGGAAAATGTGATTCGATGGAGCCAAGGCATGGAGGTCCACTGTAGATCGGTGAATATGACTTTTGGAAGATTTGAGCTCCAATCTGTTCACTTTTGACTGTCGATTAAACCTTGCCCAAGGCCCAGGACTCTGGCACCATCTCTGACAGCATCGAGGGAGATGGAGACCATTTGGACGCAGGTACCTTCCTCCAGGAGCAACGAGCAAGAGTGAGAGAGAGACCATCACATGCAGACTCCTTTCCCTGGCAGCAGTGAGCGAGAGGCTGACCAATGGCATTGGCACCCGCTCCCCTTTGCTCTCACCTCAATGATTTCAATCTTCCTCAATGTTTTAATCAGTGACCTTGGTGAGCAATGGAGTCAATCATGGTCTTCTTGGCCTCGAGGCTGCACACTTTACTTATAACCTCATTGGACACCCTCGGACACCACAAGGTGCCAGGTCGCTCAATCGGCCCAAAAAGCACCCACCAAAATGTCTGTCATCTTCATTGCGTCCTTTCTTTGTGGCCTTCCTTTCATCCAGCTAGGGTTTTGGTCATTGCACCTACTTTTACAAGCAGCTTTTCGTCTCCCACTTGATGCTCATGCAATAATCTTAATGCACACAGTGTAGATTCTGGTTCGTCGTATTCACAAAAGCCAAATGCTTACAAGTTTCCTGAAGCTCCTTGAACTTGCTTCCAGCTTAAAACCAAGCCACATTTTGCAAGTAACTGCCTGATTAACATATTAGAAGCTTTCACCGATATGTTACCGACAAGAACTGTTGTAGTGAGACCATTGGTTCTGTCACTTTCACAACTCCTCTGAACAGCATGGTCCTTCCTTGGCCGGATGTGCTTTCCAACCACAGACGCAGAGGCTGGCTTCAACAACTGTTTGCCCTCTTTTGGACAACAGGTCATGCTGTACAGCATGGAGGCATCCAGCATCCTGCACCCAGTATCTTTCTAGTTCACTTTTCTCTGCATTCTTAAGTGGGAGGGTGAGCAGCCAGAGGCTGTGGTCCACGTAGGTATCAATGACATGGGTAGGAAGAGTGAAGAGGTTCTGAATATGAGTTCAGGGAGTTAGGTGCTAAGTGAAAGGGCAGGACCTCCAGGGCTGTGATCTCGGATTGCTTCCCACATGCTAGAGAAACCAGAAATAGGAAGATTATACAGTTTAACATGTGGCTAAGGGTTGTTGTGGGAGGGACGGCATCAGATTTTTGGATCATTGGGCTCTCTTCCAGGGAAGGTGGGATCTGTACAGAAGAGAAGGTTTGCACCTGAATTGGAGGAGGGTTAATGTCCCAGTGGGAAGGTTTGTTAATGCTGCCCAAGGGTTTTAAACTGGAGTTGCAGGGGGTGGGAACCAGGGTGCCAGAACAGATAGTGGAGAGGTTGTGGAGATAGACCTTGTTAAAGTCTTCAAACAGGGTCAGGAATGAAAAGGTTGAGCATGGTGTGACTAATGTCCTGAGCTACCTATATTTCAATGCAAGAAGTATTGTAGGAAAGGCAGATGAAGTCAGGGCATGGATCAACACATGGAATTATGACATTGCAGCCTTTAGTGAGACTTGGTTGCAGGAAGGGTAGGACTGGCAGCTCAATATTCCAAACTTCGATTGTTTTATTCGCAACAGTGCAGGAGGGATTAAAGGAGGAGTGGAGATGTTACTAGTCAAGGAAAATGTCATGGCAGTGCTCAGCCAGGTCAGACTGGAGAACTCACCTAATGAGTCGTTATGGGTGGAACTGAGAAATAAGAAAGATATGACCATGTTAATGGGATTATATTATAGACCTCCCAAAAGTCCACAGGATTTAGAGGATCAAATTTGTAGAGAGATTGTGGACTGTTGCAAAAAACATAAGGTTGTTATAGTATTGACTGGGATTCTCATACTGTAAAAAGACTAAATCAGACAGAGTTTGTCAAGTGTGTTCAGGAAAGTTGCCCTATCAGTATGCAGAGGTCCCAGTGTGATACTTGAATTGCTATTAGGGAATGAGACAGAGCAGGTGACAGAAGCTTATACAGGGGAATACTTTGCATCTGGTGATCATAATGTCACTAGTTTCAAAGTAAATATAGAAATAGATCTGGTCCGTGGGGTTGAGATTCTAAATCGGAGGAAGGCCAACTTTGATAGTGTCAGGAAGGACAGATTGTTTTCTGGCAAAGGTGTACTTTGTAAGTGGGAGGCCTTCAAAAGTGACATTCTGAAAGCACAAAGCTTGTATGTGCCTAGTAGAATAGAAGGTAAAGATAACAAGTGTAGGGAACCTTGGTTTTCAAGAGATATTGAGGCCCTGGGTAAGAAAAAAAAGGAGGTGCAGGTATAGATAGGAAGGAATAAATGAGATTCCTATAAGAAATGCAAGAGAATTCTTAAGAAATCAGGAGGGCTAAAAAAAAAGCATGAGGTCACCCTAGCAGACAAGGGGGAGGAGAATCTTAAGGAACTCTACAGATATGTTAAGAGCAAAAGCAGTGCAAGGGACAAAACTGGTCCCCTGGAAGATCAGAAATGTGATCCACGTATGGAGCCAAAAGAGATAGGGGAGACCTTAAATAAGTTCTTTGCATCTGTATTTAATCAGGAGATGGACATAGAGTCGATAAAAGAGAGGCAAAGCCGCATCAAGTTCATGGACGCTATAGAGATTACAGAGGAGGAGGTATTTGCTCTCCTGAGACAAATTAGGATGGACAGAGCCCGACAAGGTGTTCTCTCAGATCCCATGGGAGGCAAGTACAGAAATTGCAGGGGCTTTAGCAGAGATATTTAAATCATCCTGAGTGACAGTTGAGGTACCGAAGCTTTGGAGGGTAGCCTATGTTGTTCTGCTATTTTAATTAATTTCCCATTCACTCTGGCAGAAGCCATATTGCTTGTCTATTGCTGGTTTTCATACCCTAAATCTTAAGCCTCTCATCAGTTTCAGATCATCAACAGCAAGCAGATTGCTGCTCTTTTTGAAATTGCAACTTGACTTTTTATTTTTTCCTCTTACCTGTGCAGTCCATTTATTTTTGTCTTTCTGACATGTTAAAAAACATAGAAAACATACAAAAACCTACAGCACAATACAGGCCCTTCGGCCCACAAAGTTGTGCCAAACATGTCCCTACCTTAGAAATTACTAGGCTTACCCATAGCCCTCTATTTTTCTAAGCTCCATGTACCTATTCAAAAGTCTCTTAAAAGACCCTATCGTATCTGCCTCCACCACCGTTGCCGGCAACCCATTCCGCACACTCATCACTCACTAAGTAAAAAACTTGCCCCTGACATTTCCTCTGTACCTACTCCCCAGCACCTTAAACCTGTGTCCTCTTGTGGCAACCATTCCAATCCTGGAAAAAAGCCTCTGAATATCCACACGATCAATGCCTCTCATCATCTTATACACCTCTATCAGGTCACCTCTCATCCTCCGTCGCTCCAAGGAGAAAAGGCCAAGTTCTTTGTTCTTTGTATGTGTCCTACTTTGTGCATTTTCTGCAAGTTTTGCCTTTGAACCTGCATTGGTCTGGTGTATGTGAGCCCCTGCCACAACACTAACAGTATTTGTTTGGCCTGGCTGGTTTCTGTAATTGCAATCACCCAAGCCTGAAGATTTTTTCAGGGTTTTTAATGGGAGAACTTTGTGAAACTGAAAAGCGTTATGGAAGTAAATTCAATATAGGATTGTCATGCACCTGAATATACACACATGCAATCTTCTATGCCATGGACTAGAGTAAACTTGTAATGTAATGAGAGCTCAATAACGATGAATACTTAATACTTCCTTCAAAGTACATCTATTAAAGGTTTACCAAAATTAAGAAGGCTTAAGACTCAGAGACATTGCTATTTCAAGGGCAAATAAAGAGTGGATAGGGATGGATGTCTTTCTACCATGTTTGTTCCAAGTCAAAATCCAAATTTCCGTACAGGAAATAATGTAAAAGAAAACTTAAGAATAGGTAGTGATGTTTGTACAAAAGAAACTGCATACAAAATGAACAGTGCCTCTAGAGGCAGGGCACTCACTGCCTGATATCCACAATGTCAAACTTAACTTCTGAAACTAAAAATCAAATGATCTTTTCATTTTGTCTTTGGCAAAATAATGAAGTTTCAAATATTAGTCTTGAAACTGTCTTACTACACAGGCTTTATAGGCATCAGCTAGTCTTGCGAGACCATGGATCTGCGCCTGGAAAGTCTTCACTCTCCCTGGGCACAGGCCTGGGCAAGGTTGTATGGAAGACCAGCAGTTGTCCATGCTGCAAGACTCCCCTCTCCACAACACCAGTGTTGTCCAAGGGAAGGGCATTAGGACCCATACAGCTTGGCACCAGTGTCACCACAGAGCAATGTGTGATTAAGTGCCTTGCTCAAGGACACAATACGTTGCCTTGGCTGGGGCTCGAACTCATGACCTTCAGGTCGCTAGTCCAATGCCTTAACCACTTGGCCACGTGCCAAATAACACAGTCTTTAACCGCTCTCACTTCAAAACATTGTTGCTGATTACATATTTTCTTGTGGTCATGTCTGATGGGCAGACTGATGACATGGGGCTCACTCAGAATGGCGTACTTCTGAAGTGAGTGGTGCCTTCTTGGAACATATTCCAAATTGCCGTAGCTCCTCAGAGCCAAGAAAGGGACAGAGTTCACTAAGGTAACTTAGAATTGGAAGAGATTCCTGCTTTATGATGTACTGCACTTTCTCTGCATGCACCTGTCTTTGAAGAAGAAGAAAGATTTTAACTTCTGTCCAATTCTTTGACTACTCCTACAATCTTCATTTTCATATAGGTACTACTCTCACGGGGTCTGAAATGCCTTGGTCGCCCAATCTTCAGGATATTAGTTTTAAATGCACTGACAGTGGGCAGATGAGCACCATTAAGGCAGTCTTCAGCCACTATGACCCAACCTAGGTCCAGACATTGGGAATAAGGTGCATTGTGCTGCTCACATAACTTGTGTGCATGGACAGTGTCCCTGCCAAGCAACAGGAGAATTTCAACAGAAGAGTCAAGTGGGGGGATCTTGTTAGCATGTGAATGACCATATGCCACTTGGTTGGGAATATGGTCACAGTCAATGAGAATAGGCAGGAGTAAACAGACCTCCCCTCCCATTGACTTTGCAACAAATCCACCGGCTCTGCTTCCAGTAACATCTGATGTTCCAGATCATGGCTTTAGAGTACCCTGGGAAGTAGTTGCATCTGATGGATGCTCAGCGGGCTCCCTGCCAAGCTCTGCTGTGGGTGTGCTGGAACCAGTAGCCTAGGTTCACGCCCTGAATTTGCAGCTGTATTTGGGTCTAATTCTTCTGAGGTGTCAATAGGTTCTTGGCTCAGTTTCCTGGAGGTGTCTGGAGCTTGCTTCACCATTTGTCCATTTGTGTTCTGCAATACATTATTATTCCTGCTTCTCCGGTTCTCCTTGTTAGTTCTTCACCACTATCCGCACGACTGTCTTGTCCATATTTGAACTAACTCTGCCTCAGGGCTCCTCTGGCCAGACTCTGCATCTCACTCAAGCTATTGTCCAACGGTGATTTATCACCACAGCCTGGTGCAGCAAGTCAGGCCTGCGCAGTTGGTTCTGCTGTAGCTTCTGTTGAAAGGTGAAGCACTGATGCACTTGATGCACTATTCAGCAGTTGTCTGCTCTTATTAACCCATGTGTTTTCAAGTTGGGTGACTGAGCACTTTTCAATTTGTACATTAAATGAGCATTCATCTTTCTTTGTGTTTGAATCTGAAGTAGGGCATGCAAGTTCAGGAGGAGTACTGGGTAACAATTTGGTTTGAAGCATGACAGGAAGCTAGTCCTTATCTTTGTCTGCTGCCTTGATTCCATCCTCTGCTGAGCAAACATGTTATATTAGAGGACTTGTGTACAGGAATGTAATTGCTGGAAACATAAGTAATTCACAACCACCGACATTGAGTTGGGGTTCATTTTAAGAGGCTGGGCTGAAGTGGTGATGTAATTATGTAAAGTAGTTTTACCATGCTTTGTGTTTAGTGTTTGGAGTACAATAAATGAATTGTTGCAGTTTCTCGTAAATATAGAATGCCTCCTCCACTTTTATTTATGGAAACCAACATTGGTGATCTCGATGCAGTCATTTTGAAACTGCCGGAGGTCTAAGAGGAAAATGCCATTGCTTGGTTTGTACAAGCCAAGGACCAATTCATGCTGTGAGAAATCACCGGCAACAACACCAAATATTTGTATGTGGTAGTGTTGCTCAGCAACTCCACTGCTGTGAGATAGGTGAGTCTGCTTGAACACTCTCCTGAACGCAATAAATACCAATCACTGAAAACTCACCTTTTACAGACTTTTGGACTATCGGATTCTGAGCACACCAAACAGTTACTCTCCTTGTTCAGCCTCGGCCCTCATTAACTATAGGGAGCTTCTTAAAATGGCTGATAGTCTACACTCAGCCAGGCAGAGATGTATAATTTCTCCTTCTTTCTCTGCCTCAGTAAGCCTGGTCAGCATGACCCCCAACATGAGGACCTCTGCGCCTGCGAAACAGATTACACCAGGCCTGTGCTTTTAGCATTCTCGTTTTCGTATGAACACTAGGGAGTGCTGGTGCCTTGCAACTTTGGCAGTGCCTGTGCATCGGGACATCAGTGGTCTGTGAACACCATGGATTCCAGCTGCCAGGGTTGTCTACTGTTCATTATGCACACCCTTTCAGGGCAGTGGTTCCAATGTGACACGGGTGCTCAAGTGAGTGTGCTGCCAGCATCACCTATTGATGAGAAGGCAAGGAGCGACAAAACCTTGTTGGAGGCCGCTAACAGAAGCAAGATCCAGACTTACGGGACATGTCGGGTGACGTTCTGCTCCAGTGGGCAATGTTATACATGGAACTTCATCCTGGCTAAAGTAGATAAGCTTTTGCTCGGCGCAGATTTCCTGTGTGCCCAAGAACTGTAGGCCAATATTAAGACCTGCTGGCTTGTGGATGTCAAGGACTTTGGGTCGTTACCCTGCTCCCCAAGTAAGTTCCTCACAATGACTCTGTCGAGTGCATGAACCATTCCATGTGAGTTTACTTGACTGCTGGACAAATTCCCAAACCTCACCAAGCCCACATTCCCCACTAGAGTCACAAAACATGGGGTTGAGCACCACATTTCCATTACTGCTTGCCAGTTCATGCCCACGCACGTAGACTCTCCCAGAAAAGCTGGCAACCATGAAGGGTGAGTTTGCCAACATGGAAAGACTTGACATTGTACACTAGTCAAATCGACCCTGGGCTTCACTCCTCTATATGGTCCATTTTTATTTGCAGAAACCTGTACTTGCGCTGATAGTCAGTTCTTCAGTCAAGAGATGACCACCATTGTTTAAGTGAGATGCTGTTTCAAACACCTTTGCTTCTGCTTCAGGCTTCTCCTTGAGTGACCTCAGTGTAGCTTCTACAGGAGCTTTCTCCACGTCTATACATGCTTTCTCCATGTTTAAATGAGATTTTCTATTAGCATTTCAACTTCACACTTAACATATGCTGCTCCCACTCTTGCCACTTCACCTCAGGTACGGGCTTATGCCACAGCTATGCTAGGCGTGGTTTTGTTTGAGTGTCACAAAGATGTGATCAACATGCCACATTCTAACCTGACCTCCAGGCCTTGGCAATCAATGTTGCTGGGGTTGGAAGTTGATGTCGTAACAGTCAGCATTCAGATGTAAACAGTCGACATTTCGGGCCGAGATCCTTCGTCAGGTCCCGATGAAGGGTCTTGGCCCAAAATATCGACTGTACTCTTTTCCATAGATGCTGCCTGGCTGGCTGAGTTCCTCCAGCATTTTGCTGGTGTTGCTTGGGTTTCCAGCATCTGCAAATTCTCTCTTGTTTGTGAATGGATGGGGTTGTATATCTTTCTACCATGTTTTCTAAGTCAAAATCCAAATATACCCACACAGGAAATGATGTGAAAAACAGCTTATGAATGGTAAGTGATGCTTGTAGAAAATGAACTGCATACAAAATAAACAGTGCCTCTAGAGGCAGAACACTTTGGAAAGGTGATGCTGATGGAGTAGAAAGCTAAGCTTAGCAATAAGCCTCTCGGGCCCTGGAAAGTGAATATCCATCACAAAGGTAGAACTGCAATCAACAAAAAATAGGTGTTTTTGCTGTTCAGATGCTCCTGAAATGAGTGTAGGACCATGGAAATAGTGTCCATCGTAGACCTTCTTCAACAGCAGACAAATTACAGTGGGTCATGGTTGTTTGGAAAGCTGGAGTTTTGATGCATCCCATCACCAGGCTCTCAAAGCACTTCGTAATGGCAGACAAAAGAGATTCTGAAGTTGCTGATAGAGCAATACACACAATTGTTGGAGGAACTCAACAGTTCAGGCAGCATTTATGGAGGGATAATGGGCAGTGTGGGGCAGGGGAACTATGAGGTTGGAGGTTGTAGATGGGAGATCTCCAGAGGTGACAGAGGTGATAAGATCAGTGATGGTGCAGGAGACAAAGGCTTGATGCTTCTCAGTGAGGCTCTGATTCAGTGGTATGTAAGAGGATGTGTCAGGGAACTGACATATGGCCTCCTGTAGATGTTGCCTGATATGCTAAGTTCTTCCAGCATTTTGTGTGTGTTGTTCAAAGTTCAAAATGTAGAGGCCAAATTAGTTCACAGCATTTTGTAGTGTTTTGCATACAGTTTTGTTGACTTCTTATGTCACCTTTGTTGGATGCAAAGGATTACTTGCACAATCTTTGTCTGGTCAAGCAGAAAGATATTTAATATAATTAATCTTACACTTGCAAGTTGGAGAGGGCTAATTGCAGTCAATGGACTCTCTTCAGCTGGATGAGGCACAGCATTCTTCTACGTATTTCAAGATAACATTCAACATCTTCATCCACTACTTGGACATTCAGCCATCAGCACTGACCCTGTCAGGAACAGATGTTTGGTCATCACTAACCCTGCATGACCAACAGATGGAAAGACCCTGCACTTTGGTGGTGTTGTGCTCCAGTTTCATCCTCGACACAGCTGCAGTAACTTACATTTGAGTTCAGTAATCATCCTTGGAGATCTAGAGTTAGCTCTGCACAACCCTCTGACAAATTCTGTTATTTCCATATGCACCAACATGAAGGCTGTCGTATCTCTAGCAAAGGATATTCCACATAGATGCTGTATAACTGAAGGTCATATTGTGGAATTCGCGGCCCATTCCTCGTCTCATATCAGCAAGTCTGTTCCCATGCTTGTAGAATGTTATTGCAAAAAGTTAAGCTACTAGATGTAGAATCATGGAGTCATACAGCACAGAAACAGGCCATTTAACCCAACGTGTCCATTCTGACTAAGATGTCCTTCTAGGTAAATCCCATTTACTTGTGTTCGGTCCATATCCCTCTAAACATTCATGTACTGTCCAAGTGTCTTTTAAATATTGTTATTGTACCTGGCCAAGCATTTCCCTGGCAGCTCATTCCATATCCCACCACCTTCTGAATAAAGAAGTTCCCTTTAAATCCTTCCCCTGTCACCTTAAGCCTACGCCCTCTAGTTTTTGATTCCCTTTCCTTAAATTGAATTACTCTCACAACTGTCCAGAGACAGTGTCAAGGTGGATCGACCCGATGCAAGAGCGTAAATACCACGAACACAATAAAACAAGCAATACTTTATCGAACTTTACTCTTTATTCATAGCATGCTATGGGAGAAGTTACAGACTGATCTCCTAAAGAGCCAGTCCGGACACTACCCTCCCCCGAATCACAATTCTTCATAATTTATAATATTGATCATCACGTCCGCAGGAAATCTTACAATTACGCAAGTTAAGACAGTTTTAGAATAATTTTGATCATGTGTTAATAGTTTCGATTATATGCTAATATACTACTAGATGTAAAATCATCATTAGTTAGTTATAATTACTTTCTGCCAAAGTTAGCCTGGATACAACATCAGTTCCTTATAGTGACACCTTCCCCTTTCTCTCGAACATTCCGTCCCCTACGTTATTCTTCCCATATTTAGTTATACCTTGAGATGTTCTAGCATTTTCAGAGAACTATGTCTAGTATGTCACCTGTTGCTGGGTAGGGTTTCTTTCTGACTTGCCCAGCAACAGTAACATAAGGTACTCATAAGGTAATTGATCATTAGCTAATCATTGTTCTTAGTCTATACCCATATTTACCTATCCCTCTACTCTATCATTCCCCCCTTTTATCATATTATGATAACTAATTAAATGGGGGTCGAGAAGGGCATCATCAGCCTTTCCATGAAAATTCTACAGCCAACCTTTAGGCAAGTTATTATCACGCAACATACAATAATTATAACAATGAGAACAATCAGCCTGTGCAGTAATTAAGACCCCCAAGATCCTCCCAGAAACCATCCTAACCAGCCAACCCCATTCTTAGAACCTTGCCTGAAGTCATCCAATTGTTTCTTAATAGACTGCATGGCATGGGTCACATTGTAAGATTCATCAGTAACATGGGTGCTGCATTTGTCTCCAACTATGGCACATACCATCCTCCCCCACCCCCGCTGGGCCAACTGATAATCCACAACACACCTGGTTTGTTGTGCATAAAGTCGTAACTCCACCAACTCTCTGTTAACAGCTTCCAGGACTTCCACCGTACTGTTTCCCAATGCCGTTAGCCCACAAATGAGTTAGTTGCGATTCTTTGCAGCTATGGTTTCTGCCGAATCCCCTAGAGAGAGAGTGCTCAGAAACTCATAGCCCAGAGAAGAGCCCAGGGTAACAGGATTCCTCCAGTCAGCACAGAATTCCTTACTCATAGCTCGAGCTATCAGTTGTCGTCGAATGTGGGCATTCTGGGGGCAGGGAACAGAATTGTCCAATTGTTCCTACCGCAGAGAGGGTAGGTAGAGTGGTGGTGGCCGTAGTATAAGAGCCTTCAAACAAGAACACGTATCCTGTCTTGGCCCGGTAGCAAGAATTCTTACAAGTGACTATTTTATCATACCATAGGTACTCCTCGGGATACAGGGACTACTACTACTAAGTTGACTCAGGCCTAGGGGGCCAGTGTTGGGCATGACGATGGACTCTTCACTTCTCCTTCTCCCTCATCAGTGTGTTCAGTTCATCTACATCAGCCACGCCGCTGTCTTCTAGGAGCATATTGACCATAGTCTTGGGAGGGATACAGGGAGGAGTATTCAAAGGTCCCTGAACCAGCTGACACATGAATCCCATTACAATATCCACATACATACTGAATTCCTTTACAGAGGGGCATACATTGTTCTTGGATACATTCGCAAGAGAATATTCCCTTGTCTATCTTACATCGGTGGTCCAAACAATGTCTCTTCAGGCAAGGTATTTCCCGGGCTACGCTGGCGAAAACACATCCCCATCCCTTTCCCGTGAAACAGAAGGGATAATCCCTCTTGCTTCGACAGTGTGTACTAGGTACCCACTCTTCCCTGTCCCCCACTGCATGCTGTTGGCAGGTCCCCAAACACTCAGGTTCTGCGGCATAATTATCACCTATTCCCTCAATACATTTTCCCCTAGTCCCTCTTCGAAACATTCCCTCTATCCCTTTATATTCTGCCCCTGATCTGTCCTCCACTATTTGATCATGTTGTATCCAGAATAGCCCTCCTCTACTACCATGATGAGGCTAAACTCAGGTTGGAGGAGCAACACCTCATATACCGTCTAGGTAGTCTCCAGCCCCTTGGTATGAACATAGAATTCTCCAACTTCCGGTAATTCCCTCCCCCTCCCTTCTCCTATCCCTATGTCACTCTGCCCCCTCCCCCCAGCTGCCTACCACCTCCCTCATGGTTCCGCCTCCTTCTTCTACTACACATTGTTTTCCTGCCTATGACGTCCCTGCTTCCCCTCCCCCGCCCTTTTGTCTTTCAAATTACTGGTTTTTCAACTGAAACTACGAGCATTCTTCCAACCCTCCCCCACCTTCTTTCTTCAGTCCTGACGAAGGGTTCCAGCCCGAAACATCGACTCATCGTTTCCACTGATGCTGCCCGACCTGCTGAGTTCCTCCAGCATATTATGAGTGTTGCTTTGATCCCAGCATCTGCAGATTATCTTGTGTTTACGACTCGCTACTCCGCTGCGAACCCATGACGACGACCGGCTCCAGCCTGGACCGAAACCCCTCGGACCTCGACTTCTCAGGCCTTCGGCAGGCTGGAGACCCATCCACCTCTGATTCTGACCCCGACTGGAACCACGGCCTCCCGGACATGGGCACCAGCCTCCAGCGGGCCATGGACTCACTCGCCTCCGACTCTGACCTCAGTTCTGGAGCCCTGAAGGTTACAGGCTCCGCCACCCCCAGCTCCAGGTCCACCTCAGACCGAGGTTCCGACACTCTCCAAGCCAGAACTGCTCTTACTGCCGCTGGGTCCTACTGCCCCTCTTATTCCCCCACTACCCTCTTTCCTCCCAGCGACTCCCAAACTTCCCTCTACCCCTCTTCGCCCCTCCATTCCTCTGATTCCTCATCCTCCCCTAACCCCGTTCTCCCTGAACATCCCAACCCCCCTCTCCCTCCTGAGACCTCCCACTCTTCACCCTCCTCCGACCCCAGCCCCAACCCTTGCCGTGTCTTCACCATCCCCTCTGACCTTCCCCTCTCTGACAGAACGTTCTGTCTTTAGCAAGGGCCTCACTTTTGTCCCCCTCCGTCCACATCTCAGTGAGTTCCGTGCCCTCCATGACACTGAACTCTTCTTCTGTCACCTACGTCTCCGAGCCTACTTCTTTGGCAAGGATTCCCCTCCCCCCACTGATGACCCCTTCTCCTGTCTTCAACCCTCCTCCTCCTCTTCCTGGATACCCCGCCCCGGCCTTCTACCTGCACTCGATCTCTTCATCTCCAACTGTCACCGAGACATCAACTGTCTCAACTTCACCACTCCTCTCTCCTGTTCCAACCTCACTCCCTCTGAACACACTGCCCTCCACTCTCTCAGCACTAATCCCAACCTCACTATCAAACCTGCTGACAAAGGTGATGCCATAGTAATCTGGCAGACGGACCTCTACCTCACTGAGGCCAAACGGCAGCTCTCTGACACCTCCTCTTACACCTGGAACAGGACCCCACCAAAAAACATCAGACCATTGTCTCCTGCACCATCACCGCCCTTATTAACTCCGGAGACCTTCCATCCTCAGCCGCTAAACTCATTATTCCCACACCCCATACCACTCGGTTTTACCTCCTTCCAAAGATACACAAACCTGACTGTCCTGGTAGGCCCATAATTTCTGCCTGCTCCTGTCCCACCGAACTTCTATCTGCCTACCTGGACTCCATTTTGTCACCCATAGTTCAGTCCCTCCCCACCTACATCCGGGATACATCCCATGCCCTCCACCTCTTCAATAACTTCCAGTTCCCCGGTCCCAACCGCTTCATTTGTACTATGGATGTCCAATTCTTATACACCTCCATTCCCCACCAAGAAGGCCTCAAAACCCTCCACTACTTCCTGGATAACAGACCTCACCAGTTCCCCACCACCGCTACCCTCTTCCAGCTGGCGGAACTGGTTCTCACACTTAATAACTTCTCTTTTGGCTCTCCCACTTTCTTCAGACTAAGGGTGTAGCTATGGGAACTCACATGGGACCCAGCTACGCCTGCCTCTTCGTTGGTTATGTTGAACAGTCTGTGCTCCAAACTCATTCTGGTACTGCTCCCCAACTTTTCCTTCGGTACATTGACGACTACATTGGTGCTGCTTCCTGCACCCATGCTGAGCTCATCAATTTCATCAACTTCACTTCTAACTTCCACCCAGCCCTCAAATTCAGTTGGTCTATCTCGGACACTTCTCTCCTCTTTCTCGATGTATCGGTCTCCATCTCTGGAGACAGACTGTCCACTGACATCTTCTACAAGCCCACTGACTCTCATAACTACCTCGACTATACCTCTTCCCACCCTGCCACATGCAAAATTGCCATTCTCTATTCCCAGTTCCTCCATCTCTGCTGCATCTGCTCCCAGGATGAGGCTTTCCGTTCCAGGACATCTCAAATGTCCTCTTTCCTTAAGGATCGTGGTTTCCCTTCTACCGTCATCAATGATGCTCATACGAGGAAAATATGTGCTGTGTGTTTAATATCCGAATGTTACTTAAAATGTTATGATGTTATTGACTTATATAACCATATAACAATTACAGCACAGAAACAGATGATCTCGGCCCTTCTAATCCATGCCAAACGCTACTCTAACCTAGTCCCACCGACCTGCACTCAGCCCACAACCTTCCACACCTTTCCTGTCCATATGCTTATCCAATTTTTTGTTAAATGATAATATCAAACCTGCCTCTACCACTTCTACTGGAAGTTCGTTCAACACTTACTTCAAGCTCCCCTGTCCTCCCCTGACGATTGACTTATCACTATATTCATGCGAGGAAAATATGCGCTGGGTGTTTAATATTAAATTCGTTAGATAAACCCTTTTAGAAACGAAATTTAGTGTATTAGCCACTTATCACTTATATTCCGGTCGCGATTAACCCCCCCCCCCCGAACAGAATCGCCAAAAACGATTTGTAGAAAAAAATAGGCACATACACACGTGCGCAAGTTACGCATGCGCACTGGTGCCTGCGCAAGGCTTCATGGTAATTGTAGTCTTCTCGGCGTAAACACAATGTATTTGACTGCTCCTCTTGTCCGTTGGCAACCTCCCCCCACCCCCGCGTTGGTCGGTCCGCAAGAATATTGTCAATAATAAACCAGTCTGCAATGCAAAAAAGTTGGGGACCCCTGATCTAAAACATTCACAAAAAGCTGGAACAGAAGGTCATAGAGTGGGCAGGCAAGAGCAGGCACCCTCAAGAGCAATTGTTTCAATTCCTCAAAGGCTTCTTTCTATTGCTCAGTTAGTTCTAGAGGCCCCTTAAGTGTACTGGAAGCCAGAGGGCTCAAATGTCTTGTATACAGAGCAACATTTGGGATCCACTGTCTACAAATTTTACCAGGCCACGGAAAGCACGCATGGCTTTCGGCGTAGCGAGCAGGGGGTCGCAAGGATTGGGATCACCCTTTCAGGAGTGAGCTGCCTTTCGGTTGCACTCAAAAGGGTTCCCAGAAATCTCACTTGCCGTTGGACTCCCTTTACTTTTTGGGGCAGGATCACGTATCCCCACGAGTACAAGGCATTCAGAAGTGTATTGGGGTCATGTGCATTTGATATCTCTGACAGGCTTGCCATTAGGAGGTCGTCAACATGTTGTATTACTGTAGAGCCCCTGGGAAACTGTAAGTTTCTAAGCTGCCTATGCATTATCTGTGAGAAAATGGTGGGACAGTGCACAAAACCTTGGAGTAACCTAGTCCAAGTGTACTGCTGATCTTGAAAGGTAAATGCAAAAAGGTACTGTGACTCAGGAGCAAGGGGAATTGCAAAAAACGCATGCTGCAGATCTACTATGGTAAAAATTTGGGAGTCCGGTGGAATATTGCTTAAAATCGTAGCGGGGTTAGGGACTACCGGATGTATAGACTGCACAATTTCATTAATCTTACGGAGATCTTGCACTAACCGCCATTCTGGCCTTCCCGGCTTTGGAACCGGCAAGATAGGACTATCGCAAGGGGACTGGCATGGGACTAGAATGCCCTGCTTATAGAAGGATTCTATGAGATGTATGATGCCGTCAACAACCTCCTTCTTGAAACTGGGGTGAGGCATTGCCAGCATTACAAGCGGCATCTCCAGCGTAAAGGGAGCAGAAACGTTCCCAAAAATCGCTGCCATCCTCCCCCGCCTTTGGGCGGCATTCGAGGACCTTAGTGATATCTACGGGGTGCTGCAAGGCCTTTCATAGAGCCTTCTTTATGTTATTCACCTGGTCTGCAGGTGGGACTGCGGTGGAAAAGGACTGCCAATTGGCATAATTTCCCAAAGCTTCCTTCTATCTTTCCTGCTCACTATTGGTAAGAGCCATGTAGCACAAGCTAAAAAGATCCTGGGGAGTCGCCTGAAACATTTGGATTGTGCCAATCATATAATCGATGTATCCCTCGCGATCATTTTTCCTGTTCGGGGCTGGTTCATGATCATACACATTTCTTGGGGGCTTCCAAGGAGTATAAACCTGCATAGTAGCCTCTTGACCCTGCTGTCCTGCATTAGAATTGGGAACGGTCCTGTTAGGAAATTGCCTTGGGATCCCATTCCCTCTGGGTCTCATCGGACTCACTATTACCTTGTGTAGCATAGGTGGTGGACTAGGGTCTTCGGGATCATCATTATCAACACCAGAATCATAGCCAGTATCGATCTCAGGGTCTCCTACAAAAAGGTTTCGTCGCATCCTAGTATGGCACCTATAACCTTTCTTTTGCGGAAGTTGTACGCTGGTATGGGAGGCTATTGGGCTTGAGGAGGGTGTATTCTGAGGTGGCTGGGTTTGGGTAGCAGTAACATTATATGGGGGTGGCAGCGCCATGGGCTGGGGTCGGGTGAGCCAGACCTCCTCCTCCTCAGTCTCATTATCATCAAACAGCCTGGGCAGTCCAGACAGATACCTCAGTTTTACTTTTGCCGGCTTCATCCTTACCTTGTCGTCTATCTTTAACCTGCCTATCTTTCGTTTCCCTATCCTGTTTTTCCTTATTAGTACCATAATCCTCACACAGTCCTTTTAATGTCTCCCATGATTTCAAATTTCCTTCATTGTCACATACACTAATCCCTCTGCAACGTGCATTGTGCTCCCAACTAACCTGCTTAGACCTGTTAATTAATTCTTCAGCCGTTTTTCTCCAATTGGACATTAAAAACTTCCATTTTTGTCCGGCATTACGTTTCCAAATTGCTTCCTCTGCCTTCGGACATTTATTGAAGTCCCAGGTTCCACCCAAAGGCCAAATTTCACTACCCAATTACTGATTTAGGCATGCCGATGACCTTCGGTAATCATTTTCTCTTTCAGGGTCATCTCTACATAGTTTAAATAATGGCGTGTTATTTACAGACTTATCTAATGTTTGCCCCATACATCCTAGTCAGGTGGGTCAGCCACCTCCTTTTCTCACTCCCACAGGGTCCTGACCTTCACGTGGGGGATTTCCCCTCTTAACAACCAGTCTAAGGCTGGATGCTGATACCTCAGAGTGCGGCTTTACCACTATATAATCTATAACCCTTTTCTCCCTTATTCTTATGCCCCTATCCCCATTAACCTTGCACCGTATCTATCTGCATCCACTTCAGGGACCTGACTTTAGCGTGGGGGATTTCCCCTCTTAACAACTGGTCTAAGGCTGGATGCTGAGACAGGCAAATTGTCGTAAGCGTACCCCAAAATGTATTTACAACATCCGGATAGACTGCAGGGGAGAGCCTCTTCCCCTGTGTTTGGCCAGACTTCAGCTCTGTCCTGTGCTGGTCAATTTACCGCGCTATGCACCCTGGCCCCCTCACGTCAATTAGAATAGTCACCAGCTTCAAAATGTAGTAGGTTACTGCTACTAACCCACTGCCCAGTTCACGGTGACGCACAAAAAGAAAAATGTAATAGATCACTGTTGATGATCCACTGCGCAATTCTTCAGCACTCACAGACTTTAATACTCATAATACCTAATCGAGTCTTCTGTTATCCCGCAGACTTTAATACTCACAATACCTAGTCTGTTACCCCGAATCTTCTGATCTGTGGTATTCGAGCGATCCTCAACCCAGGTTTCGGAAGGAGTCTGTCAGAGGATTACCCTCCAGACGAAGGGGGTCGTCAAGGTGGACAATTAATGAGAGAGACCAAGGTAAATCTTACCATGTGGGCCCATCCGTCTCAGGTCACTGCCACTGAGCCGATCACTGATGCCGTCTCACGGGGATGCCTCGCCTAGGACTCCTGGCTGGCTCACCAAATTGTCAAGGCGGATCGGCCTGATGCAAGAGCGCAAATACCACAAACACAATAAAATAAGCAATATCTTATCTAACTTTACTCTTTATTCATAGCATGCTATGGGGGAAGTTACAGACTGGTCTCCCAAAGAGCCAGTCCGGACACTACCCTCCCCCGAATCACAATTCTTCACAATTTATAACATTGATTATCACGTCCACAGGAAATTTTACAATTACTCGAGTTAAGACAGTTTTAGAATAGTTTCGATCACATGTTAATAGTTTCGATCATACGCTAATATACTATTGGATGTAAAATCATCATTGGTTAGTTATAATTATTTTCTGCCAAAGCTAGCCTGGATACAACATCAGTTCCTTATATTGACACCTTCCCCTTTCTCTTGAATGTTCTGTCCCCTACACAATCGTTCCCATATTTAGTTATACCTTGAGATGTTCTAGCATTTTCAGAGAACTATGTCTAGTATGTCACCTGTCACTGGGTAGGGTTTCTTTCTGACTTGCCCAGCGACAGTAACATAAGGTATTCATAAGGTAGCTAATCATTGTTCTTAATCTATACCCATATTTACCTATCCCTCTACTCCATCAACAGCAGGTATATACAGTGGATTCCAGTTAGATGGCAAATCATCAATCAGGGCAGCCACTTATCTGGGACAACTCTTAAAGAACAAAAACTAATTGAGAAAATAGCCAGCATTCCTTTTGCTTATTTGGAACACTGCCACCTAACTGGGACTGTTGCCGAACAGTTTTTATCAACTGTCAGTCACTTGAATGCGGCCAGTAGACACTACATTGTGCTTAGAGTGAACAATTTTTAAATAGCGTCAGCTGCATGTGTTTGTGTTCAAAAATCAATGATTTTTGTCACTGAGAGTGGTGAGGAATAAGCAGTAAGACAGTTGGAATTGTTTTGCTCACTGTGGTTTCAAGCATTCAGCCTTGAAGATGCCAGAAACAGCTGGGAGTGAAAATGGAACTATTTCGGTACTTCAACAAATTAGAAACTATGAAAAATTTAAAGGCTTTGACAATCATCTTGAATGTTACAATGAAAATGAAGATTTGGAGGATGCAATCATCAAAACCATTGTATGAAGGCAGTCCATTATCTGCACTAGCTGGCGGTGCTAATTTTGTTCATTTACTGTCAATCAAAACGACATGGCCATGCTGTCTGTTAAATCCAATAATGATGGTGTAACCTGTGCGAGAGAGGTTTTAAAGTGGAAAAGCTGTTGCACTGGGACAGTTTTATTCTCTCGACCTTGGAAGTCCAGGTCCAGTGGTCCCAGAGGAGTAGTCATCACAAACTGGGGACTTCCCTGGTTGCAGTGAATGACCATGAATTCTTCTGTGCCTTATCACGCCCTTTGTTCTCCAGAAAGTGTTGCAGATCTGCCTTCCTGATCATTGGATGTCACCGTTGATCTCATCTGCTAACTTCCCGTGCTAGCCCACCTGTTCAAGTGGTGTACTGGGTGTGGCTGCTGTTGCATGCAAACAGCTATTTGGAGCGATGGGTGAGGGCTGAGTTTCCAGTAGGGAAGAAAAGGTGAGTGAGCTGCCCCAGAATAGATATGACAAGTCCCTTCACCAGAGGTGCTACTCTCCCTGAACACCCCATACACTGGATAAATTCCTCTGTCGATAACGATTACGACCTAATACACAGTTTGATAGTACTGTAGTAGTATTGATAGTGTTCGAATTAGTTCTTGGAGGGAGGAGAAGATGGCGGCGCAACGCAGCGCACGCAGCCGTTCCGAATTGATATCGTATCTGCGAAGTAGGATGCCATGTACAATTCTGATTTGATAGAGATAGGCATGAAGAAACACGGAGGAACATCTGGAGAAACTTCTGAAATGCCCACTTCGCTGCCGCAGCTACTGTGCGATCGAGAATCTCCGGAGGGAAGGCCCTAAATCCTTGACCTTGCATATCGCCTGTTGCCGGGGCTGGGGTTGAAGCACTCAGCGGAGATGGTGCTCGGTGCATCGGTGTCAGGGAGCTGGTCGGAGGCTCGGAGTTTTCGGACGGACTCAGAATCGGACTGTGGTCAGATGCTTCCGGGTTGCTGCATCGGCAAGTTTGCGGTGCTGGAGGTTTACCGTCTGCGTGAGATGATGGGACTTTCGAGAGACTTTGAGACTGTACCGTGCCCATGGTCTGTTCTTATCAAATTATGGTATTGCTTTGTACTGTTGTAACTATATGTTATAATTATGTGGTTTTTGTCAGTTTTTCAGTCTTGGTTTGTCATGTGTTTCTGTGATATCATTCTGGAAAAACATTGTATCATTTCTTAATGCATGCATTACTAAATAACAATAAAAGAGGACTGTGTGTCCTCATAATCTAAAAATGTTCTGTCCTTCATTTAAGCTAAACTAGGCATGACAACCCACCTCAGAGTACTGAAATGTTACGCTTATCCAGTTACGTTATATGGCTCAGAAGTTGGACAGTATCTAGTAACTTGAGGAAACGAATTTTAGCAGCAGAGATGTGGTTTTTGAGGAGGATGCAAAGAATATCATGGATGAAACGAATATCTAACGAGGATGTCATGAACAGAGCAAACACAAAAAAGAGAAATAATGTATGAGTTCATGAAAAGGCAATGTAATTTCATTGGACATGTGATTAGGAAAGAGGAGTTAGAATGCATGGTAATTATGGGAAAGATTGAAGGGAAGAAAGGAAGAGGAAGACAAAGACAAATGATGATGGAGACAGCAGCCAGAGAACTGGAAATGAATACCAATGAATTGGTCCACTTGACCCGAAACAGGAATGTGTGGGCCATGGCAGTCAAAGCTGAAACTGGGCATGACACCTGATGATGATGATGATAATTTCATTTAAATACATAACTTGTTACTCAGTTGGATGTCTCTTTTAAACATTTTTAGCTATTTCCATGAAACCTCAGCTAATTGGAGCAGCCACTTAATAGGGTCAAAATGTACTGGTCCCGGTGAGTTCTAATTAACTGGAATTGACTCTATTGTTACTGTGGCACATGTTAATGTACTAATGGCTCATGCTAATAAGTCTTTTCATATGATATAGTCAAAGTTCCTACCGCACATTATTTGTAGGGTTTATACATGGAATTATCTCTTTTTTTATAAGCTGCATTTATTAAAGACTTTGTCACGTGCAGGGGTCAAACTGGAGTAGTGAATTAATATGATAAGACTATAAGACATAGGAGCAGAATTAGGCTATTTGGCCCAATGAGTCTGCTCTGCTATTCAATCACAGCTGATCCATTTTTCCCCACCTCAGCCCCACTCTCCAGCCTTCTCCCGTAACCTTTGAGGCCATGGCCAATCAAGAACCGATCAATGTCTGCTTTAAATGACACCCAACAACCTGGCCTTCACAGCTACCTGGAATAACAAATTGCACAAATTCACCACCCTTTGGCTAAGAAATAACTCTGCCTCTCTGTTTTAAATGGAGGCCTGTCCATCCTGAGGCTGTACCCTCATGTCCTAGACTCCCCCATCATGGGAAACATCCTTTCCACATCTATTCTGTCTAGGCATTTCAACATTCAAAAGGTTTCAATGAGATCCCCCTTCATCCTTCTGAATTCCTCCAAGTACAGACCCAGAGCCATCAAACGTTCCTCATGTGATAACCCTTTATACCCAGAATTATCCTTGTAAACCTCCTTTGAACCCTTTCCAATGCTTAGCACATCTTTTCTGAGATGAAGAGCCCAAAACTGGTCACACTTCTCAAGGTGAGGCTTCACCAGTGCCTTATAAAGCCTCAACATCACATCCTTGCTCTTGTATTCTACACCTCTTGAAATGAATCCTAACATTTCATTTACCTTCCTCATCACTGACTCAACCTGCAAGTTAACCTTCAGGGTGTTCTGCACAAGGACTCCCAAGTTCCTTTGCATCTCAGATTTTTTGATTTTCTCCCTGTTTAGAAAATAGTCTGCACATTTATTTCTACTACCAAATTGCATGTCCATGCATTTTCCAACATTGTATTTCATTTGCCACTCTCTTGTTCATACTCCTAATCTGTCTAAGACCTTCTGCAGCCTACCTCAACACTACCTACCCCTCCACCAATCTTCATATCATCTGTAAACTCGGGAACAAAGCCATTCATTCCATCATCTATATCATTGATATACAGCATAAAAAGAAATAGTCCCAATACTGACTCCTGTGGAAGACCACTAGTCACTGGCAGCTAACCGGAAAAGGAACCTTTTATTCCCAGTTGCTGCCTCCTACCAATCAGCCAATGCTCTAACCATGCTAGTACCTTCTTGTAATACTGTACCATGGGCTCTTACCATGATAAGCAGCCTCATGTGTGGTACCTTGTCAAAGACCTTCTGAAAGTCCAAATATATAACATCCAATGCATTCCCTTTATCTATCCTACATACAATCTCCTCAAAGAATTCCAACAGGTTTGTCAGGCAAGATTTTCCCTTAAGGAAACCATGTTGACTTTGTGCTATCTTGTCCTGTGTCTCCAAGTACTCCATAACCTCATCCTTAACAATTGACTCGAACATCTTCCCAACCACTTTCCCAACTACTGAGGCCAGGCTAACTGTTCTATAATTTTCTTTCTGCTGCCTTCCTCCTTTCTTAAAGAGTGGAGTGATATTTGCAATTTTCCAGTCCTCTGGCACCATGCCAGAAGCCAATGATTTTTGAAAGATCATTACTAATGCCTCCATAATCTCTACCCCTACCTCTTTCAGAGTGCTAGGGTGCAGTTCATCTGGACCGGGTGACTTATGTACCCTTAGGTCTTTCAGCTTTTTGAGCCCTTGTAAAAGTAACTGCACTCACTTCTCTTCCCTCACACCCTTCAACATCTGGCACACTGCTAGTGTCTTCCACAGTGAAGACTGACACAGAATACTCATTCAGTTCACCTGCCATCTCTTTGGCTCCCACTATGACTTCTCTGGCCTCATTTTCTAGCAATCCTATATCCACTCTCATCTCTGTTTTATTTTTTACATACTCGAAAAAGCTTTTACCATCTACTTTGATATTGTTTTGTTAGCTTGTTTTCATATTTCATCTTTTCCTTCCTAATGATTCTTTTAGTTGCTCTCTGTAGGGTTTTAAAAGCTTCCCAATCCTCTATCGTACTATTAATTTTTGCTTTGTTGTATGCCCTTTCTTTTGCTTTTACACTTCCCTTGTTAGCCACAGTTGTACTATTTTGCCATTTAAGTATTTCTTCATTTTTGGAATACATCTATCCTGTACCTTCCTTATTTGCTCCAGAAACTCACACCATTGCTGTTCTGCTGTTATTCTTGCCAGCAGCTGCTTCCAATTTACCTTGGCCAACTCCTCTCTCATACCACTATAATTTCCTTTACCCACTGAAATACTGCTACATCAGACTTACTTTCTCTCTAACAAAGTTCAAGTTAACTCAATCACATTGTGATCACTATCTCTTAAGAGTTCTTTTACCTTAAGCTCCCTAATCTCCTCCAGTTCATTAAATAACACACTATCCAGTATAGCTGATCTCCTAGTAGGCTTTACGATAAACTGCTCTAACAAGCCAACTCATAGGCATTCAACAAAATCACTCTCTTAAGATCCATTACCAACTTGAATTTTCCAATCGATCTGCATGTTAAAATCTCCCATGACTATCACAACATGACTCTGTTGACATGCCGTTTCTATTTCCCATTGTAATCTGTGGTCCACATCCCAGCTACTATTGGGAGGCCTGTATATAACCGTCATCAGGATCCTTTTCCCTTGCAGTTTCTTAACTCGACCCACAAGGGTTCAACATCTTCTGATCCTATGTCACATTTTTCTACTGATCTGATGCCATTCTTTACCAGCAGAACCACGTCACACCCTTTGCCTACCTTCCTATCTCTCCGATAAAATGTGTAACCTTGGACATTCAGCTCCCAACTACAACCCTGCTTCAGCCATGATTCAGTGATGGTTATAACATCATACCTGACAATCTGTTATCATGCAACAAGATCATCCACCTTACTTTCTTATACTACACGCATTTAGATACAACACTTTGAGTACTGTATTTGCTATCCTTTTTGATTCTGCATCTCTAATTTTCTGATACTCAACCTGTTGGCTACAATTTTGTCCTATCATCTGCCAGCCTTTCCTGACAGTCTGACTGCACGCATTTTTATCATCCATCCTATCCCTTCTCTCCAGTTTCCACCCCCCTGCCAAATTAGTTTAAACCCTCCCCAACAGCTCTAACAAACCTGCCCATGAGAATATTAGTCCCCCTCGGGTTCAGGTGCAACCTGTCACTTTTGTACAGGTCATACCTTCCCCAGAAGAGATCCCAATGAACCAAGAGCCTGAAGCCCTGTGCCTTGCACCAGCTTCTCAGCCACACATTTATCTACCAGATCATCCTGTTCTACCCTCACTGGCGCATGACACAGGCAGTAATCCAGAAGTTATTACCTGGGAGATCCTGTTTTTCAGTTTTCTGCCTAGCTCTCTAAATTTTCTGTTCAGGACCTCTTTGCTCTTCCTTCCTATGTCATTAGTACCAATATGTACCAAGACATCTGGCTGCTCTCCTTCCCCCTCCACAATACTGTGGATGCGATTTGAGATGTCCCTCACCCTGACAACCTGGGAGACAATATACCAACCGGGTGTCCCGTTCATGTCCACAGAACCTCCTGTCTGTTCCTCTGATCTTTGAGTCCCCTATCACTACCACTCCTCTCTTCTCCCTCTTTCCTTTCTGCATCACGGACCCATGCTTAGTGCCAGTAATCTGGTCTCCATGGCATTCCCTGGGAGATTAACTCCATAACAGTATCCAAAACAGTATACTTATTATTGAAGGGAATGGCCACAGGGGTGCTCCACGATAACTGCCTATTCACATTTCCATTTCTCCTACCAGTCACCCAGCCACTCTCCTCCTGCAACTTAAGGGTGACTACTACCCTGTAACGTTGATCGATGATGAACAGTACATTAAGTGACCAGGAAAGGGCAAAGCAAAGTCAAATCTCAGTATTAGGATAAATAACATTGTTCAAAGTGTCATAAAACACAATGTAATTGTAATTCAGCAAACATACTGGAGCAAAACAGATTAATCTCTTTAGATGCTTGTAGTAAAAACACTGTAGAAGAGCAGTACCTTTCATATTGACAAAATGTTCTAAAGTGCTTCACAGTCAGCATATCATTTTATTTTATGGCGATGTTAATATAGCTTTGTAAATTACTCAGCAGAGACAAGGTATCACGGAGGTGTGAATATGGGATCAGAAAGGACAATGGAGGAACAGGATCAGCCTGGCTACCCTTAAGAGCTTACTGAGACCACTCTTGTTCCTATTCTCTACACTCTGCCCTCACCAACCGCAGTTCTATCCTCCTCATTGCTCAACACCCCCCAAAGAACCAACTCAGAAACAGGCCGCAGTCCCAGCAACATCAATGTCCAGTGATGAGCTCTCACCAAATGTCCAGTAAAGAGAGAAAATATGAAGCACTGACCACAACAGAGATCTTTAATATCAAAAGAATTCTTCTAAACGTTTTTGTCTATAAACAAATACAATCCTGGAAACTGTTTCCATTTCTGAGCAAAAATACCTACAATTTTAAACTCAAGTCAGATTCCTTTGTCTGGGTTTATTTGTATCTTTGCCCCATGGTTAAGTTCTACAGCTGCTTCTCATTTGTGCGCTTTCAAAAATCAAACTTGTTGCATCTTTCAAAAGAGAAGGCTATTTGACCTATGTTGACTCATTCCCATTCCCTCATCAATATTCCCTGTAACTTATTCCCACCAACCCCACTCTCCCCACATTCTACACACTCGGGATAATTTCCAGCAGTCAGTCAATTAACCTGCTGATGCACATGTAATTAGGATGTGGAAGGAAACTCGAGGTAACCCAAGCAGCCACAGGAAGAACATTTAAACACCACTCAGGTAGTATCAGAATTATCATCATTGACAGTTGACGTCAAATTTGTTGTTTTGCAGAAGTACAGTACAGATGTTTAGATTTATTATATAATACAAAATAAATAGTGCAAAAAAGAAATAATGGAAATAAAAGAAATAAAGAAATAATGACCATGAAGAAATCTGAAGGTGGAGAAAAAGAATCTATTCCGAAATAGCTGAGTATGGGTCTTTAGGCTTCTGGGCCTGTTCCCCAATGGTAGTAACAAAAAGAGGGCATTTCCTAGATGGTCAGGGCATTTCGTGATAAATGGTGACTTCTTCCTCTTGGAGGTGTTCTCTTGAAGACGAAGACAACACCCAAGCTCAGAAACTGGGTCTCTGGATCTGGGAGGCAGCGACTCTGCTAATGGCTGTACTGTGCATGCAGCTGCTGAAACTGTGGAATTATCTCCCTAAAGTTCCCCCTTCTCTACTACACCTTCTCTTTAAAGACACCTCTTAGTAGGTTCCCCTTCCATCAAACTTTTGGTCACCTGTCCTAATGCTCCTCAGATGTAAAACCTTGTTTTTTTATTAAGATTCATGACTATGTTAAATACTTCGCATTGGTTCAAAAGCTGTAAATGTTGAATACTTTTTATGGAATATTTTCCCTTCAAACTCTAATAAGTAAAAATTTTTACAGTGAAAATTTTTGCTATTTTTCATCTTTACCTTGAGCCAGAGATGAGTGATTTATATATAGGCTGCCTTTGTTGCCGTGTTGAAAAATTACACATATGGTCAATGCGGAGGGTAATTGAATGAACGTGAAATGCACCATTCTAACCTTGTCTGCTTAAGTAACTGCAGGGCCTTGGCACATTATATAATCTGTAAACCTCAGTCATACTACTGCCAGATATTAGTAAATATAAAGATTAATGGAGAGCTTCTGTGGAGTTCCTGGCACAAAGAGCTAACTTCAGTCAGAAAAATATGAGAAATTCATATTCCCAACCACATAATCATAAGTGTGAGGTAAATGCATTTTGGGATATCAGATACTAATGTGGGAACAAGGTCTACCACTTTAACCCTTGCCTGGCTGCAACTTCCAAACTAACAGGACATACAGTAAATGGCTGGACCTCAAGAGTGCTGGGGTACGAGTCCATAGCTCCCAAGAAATTGTAACACAGGTGGATAGGGCAGTGGAGAAGGCATTGGGGATGCTTTCACTGAGTACTAGTTTTGAGACTTGATGTAGTGATACTGAACAGGCCACAGCTGGAACATTTTCTGCAGTTCCAGTCACCATACCACAGGAAAGATGCTGTAGCACTAAAGCAAGAGATTGCCAAGAATGGAGGGCTGTAGTTATAATGAGACATTGAGATCAGATGAGCTGGGCAGCGGAGTGAGCGGTAGCAGAGTGTAGGGCTTTGGCTTCAACGGGCTTTGGCGGTAAACGGGAAGAGGCGAGAGTGAGGCACCAACTCTTTTTTCCTCCCCCACCACCCCTTTCGTGAATCGGCCCGGACAGACAGGAACAGCAGGGCTCTCACAGCTAACGAGCTAACGGTTTAAAAAGTTTGTCTGTTTGGCGAGGTAAGTGGGTGAGTAGACTTATTTTTCCTGTTTCATTCCTGTAGAATTAGGTAGCATGCCTGCAGGGTTAGTGCTTTGTTCAGGATGTCAGATGTGGGAATCCTGGGAGACCTCCAGCCTCCCTGATGGCCACATCTGCGCCAGGCGCACCGAGTTGCAGCTTCTCAGAGACCGTGTTAGGGATCTGGAGCTGCAGCTTGATGACCTACTGCTTATCAGGGAAAGTGAAGAGGTGATAGACAGGAGCTACAGGGAGGTAGTCATCCCTAGGCTACAGGGGGCGGAAAACTGGGTCACTGTCAAGAGAGGGAAGGGAAATGCCCGGATAGTGGAGAGCACACCTGCGGCTGTCCCTCTCAGCAAAAAATATCTTGTTTTGGATGCTGTTGAGGGGGATGACCTGACAGGGGACGCCCACGGTGACCGGGTCTCTGGCACTGAGCCTGGCGCTGTTGTGCAGGAGAGAAGGAGGGAGAAGAGAAATGCGGTAGTCGTGGGGAATTCCATAGTCAGGGGAACAGACAGGAGACTCTGTGAGCCTGACAGAGGTACCCGCATGGTGTGTTGCCTCTCAGGTGCCAGGGTACGGGATGTCTCGGATCGGGTCCTGAATATTCTAAAGGGGGAGGGTGAGCAGCCAGTTGCCTTGGTACATGTTGGTACCAATGACATAGATAGGACAAAGGAGGAGGTCCTGAAGAGAGATTTCCAAGAGTTAGGAAGGAAGCTGAGAAACAGGACCTCCAGGGTAGTAATCTCGGGATTGTTACCTGTGCCATGTGCTAGCGAGGGCAAGAATAGTCGGATCAGGCAGATGAATGCATGGCTGAGAGACTGATGTAGGAGGCAGGGCTTCAGATTCTTGGATAATTGGGATCTCTTCTGGGGGAAGTATGACCTGTTCAAAAAGGGGACCAATATCCTGGTGGGAAAGTTTAATAGAGCTGTTAGGGAGGGTTTAATCTAATTTGGCAGGGGGATGGGAACCGGAATGATAGACCGGAGGAAAGGGAAAACAGAAATAAATCTAAGATAGTGAACAGTAAAGATGTCAGGAAAGACAGGCCGGTGATGGGGCAAATTTGTAGCCATTGGGATGAGTTGCAGTGCAATAAAGTTGCAGTGAAATCAAAGCGAGAAGTACCAAATACTGGTCTTAAGGTGTTATACTTAAATGCACACAGCATAAGGAATAAGGTGGATGCCCTTGTCATACAGCTACAGATTGGCAGGTATGATATTGTGGCCATCACTGAGACGTGGCTAAAGGATGCATGTCTCTGGGAGCTGAACGTCCAAGGATACACGCTGTATCGGAAGGATAGGAAGGTAGGCAGAGGGGGAGGTGTGGCTTTATTGGTAAGAAATGATATTAAATCATTAGAAAGAGGTGATACAGGATCGGAAGGTGCAGAATCTTTATGGGTTGAGCTAAGAAATAGCAGGGGTAAAAGGACCCTGATGGCAGTTATTTATAGGCCTCCAAACAGCTACAGGGATGTGGACTACAAATTACAACTGGAAATAGAAAAGGCTTGTCAGAAGGGCAGTGTTATGATAATTGTGGGGGACTTTAACATACAAGTAGATTGGGAAAATCAGGTCAGCACTGGATCTCTAGAGAGAGAATTTGTAGAATGTCTGCGAGATGGCTTTTTAGAACAGCTTGTTGTTGAGCCCACTAGGGGATTGGCTGTACTGGATTGGGTATTGTGTAATGAACTGGAGGTGATTAGAGAGATTGAGGTGAAGGAACCCTTAGGAGGCAGTGATCATAACATGACTGAGTTCACTGTGAAATTAGAAAAAGAGAAGCCGAAATCTGATGTGTCAGTATTTCAGTGGAGTAAAGGAAATTACAGTGGCATGAGAGAGGAACTGGCCAAAGTTGACTGGAAAGGGACACTGGCGGGAAAGACAGCAGAGCAGCAGTGGCTGGAGTTTATGCGAGAAATGTGGAATGTGCAAGACAGGTATATTCCAAAAAAGAAGAAATTTTCGAATGGAAAAAGGATACAACCGTGGCTGACAAGAGAAGTCAAAGCCAAAGTTAAAGCAAAGGAGAGGGCATACAAGGAAGCAAAAATTAGTGAGAAGACAGAGGATTGGGAAGTTTTTAAAACCTTACAAAAGGAAACCAAGAAGGTCATTAAGAGAGAAAAGATTAACTATGAAAGGAAGCTAGCAAATAATATCAAAGAGGATACTAAAAGCTTTTTCAAGTATATAAAGAGTAAAAGACAGGTGAGAGTAGATATAGGACCGATAGAAAATGATGCTGGAGAAATTGTAATAGGAGATAAGGAGATGGCAGAGGAACTGAACGAGTATTTTGCATCAGTCTTCACTGAGGAAGACATCAGCAGTATACTGGACACTCAAGGGTGGCAGGGAAGAGAAGTGTGCGCAATCACTATTACGACAGAGAAAGTACTCAGGAAGCTGAATAGGCTAAAGGTAGATAAATCTCCTGGACCAGATGGAATGCACCCTCGTGTTCTGAAGGAAGTAACTGTGGAGATTGCGGAGACACTAGCAATGATCTTTCAAAAGTCGATAGATTCTGGCATGGTTCCGGAAGACTGGAAGATTGCAAATGTCACTCCACTATTTAAGAAGGGGGCAAGGAAGCAAAAAGGAAATTATAGACCTGTTAGCTTGACATCGGTGGTTGGGAAGTTGTTGGAGTCGATTGTCAAGGATGAGGTTACAGAGTACCTGGAGGCATACGGCAAGATAGGCGTGGATTCCTTAAAGGAAAATCCTGCCTGACAAACCTATTACAATTTTTTGAGGAAATTACCGGTAGGTTAGACAAGGGAGATGCAGTAGATGTTGTATATTTGGATTTCCAGAAGGCCTTTGACAAGGTGCCACACATGCGGCTACTTAACAAGATAAGAGCCCATGGAATTACTGGAAAGTTACATACGTGGATAGAGCGTTGGCTGATTGGCAGGAAACAGAGAGTGGGAATAAAGGGATCCTATTCTGGTTGGCTGCCGGTTACCAGTGGTATTCCCCAGGGATCAGTGTTGGGGCTGCTTCTTTTTACATTGTACATCAACGATTTGGATTATAGAATAGATGGCTTTGTGGCTAAGTTTGCTGACGATACGAAGATAGGTGGAGGGGCCGGTAGTGCTGAGGAAACGGAGAGTCTGCAGAGAGACTTGGATAGATTGGAAGAATGGGCAGAGAAGTGGCAAATGAAGTATAATGTTGGAAAGTGTATGGTTATGCACTTTGGCAGAAAAAATAAACGGACAGACTATTATTTAAATGGGGAAAGAATTCAAGGTTCTGAGATGCAACGGGACTTGGGAGTCCTCGTACAGGATACCCTTAAAGTTAACCTCCAGGTTGAGTCAGTAGTGAAGAAGGCGAATGTAATGTTGGCATTCATTTCTAGAGGAATAGAGTATAGGAGCACAGATGTGATGTTGAGGCTCTATAAGGCGCTGGTGAGACCTCACTTGGAGTACTGTGGGCAGTTTTTGTCTCCTTATTTAAGAAAGGATGTGCTGACTTTGGAGAGGGTACAGAGAAGATTCACTAAAATGATTCCAGGAATGAGAGGGTTAACATGAGGAACATTTGTCCGCTCTTCAACTGTATTCCTTGGAGTTTAGAAGAATGAGGGGAGACCTCATAGAAACATTTTGAATGTTAAAAGGCATGGACAGAGTGGATGTGGCAAAGTTGTTTCCCATGATGGGGGACTCTAATACAAGAGGGCATGACTTAAGGATTGAAGAGCGCCCATTCAGAACAGAAATGCAAAGAAATTTTTTTAGTCAGAGGGTGGTGAATCTATGGAATTTGTTGCCACAGGCAGCAGTGGAGGCCAAGTCACTGGGTGTATT
The DNA here is from genome assembly GCF_030028105.1 of Mobula birostris. NCBI lineage: Eukaryota > Metazoa > Chordata > Chondrichthyes > Myliobatiformes > Myliobatidae > Mobula > Mobula birostris. The sequence goes on along the minus strand of NC_092383.1, from coordinate 44,972,187 downwards.
TAAGGCAGAGATTGATCGGTATCTGAGTAGCCAGGGCATCAAAGGTTATGGTGAGAAGGCACGGGAGTGGGACTAAATAGGAGAATGGATCAGTTCATGATAAAATGGCGGAGCAGACTCGATGGGCCGAATGGCCTACTTCTGCTCCTTTGTCTTATGGTCTTATGGTCTTATGGTCACTGGAAAGTATGAAGCTGAGGGGTGACTTTACAAAGGGTTACCAAATCATTAGAGAGCACAGCTTTAAGGTGAGAGGCGTGAAATTTAAAAGAGATCTGTGGAGTAAATTTTTCTCAGAGTCTGGAACATGTGCCTGAGGAGGTGGTGGAGGAAATTACATTGACAATGTTTAAGTAGGTGTTTGGGAAAGGTGCTGAGGGATAAGGACCTAATGTGGGCAAATGTGGTTACCATAGATTAACGTCACAGTTGGCATGATACCGGTGGGCCGAAGCTTCGCTTCTTCACTGTCCAACTCTATGGCAGCTTAAAGTCAACCACCTTAACTGATCTTTCCATTACAACCATATTCAATCTGAATTTTTATACATCGTGTGTGTTTTTCATTCTGTGCAAACTGAAGAGATACATCTTTGGATTTAGGGGAAAGCTGTGAGTTTTGAGCTGAGCAACACCCACAAAATGCTGGAGGAACTCAACAGGTCAAGCAGCATCTATGGAAAAGAGTAAACAGTCGACCCTTCTGCAGCGTCCACACATTTTCTCCAGTATTGATGTGATCTATTTTTTCTACTGCTTGATAAGGTTTTATCCCACGCCTAATCTTTTGACAACTGGTCTCCAAAGCCAACAGCGTAGTAAGCTGAAATAGCATTTCTGGGCTTCCAGAGCTGCTGATCACTCCATGACCTATCAACACTAATGCGCTGATTATCTATTGTGCTGAACATGTTTCTCACAGCTGGGACATTCAAATGCTGGCTCAATTTAATCTGATTGTATTATTTTTACAACATTTACCCCATTTCTTCAAATTTTTGTGAAATTTCTGGGCTCAATGAAGAGTCAGCACTCAGTTAAATTCTCCATCAAAAGTAGGGTGGAATTATGGTCAATTGCAAAGCTGGCATGAGGAAAATCTCCCAGAAAAACCTGGTAACCCTACCACAGGCAATTCAGTCAGGAGAGGTCCCGAGTGTCCTGAAGCTGTGGTGTTGATGAGCTGGCTGAGTGGCCAATCACAGCAGAGAGTTGTCACAAACAGCGCACTTCCATGAAGAAGCACAATTTTGAAATGATTTATGTCAATGGTGTGTAGGGTTTTAAATAAAGACTGTGACACATAGTTGGTCCAAGCTGAAATGGAAGTTTAACGGTTTAGAATCAATTGTTGTACATTATTGATCCAAAAGATTAGAATCCACTCACAAAAAGCTAATATTTCAGAGCTAGGAATTTTGCCAAGCAGAGATTATAGCTTAGGATGTGATTGAAACCTCACAAAGACATTATGTGACAAAAGGATATTAATTTTAGGGTGTTTTACAATCAGATAACTCTGTATCAGTTAACACACACAAAATGCTGGTGGAACGCAGCAGGCCAGGCAGCATCTATAGGAAGAAGTACAGTCGACGTTTCAGGCCAGACCCTTCGTCAGGACTAACTGAAAGAAGAGCTAGTAAGAGATTTGAAAGTGGGAGGGGGAGGGGGAGATTCGAAGTGATAGGAGAAGACAGGAGGGGGCGGGATAGAGCTAAGAGCTGGAAAGTTGATTGGCAAAAGGGATACAAGGCTGGAGAAGGGACGGGAGGCCTGGGGAGAAAGAAAGGGGGAGGGGAGCACCAGAATAAGAATGGGAGGAGGGGCATTAACAGAAGATTGAGATGTCAATGTTCATGTCATCAGGTTGGAGGCTACCCAGACGGAATATAAGGTGTTGTTCCTCCAAACTGAGTGTGGCTTCATCTTGACAGTAGAGGAGGCCATGGATAGACATATCAGAATGGGAATGGGACATGGAATTAAAATGTGTGGCCACTGGGAGATCCTGCTTTCTCTGGCGGACAGAGAGTAGGTGTTCAGCGAAACAGTCTTCCAGCCTGCGTCAGGTCTCACCAACATATAGAAGGCCACATCAGGAGCACCGGACGCATGTTTTGCTGCAACTTCTCTGGGCATGGTGAGTCCTTTGGAAAGGAGCTGAGTCATTTACTCCATCTTCTGGATTGCTGCTTTAAATAGACGCCACAGTAACGTAGCGGTTAGTGCAATTCTAAACAGCTCAGCGTGTCAGAGTTCAGATTCAGTCCTGGTGTCCTCTCTGTACATCCTTCCTGTGGAATATGTGGATTTTCTCTGTGTGCTCTGGTCTTCTCCCACAGTCCAAAGGCATACTTTGTAGGTTAATTGGTCATTGTAAATTGTCCTGTGATTAGGTTAGGGTTAATCAGGCTTGTCAGGGGTTGCTGCGTGGCACAACTTGAAGGGCCAGAATGACCTATTCTGCACCGTGTTGCTAACTAAATAAAATAAATAAATAAAATTGAATAATTCTTGAAAGTACAGGGGTTTTGTGGTGCAAAGGCAATGAAAACTAATAGTTTCTGGCTCAGAGACACAAGAGACTCTGGAAATCGTGGAAATGCAGATCAGGCAGCATCTATGGAGGGGAATAATCAGTCGAATGATCTCAAGCTGAGACCATTCATCGGGACTGAAATGGAAGGGAGAAGAAGGTCAAGGGAGTGGCAGGAGTACCAGCTGGAAGGTGATAGGTGAGGGGCACAGTGGGTGGGTGGGGGAGGAGGGCTGAAGTAAGATTCTGGAGGGTTAGTGTGATAGGTGGAAGAGGTAAAGAGCTGTAGAAGAAGGGATCTAATACATGAGGAGAGTGGACCATGGAATAAAGGGAAGGAGGAAGGGCATCAGAGGAAAGTGTGGGCAGGTCATAATGGTGAGAGAGGAAAAGAGGAGGGGTGGAAGAGAAACCAGAATGGGGAATGGAGAAAGAGAGAAGCAGGGGTTTGGGAAGGGGAAAGGCACGAGGGGGTGTGATTCCTGCATTTCAGAACAATCTCATGGTTCCTACAGAATCCAGAGCATTGCAACATCTCCCCTTGGATCTGCTGTCTGGCTGATCTGCACACCAGTGGTACCTGCCTGCACGTCCCATTCCTAATTCTCCCATCCACCCACACTCCTGACCTTCACTCCCCAACCTCACTCCCCACTCTCACTCCTTACCCTCACCCCCTATCCTCACTTCCCACTCTCACACGGCACCCTCACTCCCCCACCCTCACACCTCACCCTCACTCCCCACACACTCCACTCACCCTCACACCTCACCCTCACTCTGCCATCATCACTCCTCATCCTCACTCCCTCGCCCTAACTCCCCCATCTTACTCCACCACCATCACTCGTCACCCTCACTCCTCAAACTCAATTCTCACCTTCACTCCCTACTCTTACTCCTTGACCCTCACTCCTCACACTCACTCATTCACTCTCACTGCTCACCCACACTCCTCACTCCCCACTCCTTCATGCTCCCCACCCACCAGCACTCCCTCACCCTCCTCACCCCATTCCCTCACCCTCACTCCCCTGCCCTCACTGCTCACCTTCACTCCTCACCCTCACTCCCTCATGTTCCCCACCCACCAGCACTCCCTCACCCTCACTCCGCACCCCCACTCCCTCACCCCCACTCTCCTACTCTTGCTCCTCACCCTCACGCCGCACCCTCACTCATCACCTTAATTCTCATTCCCACACCCTCACTCCCCACCCTCACTCAATACAGTGGGTTGAGTAGGTCCTGAATGGCGACTGCAACTCAGACCGTAGTTTGTGAGGTTGACTCTGGAAGGAATTGATTTTTTTGACATCTGATGTCATCATATGCATTTCAAGTCTTCATAAATATTAGTATAAAGGCATTTACATGCAGTTCAAATAGACTTAAGTTAAAATAGTTTAAAAAAGCTCATTAAGACTACTCAAGATGCAAGGAAATAATTGAAAGCATTAAATCAAATGTTCAGAACAAAAGTTCTAAAGCAACACACAGATGCTGAGGAACTCAGTGGATTGGGCAGCAGCTGTTGAGGGAGATGGTCTGTCAACATTTTAGGCTGGAGTCCTTCATCAGAACTGGAAAGGGAGTTGGTATAAAAATGGGAGGAAGGGGCTTAGCAAGAGTTAGTGTGTGATGCATGGATCCAGGTGGGGAAGTTAGGATGAGGAGGGAGTGGGAATGGCGTAAGAAGGTGGGAGGTGATAGATGGAAGTGACAAAGGGCTGGAAAAGATGGAATCTGATAGGAGAAGAGAGTGGACCATGGAATAAAGGGAGTGAAACCAGTAGGAGGAGTGGTGGGTGCTGGGCAAATTGAAAGGGTAGAGGAGAGGAAGGAAACAGGATGATAGATGTCAGTGGGAACATGAAAAGAAGAGAAAGGCACAGAGCAGAATAGTTACTGGAAGTGAAAGAAATCAATCTTCTTGTCGTCAATATGATCTCTGATGGAATATGATGCATGTGATCTCTGTTTAGTCTCAACGTAGCAGTAGGAGGCCATGGACAGACACATCAGTTTGGGAGTGGGAAGTGGAGTTAATATGACTGGCCATCAAGAGATCTCACCTGGAACGGTAGATGGAGTGATTTTTAAACTCTAAGTTTCAATGACCCTTTTCTGTAGAGTGGATGTGGATGGTCTAATTCGGATCAAAGGGTTGCGTTTTCACAGCCAGTCAGTGTGGGTTAAAGCTAAGAGAGCAGTCACTCTCTTCCAAGCACCCCGAATCAGTGGTGGAACGAATGGTCCGATAGCCTCCTCCATCTGCTCCCAGTACTGTTGCAGCAAGAGGGGACAGGCTGAACAGCAAGGGGCAGAGAGCAAAAGGTTTTCTACAGAACTGCTGGCTGACTCTAATCACAGCCCGGATCAACACGTTTGTAACCCAGAAGGAGGACTCATGGAGGATGGTGATGGCAGTGTTGGACAGTACCGCAGAGAATATCAATGACAGTAATTCCTCCCAGGGACCTGATCTGAGAAATAACTCAAGGCTATATCCACTAGGAGAAAGTTTCCCAAGTCAGAAAACAGATCAGAAGATCAGGAGCAGAAAGCACTGCACATTCTGCATCATGTTCTATTACTTGAAGATCAATTTGACATTTCAAGACTCAGGATTCAAGATTGTTTATTGTCATCCTTCAGTACACAAGTGTAAAAATGTTTCTCCAGAGCCGGTGCGGCATAAAAAAGACAATAGACATAAAAAACACGATAAAACAAAACTAGATAGTAAGTCAATAAATATTGTCGAGAGTCCAGTGTAGGAGGAATGGAATTTTTGGCGTTGTTCAAAGCACTTCATGATAATTGGCGTCAACACCACCAGTCAGTTGTTGTTTAGACCATAAAACCACAAGATATCGGTGCGAGTTAAGCCATTTGGCCCATCGAGTCTGCTTCACCATTTCATCATGCTGATCCAATTTTCCTCGCAGACTCAATCTCCTGCCTTTGCCCCCCACCACCCCTGTATCCATTCATGCCCTGACCAGTCAAGAATCTAGCAACCTTTGCCTTAAATATACATAAAGACGGCCTCCACAGCTGTCTGTGGCAGCAAATTCCACAGATTCACCACCCTCTGACTCAAAACTTACCTTTATTCACTAGCGTTTGAGTCTTCCTGATGTGGCTGATTTTTGGCTTGTGCCTAGGCTCATGTATTGTTTATTTTGTGCCTATAAGCTGTGTGCCCTGTTGTTTATACCTGTGCTTCTTGCATTTGTGATTTTAGCCACCTGTTATGGTTTGTATAGCACTTTGGTCAACATGGGTGTTTTTCAATGTGCTTTATAAATAAATCTGACTTGACTTGACTAAAGAAATTCCTCCTCAGCTCCGTTCCAAAAGGGTGCCTCTCTATTCTGAGGCTGTGTTCTTTGGTGCTGGACTCTCCCACCACAGGAAACTTCCCCTCCACATCCACTCTGTCAAGGCCTTTCACCATTCGATAGGTTTCAACAAGGTCACCCTTCATTCTTCTGAATTCTGGTGAATATAGGCCCTGAGCCATCAAACGCTCTTCATATGACAAGCTATTCAATTGTGGAATTATTTCCAAAACCTCCTTTGAACCCTCTCCAACTTCAGCACATCCTTTCTAAGATAAGGGGCCTAAACCTGCTCACGATACTCCAGGTGAGGTCTCACCAATGCTTTAGAAAGTCTCAACATTACATCCTTGCTTTTATATTCTAGTCCTCTTGAAATGAATGCAAATATTGCATTTGCTTTCCTCACTGCAGACTCGACCTGCAAATTAACCTCCAGGGAATCCCGCACAAGGACTCCCAAGTCCCCTTGCACCTCATTTTTTTAATTTTCTCTCCCTTTAGAAAATAGTCAAACCTTTCACTTCTTCTACCAAAGTGCATGACCATACACTTCCTGACACTGTATTCTATCAGCCACTTTGCCCATTTTCCTAATCTGTCTAAGTCCTTCTGTAGCCTCACTACTTCCTCAAACTACTTGTCCCTTACTTATCTTCATTGCATCTGCAAACGCTTCAACAAATCCATCAATTCTATCATCCAAATCATTGGCATAACATAAATGAGTCAGTTCCAACACGGATTCCTGTGGAACACCACGAGTCACCGGCAGCCAACCAGAAAAGGCTCCCTTTACTCCCATTCTTTCCCTCCTGCCAGTCAGCAAATGTTTTATCCATGCTAGAATCTTTCCTGTAATACCATGGGCTTGTAGCTTGTTAAGCAGACTCATGTATGGCACCTTGTCAAAGGCCTTCTGAAAATCCAACTACACAACATCAACAGATTCTCTTTTGTCTACCCTGCTTGTTGTTTCTTCAAAGAATTTCAACCGATTTGTCAAGCAAGAGTTTTTTCTTGAGGAAACCATGTTGACTATGGCCTATTTTGTCATGTGCCTCCAAGTACACTGAGACCTCAACCTCAACAGTTGACTCTAACTTCTTCCTAACTAATGATGTCAGCCTAACTGCCCTATAATTTCCCTTCTTCTGCATCTCTCCTTGCACATCGCTGCATAGAAGATTGTACTAGTGACAGAAGACTGGTAAAATATGTGTAAGGGGGTTTCGACTTTTATGTTACTGCGGAGGCTAATTAAAATGGCAGCTTTGTTATGTTAATCTGGGGAATGCAGCTTTGTTGTGTTAAACGTTGAGAAAGTTTGCGCTAGCAGCTTGTTTTTCCTTTAGAGTGTGATAAGTAAGTGCTATTAACCAATTGGGATAGTTGTTATGGTTTTGGTGTATTTGAAGATACTGTATGCGCGGGGTTTTGGGGCAGAAGGCGGGAGAGCAAGACAGAGGATGGACCAGGTGCTGTGAGTCTGCTAACGGGGTCGGACCCCAAGCGGGACGTTCGGCGAGGAGACGGAGACGGACTCGTGTGGAGCGTCTGGTCGACCACCATTGTTGGTCCCAGGCGGCCGGTCGAGGTGGTCCGAGGGGGTCACAGGGTGAAGAAGAAGGTCCTTGAGCTCCAACGGTTTTTGTGCACGAAGAGATTGAACTTTGATAAATGTGGAACCTTTTATTTTCCTTTTATATTTTATTCTCTTTTAATTATATAGTTCCAGTAATATCTATAAACTGTAAATCATTAATTGCATCTGGTGTATTGTCTGTTATTTGGGCGGGGCGGGGTACCTCACACAGCATCCACACAAACGAATTACCCAGTTTGCCGGGGCCGAGGCTGTTTCCCTAGACGACAGCGAGCCAAGCGACCCTGAGGGTGGCTGGGGGGGCTACATACTTGAAGGAGAGGCCAGCATACTCCAAAGGACCTCAGTCTCCTCGGGAAGTAGAAGTGACTCTGGCCCTTCTTGTACATGGCCTCTGTGTTGGTGCTCCACTCAAGTCTGTCATCCCGGTGCACCCCCAGGTTCCTGTAGGTCCTCACCACATCTACATCCTCACCATCAATAGTAACAGGGAGCAGTGCAGGCTTAGTCTTCCTAAGGTCCATCACCACCTCCCTTGTCTTGCTGATGTCAAGCTGCCACCCTATTTGGGTCTTTCAATATTTGATAGGTTTCAATGAGATCCCTCTTTATTCTTCTAAACTCCAGCCAGTGAAGGCCTGGAGCCACCAAATGCTACTCATATGTTAACCCTTTCATTCCCAGGATCATTCGCATGAACCTCCTCTGGACCCACCCCAATGGCAGCAGGTATTTTCTTGGATAAGGGACCCAAAATTCCTCACAATACTTCAAATGTGGTCTGACAAATGTTTTATAAAACCTCAGCATAACATTCTTGCTCTTATATTCTAGTCTTCTTGAAACGAATTCTAACATTGTATTTACCTTCCTTACCACCAACTCAACCTGCAAGTTGATCTTTAGGGATCTTGCACGAGGACTCCCAAGTCCCTTTGCGCCTCTGATTTTGGAATTTTCTCTCCATTTAGCAAATATATTCCTTCTATCGAAGTGCATAACCATATACTTCCTGACACTATTCCATCTGTCTCTGAATATGTCTAAGTTCTTCTGCAGCCTCCCAGCTTCCTCAACACTTCCTGCCCCTCCACCTATCTTCATATCATCTGCAAACCTGGCCACAAAGCAATCAATCAATTCTGCCACAGGCCGTATGAAGTTCCAAGTACACAACATCTATCAATTCTCCTTTATCTATTCTGCTTGTTATTTCCTCAAGCAATTCCAACAGATTTGTCAGCCATGATTTTCCCTTAGGGAAACTATGCTAGGACTTTGGAATATTTTATCATCCTTAACGATTGACTCCAACATTTTTCCAACCACCAAAGTCAGACTAACTGGCCTATAATTTTATTTCTTCTGCCTCCCTCCCTTCTAGAAGAGTGGAGTGACATTTGCAGTTTCCCAGTCTTCTGGAACCATTCCAGAATCTAGTGATTCTTGAAAGATCATTACTAATGCCTCAACAATCTCTTCAGCTACCTCTTTCAGAACCCTAGGGTATACACCATCTGGTCCAGGTGACTTACCTACCTAGAGACCTTAAAGTTTCTCAAGAACCCTCTCTGGAAATGATAACTTCACACACTTCATGCTGCCTGACACCTGGAGCTTCCACCATATGGCTAGTGTCTTCCACCATGAAGACTGATGCAAAATACTTATTCAGTTCGTCCACCATTTCCTTGCCCTCCATTACTACCTCTCCAGCATCGTTTTCCAGCAGTCTGATATCCACTCCATCCTCTCTTTTACACTTTTATGTATCTGAATAAGCTCTTCGTATCTCTTATTGACTAGCTTTCCTTCAAATTCCATCTTTACCTTCTTTTTTAGTTGCCTTCTGTTGGTTTTTGAAAGCTTCCCAATCCTCTAACTTCATACTAATTTTTGCTTTGTTTGCTCTTTGTTTTTTTTTGTTGGATTTGACTTTGTTTGTTAGTCACAGTGGTGCCATCTTGCCTTTAGAACACTTCTTCCTCTTTGGAATATATATATATATATATATATATATATATCGTCTGAATTATATCTTCTTAATTTCTTGCAAAAGTTCCAGCCATTGCTGCCCTGCTGTCATCTGACATGAGATAGTCAGTGTCACTGTCTCAGAGGACTTGTCCTGGACCTGTCACATAAATATTACTGTGAAGAAAACTTGACAGTGCCTCTACTTCCTCAGGAGTCTGCAGAGGTTTGACTTATCATTGAAAACTTCCACAAATTTCTACAGATGTCTGGTAGAAAGTGTGCTAACTGGCTGCATTATGGCCTGGTATGGGAACACCAATGCCTGTGAGTTGAAAATCCTACAAAAGGTAATAGATTCAGCCCAGCATATCATGGGTAAAGCCCTCCCAATCATTGAGCACATCTCTATGAAATGTTTCCACAGAAAAGCAGCATCCATCATCAAAGATCCTCACCGCCTAGGCCATGCTCTTTTCTCACTACTGCGGTAGAAGATACAAGAGCCTCAGGACTCACGCCACCAGGTTCAAGAACAGTTACCCCTCAACCATCAGGCTCTTCAACAAAAGGGGATAACTACATTCATTTCAGGACTCTGTTATATAGCTAGTTAATGTTTGTTATTTATTGCTTTTTATTTATATCTGCATTTGCACAGTTTGTTTACTGTTAACAGTTCCTGATGTTTACAGTTTACAGTTACTGTTCTATAGATTTGCTAAGTATGCCCATATATAAATAATCTCAGGGTTGTATGTGGTGATATGTATGTACTCTGATAATAAATTTTACTTTGAACTTTGAACATTGATCGCTGGCAGTATTCATTTCCAATGAATTCTGGCCAACTCCTCTCTCATGCCTCTGTAATTCCCTTTACTCCACTGTAATACGTCTGACTTTAGCTTCTGCTTCTCATATTCCAGGGTGAATTCGATTATATTATGATCATTTCCATTAAGGGTTCTTTTACTTTATGTTCTCTAATTAATTCTAGTTCATTGCACAACATCCAATCCAGAATAGGTGATCTCCTAGTGGGCTCCATCACGAGCTACTCTAAAAAGCCATCTCATAGGTATTCTAAAAATTCTCTCTCTTGGAATCCAGCACCAACCTGATTTTCCCAATCTACCTGTATAGTGAAATCCCTCATGACAATTGTGACATTATCCTATATTGCCAGATGGTCTACTTCTGCTCCTATGTCTTATGGTCTTATGGTCTTTAGGCATGTATTTTCTATCTCCTTAGACCACATCCTTACTACTGTTTGGGGGTCTGTGTATAACTCCCATCAGGGTCTTTTTAATCTTGCAGTTCTTTAGCTCTATCCACAAAGATTCAATAGCTTCCAACCCTATGTCACCTCTTTCTAATGATTTGATTTCATTTTTTTCTAGAACAGTGCTGCCGCTCTGCCTTCCTGCCTATCCTTTCAATATCCTTGGACAATAAGCTCCCAGCGACAATCTTCTTTCAGCCATGATTTAGTGATACCTGCAACATCATACATGCCAATCTGTAACCCTGCTACAAGTTCATCCACCTTTTTCCGTATACCGTGCGCATTCAAATATAACACCTTCAGTCCAGTATTTACCCTTTTTGATTTTGTCTGCCTTTTACATTGCAACTCATCCTGTTGACTGCAGTTTTGCTCTATCATCAGCCTCCCCTCACCACTAGTTGCCTCTGTTTTGTAAGACAGCTACCTCATCTTCAGCACTATTATCCGCCTTTCCTACAATTCTTCTTGCATTGAAATATACGCAGCTCAGGATGCTAATCACACCACACTCAAACTTTTAATTCCTAATTTTGTCTGAGGTTTTACCAACGTCTGCCTCCACAACATCTCCACTAACCGTTCTGACACTCTGGTTCCCACCCCCTGCAACACGACTTTAAACCCCACCGTGCAGCAGTAACAAACCTTCCTGCTGGAATAATAGTCCCTCTCCAGTTCAAATGCAAACTGTCCTCTCTGTGCGGGTTCCATGTCCCCTAGAGGAGAGCCAAATGATCCAAAACTCTCATGCCCTCCCTCCTACACCAACTCCTTAGCCACATATTTAACTGTATAATCTTCCTCGTTCTGGCCTCACTGGCACGTGACATGGGTAGCAATCTTGAGATCACAACCATGGAGGTCCTGCCCTTTAACTTAGCACCTAACTTCATGAACTCCTTATGTAGCACTTCATCACTCGTCCTACCCATGTCATTGGTACCTGCGTGGACCACAACCTCAAGCTGTTCACCCTCCCACTAAAGAATGCTGAAGACTTTACATTTACATGGAACATTACAGCACCTTACAGGCCCTTTGCCCCCCAATGTTGTGCTGACCTTTTAACCTATTTCTTACTCCTTGAATGTCAACGGGGCGGAAAATGACCCTCAGCAAATCCCTAAATTGCTATCTGAGCACTGATGGCCATCTTTTTGAGTGACATTCTGTGATGAAGGTGCATTCACAATGCTTCTCGGTAAAGAGTTCCAGGATTTGCATCTTGCAGTGGTGAAGGAACAGCTATACTTCCACAAGTGAGGATGGTGAAACCTCGAGGGGAAGTGCCAGAATTGCCATATTGCTTTTGTTTTCCTTTCTGTTGTTTGAGATGATGGGTTAGGGAAATGCTGTTAGAACCATCAGCACAACAATAGCAGCCTACCAATACTGCAATTCTCAGATGATATACACTGTAGTCAGTGTGCTCTCGGGGGATGAGTTTCAATCAAGCAGGACACTTTCTGGATGGTGTTGCCTGGGTGTTTCTGGAGCAATATTCAACAGATTTTCACCATTTAGGCAATATGGAGTATTGCATCACATTCTTCGTAGATGGTGAATGTCTCTGTGTGCGCGAATTGGAAGATGCCCAAACTCACATAATACTGGAGGAACTCAGCAGGCCAGGCAGCATCTATGGAAAGAAGTAATCTGTCAACGTTTTGGGCCGACACTGTTCATCAGGACTGGAAAGGAAGGGGAGAAGTCAGAGTAAGAAGGTGGGGAGGAAGTACAAGGCGGTAAAAGTGATAGGTGAAATGGAAGAGGGGAAGTACAAGGAGGCAGGTGATAGGTGAAACTGGAGAGGGGAAGGGGAATGAAGTAAATTGCTGAGAAGATGAATGATGGAAGAGATAAAGGGCTGGAGAAGAGGGAATCTGACAGGAGAGGGTAGAAGACATGAAAGAAAGAGAAGGGTGAGGAGCACCAGAGGGAGATGATGGGCAGGTAAAAAGGAGTGAGAGGGTAACAGATGGTGAAGGAGGGGAGCGGGGCGGGGGAATTACTGGAAGTTTGAGAAATCAATGTTCATGCCATCAGGTTGGCGGCTACCCAGACAGAATACAAAGTATTGCTCCTCCAACCTAAGCGTGGCCTCATCCTGACAGGAGAGGAGGCCATGGACTGATGTGTCAGACTGGGAAGTAAAATTGAAATGGGTGGCCACTGGGAAGTTCCACTTTTTATAGCAGACAGAGAGAAGGTGCTCGACTTGTTCTGAGCTGGCACCCAAGAGACGAAATCTCATCCAGGAATGTTGTTCTACCACACGGAGCCTCCTGTCCATTCCCCTAACTAACAAATCCTCTATCACCACAAGGGTGCCTTTTCTCTCTCCTTCCCTTCTGAGTCACAGAGGCAGACTCAGTGCCAGAATCCAACCACTGTGAGTTTCCTCTGTTAGGTCAAACCACACATCCCCCAACAGTATCCACAGTGATAAACCTGTTATTGAGGGGGATGGCCACAGGGGTACTCTGCACTGGATCCTTAACCCTTTCCCCTTTCGGATGGTCATTCATTCTCCTGTGCCCTGTACCTTGGGCGTAACTCCCTCTCTTTATGTCCTATCTATCGCCCCCTCAGCCTCCCAATTGATCCGGAGTTCATCCAGGTTCAGCTCCAACTCTTAATGAGGATTGTTTGAAGCTGCAGCTGGATGAACTTCTCACAACTGTATTTGTCAGGGACACTGGAGGTCTCCTTGCCTTCCCACATCCCACAAGAGAAGCATTCCAAAATACTGTATGGCATCTCTGCTGTCCTCACTGTTCAGATATAAAGAAGAGAAGGAAAAAAAGCTTAACCAAGAGTTTTTCTTTTCTTTTGCTTTCTCTGACTGAAGCCTCTCTTCACAGAAGCCTCAAGACCACCACCCTGACTCTGTCCAGTCAGATGACAGACACTGCGACGATGGCCGCTGCACATGTCCCTGCCTTCCTTTAATTTGCTCTTGTTAATCAATCACAAATGCGGATTGGTCACTGATCAATGCCCTAATACACTACTGTGACCCACTCAGCGTTGTCTTTTTCTACTTGGGCAGTGGACCTGATTGAAATCCCCTCCTCTCAATCTTCTGGATTGGTCGTGGATCAGTGCTCAACACAACACAAAATGCTGGAGGAACTCAACAGGCCAGGCAGCATCTAGGGAAAAAAGTACAGTCGACGATTCGGGCTGAGATTTAAAAGGTGAGGGGAGGGGAGAGAGAAACACAAGGTGATAGGTGAAAGCAGGAGGGAAAGAGATGAAGTAAAGAGCTGGGAAGTTTATTGGTGAAAGAGATACAGGGCTGGAGAAGGAGGAGTCACAAAGGAGAAGACAGAAAGCCATGGAAGAAAGGAAAAGGGTGAGGAGCACCAGAGGGAGGTATGCACAGGCAAAGAGATAAGGAGAGAGAGGGAAAGGGAATGGGGAATGGTGAAGTGGGGGTGCATTAATGGCTCTTCCCAGTGTTGAAAATGTTCATGTGGGCACAGCAGCCTGGATAAGTTAAGCATTGAAGGTGTTCATGTCATGTGAGGACGGCAGCCTGGATGAGTGAATTGGTAAAGATGTCTGGATCTCCCAGTGGCCACCCATCTTAATCCCATTCCCATTCTGATATGGCCTCCACTGTCGGGATAAGGCCATGCTTAGGTTGGAGGAACAACACCTTGTATTCCGTTTGGGTAACCTGCAACCTGATGGCATGAACATCGATTTCTCAAACTTCCAGTGATGACTGACCCCCCCCCAACCCCCTTCACCATTTCCCATCCCCTTGTCCCTCTCTCATGTTATCTCCTTGCCCACCCATCGCCTCTCTCTGGTGCTCCTTCACCACCGCCCACCCCCCACTTTTTTCTTTCTTCCATGGCCTTCTGTCGCTTTCACCAATCAACTTCCTAGCTCTCTGCTTCATCCCTCCCCTTCCAGGTTGCACCTATCACCTGGACTTTCTCTGTCCTCTCTCCCCACCTTTTAAATCTACTCCTCCGCTTTTTTCTCCAGTCCTGCCGAAGGGCCTCAGCCCAAAACATTGACTACTTTTTCCAAAGATGCTGCCTGGCCCGCTGAGTTCCTCCAGTATTTTGTGTGTGTTGCTTGGATTTCCAACATCTTCAGATTTTCTCTTGTTTGTGCCTGGATAAGTGAATTGGTGAAGATGTCCGTGTGCAGACAGCAGCCTGCATGAGTGAAGAGTTGAAGATGTCCAGGTGGGACAGCAGCCTGGATGAGCGATGTGTTGAAAATGTCTGTGTGGGGACAGCAGTCTGGATGAGAGAAATGTTGAAGATGTCCAGGTGGGACAGCAGCCTGGATGAGCGATGTGTTGAAAATGTCTGTGTGGGGACAGCAGTCTGGATGAGAGAAATGTTGAAGATATCCATGTGGGGACAGCAGTCTGGTTGAGTGAAGTGTTGAAGAACCCATGCAAATATATAAGGGCTGTTGCACACACTGCCTGAGTATGTGGCCTGGGTTGTTGTCTGGCTTTTTGACAGCAGGAGTTGACTCTCTGCAGGGTATTTCTCACACCTACCGCCATTACAAATAGTGCCTGTTCACATGGAAGACAGAAGGGTGGGGATGTTTCTGTAACTGGCATTGTGTTGCATGCCTCGAAGCATAGATTTATATTATTTGTTGCATTGGGGAGGGAGGCGTCGCAGGTATAGTTACCTTACTCTTCAACTTACTCATTTAAGGCATGAAAATGCCCGACGCAGGTTTCTCAAGATCTGACTCAACATTCCCTCCCCCCCCCACCCCCCTACTCATTTAAAATTGGCTTCTGGAGATGTTGCTGAGAGATCTTTACTGTAATTTGTTTTAAATATGTGTAACACTCAGGTCTATCAGCTCGTGTTTATCTCCGGGAAACCCCGTCCGGCCGCTAAACTGTGTCTCACGGTTGCATCGTTGCTGTGTAATGCCACCTGGTACAAACTCACAGATCAAATATCAGACAGCACACAGTGTACGATTTACAGATTCCACTTTATAAATCTTCCTGGAACTATGTAATTAATAGAGATACAACATAAAAGGCGCCAAACTTATCAGAGTTCAACCACTTCGTGCATAACTGTTGGAGCTCAATTAATGGGGTCATCTTTCCACCATTCGATCCCCTCCGACCACCTCGACTTGCCGCTCGGGACCAACCACAGTGGTCGACTAGAGCACTTCCAGTACGTTCTTCCTCTTCGGGTCTCCTCCCAAGAGCCCGCAAAAACCGCACAGTTCCCAGCCATATTAGACAGAATATCACCCGCAAAAAGAATAACATGGACACTCTCTTATCGCTCTCTTATCAATAATATAACCCAAACAAGCAGAGAGAGCGAGAACTCCTTACATCGCAGTTATTATTACAGAAAAGCCATTTTAATTCTAACATAACAAAGAAGCCATTTTATGAGCCTTCGCAGTAACATAAAAGAAGAAACCCCTTACCCTCTTCCCCAACCAAAGAAAGTCATGTCCTCATGACATTAAAGGAGTTCACCAATCCTCCTTGCAAAACACAAAACCCAACCCAGGTGCATAAAGCAGTGACATAACTTCCCAGGGTGGTAGAGATCACACCCTATTCTCCCAGCGCTACATAGGTCAACCTCTCCGAGGGGTTCCTACTTCTCTGAAACCTCCGTACCTCCTCTGGTGACACTTCTAGCTCAGACAACACTGGAGACACCCCAGGTCTACCTGTCGAACCCTCACCTGCTCCCTCACTGGGACCCCTCGTCAACTTGGAGCCCTCTGCCTCGGATTCTGGTTCCACCCTCCCTCCCTCCAAGGCCGGCTGTATCCCAGGCTGCCCCCCAACACCCTCCCTCCTCTCGCCTAACTCAGTGGGGGAAGGGTCAGGAGCCTCTTCTTCCGGTACCGGGGAATTAACAAACAGTCGTAGGTACCACACATCCAAATCATCGTCTTCCAAATCAGTATATCTTTCCGGGGCTGGGCCCGGCCCTGTCTCTTTCGCGGTGGGCTCTTCCTTCACCCCGTGCCTTCACAGAGTCCTCGTACTAGGCGTAAACTCCCATTCGGGCTCTTCGTCTACCTGCACCTCTTGACAAAGGGGCAATAGGTGGTTCCAATGGAGTACCTTGACAGACCCCTTCCCATCCTTGGGTCTCACCCGGTAAACAGGGAGATTCGGCATCTGACTCTCCACCACATAGGGGATGGCCGCCCAGTGATCTGCCAACTTGTGCTCACCAGGTAGTCCTAAATTCCGTATAAGGACCCGGTCTCCCGGCAATAGTTGGGCGAACTTCACTTTCTGATCATACCTCCTCTTATTCCTCTGATTCTGCTTGGTGGCCGCTGCCTCAGCCAACTCGTACGCCCTTTTCAACTCTCTCCTCATATCGGACACATACTTCAGACAGGGTTTCGAACATAATTCACCTGCTTCAGTCCCAAAACAAAGGACAATGGGCAACCTCGCTTCCCACCCGAACATCAGATAATAAAGCGAGCACCCCGTAGCGTCATTGCAGGTACAATTGTAACAGTGAACCAAATGCCCGATGTGCTGACTCCACTTACTCTTCTGTCCACTCTCCAAAGTGCCAAGCATGTCCAGCAGGGTCCGGTTAAACCTCTCGGGCTGAGGATCACCCTGCGGGTGATAGGGGGTGGTTCTGGATTTCTCGACCCCAAGCATATCCAGTAATTCATGGATAAGCCTGCTCTCAAAGTCCTGTCCCTGATCACTATGTATCCATTTGGGGAGGCCTTAATGAACAAAATATCTCTCCCATAACACCTTCGCCACTGTAGTCGCTTTCTGATCCTTAGTGGGAAACACCTGAGCATACCTAGTGTAGTGATCCGTGATGACTAAGACATTTACGGTTTTGCTGGTGTCTGGCTCAATAGACAGGAAATTCATACACACCAGCTCCATGGGTCCTGCACTCTGCAAGTGGGACAAAGTGTCGTACTAGATCGACCGATGCAAAGAGAATTGTACCACAAATACACTAACACACATCATTCTTTTTCAAACCTTTATTCTTTACTCATAGCATGCTATGGGGGAAGTTACAGACTGATCTCCCAAAAGAGCCAGTCCAGACACTGCCCCTGAATTACACAATTCTCCACAATTTATAACATTGATCATGTAGCAGGAAATCTTACGATTACAAGTTTAGACAATATTAGAATAATTTCAATCACATGCTAAGATACAATTAGATGTAAAATAATCATTGGTTAGTTAGTTACAATTATTTTAAGCCAAAGCTAGCCCATCAGTTCCTTATTCGGACACCTTCCCCTTTCCCCCAGAACATTCTATCCCTTACACAATACTTCCCATATTTAGCTATACCTTGAGATGCTTTTGCATGATCAGATAGTTCCTTATTTGAACCTTTGCCTATCTTTAGAGAACAATGACTAGTACGTCACTTGTTTCTGGGAAAAGCTTCTTTTTGACTGTCTAAAACAGTAAACAGTAAGGCATCCACAAAGTGATGCATCATAAGTTAATCATTGTTCTTAGTCTATACCCCTATTTACCTATCCCTTCACTCCATCAAAAGGAGCCGCCTGTGCAGGCAGGGTCTTCCCCGGGTGCAGCAACTGCATGTCTTACAGTATTCTTTAACCTCCCCCCTCATTCGGGGCCAGTAAAACCCGTCCTTCAGTAATCCCTGGGTCTTTTCCACCCCCAAAATCCCAGAATCATCATGTAGTGACTTGAACAAAGTCTTCTGATACTTCTCAGGCATGATCAGCTGCCAACGCCGGGGGCGGTCGGGGGGTGACGTGACCCGGTACAAGATTTGTTTCATCAGCTTCAACCGAGGCCACTCCTTCAGTAGTAAGGGCACTGAGGCGTGTATCGCCTTCTCCGCCTGAGCCATATCCCCCTTTTTAGCCGCGTACCAGATAGTGCCAATGCCCAGGTCATCTTGCTGAACCGCCCCCACTTCCTCAAGGCTCAACTCCGGCAAATGCTTGTTCTTCAGAGCAGTCAAATTATGGTAAATACTGGGTAGTGTGTTATCATCAACCCCCAGTTGATCCACTGCCCGATCCAGCCCCGTCGGGTCTCCAGCTTCAGCGTCACTCGCAAACTGACACATGGCGTTCACTCCCACTCCTTAGCCGTGCCCGACTCGTCATGTGCCTGACGAGATAGAGCATCTGCATCGATGTTCCAGCTCCCCGGCCAGCACTTCGGACTGAACTCACAGGCAGACAAGGCCGCCAACCACCGATGCCCAGTAGCGTCCAGTTTTGCCAAGGTCAGAATATAAGTTAGAGGATTGTTGTCCGTCCTCACCTCAAATTTGACTCCGTATAGATAGTCACTCAACTTGTCCACCACCTCCCATTTCAGCGCCAGGAACTCCAAATTGTGAGTGGGATAGTTTCTCTCAGAGGGCGACAAACTTCAGCTGACAAACACCACCGGCCTCAATCCATTGCCCTGCTCCTGGTACGGGACAGCCCCCAGCCCCTCTTGGCTGGCATCAGTGTGTAGCACATACGGCTTCTGGGGGTTGGCAAAAGCCAACACCGGGGCCTGTGTCAGCGCCCTTTTCAGCAACTGGAACGCCTCCTCGCATTGAGCATCCCACCTCGATCCAAAAGGCTCCGACGGGTTCAGATATCCTCCTGCCTCCTGCCCTCGGTCTCCCTTCCTTTTCTTCCCCACAAGGGGATAGCCACACAAAAGCTGATTCAATGGATGACTCATTTTAGCGTATCCTTTCACGTATCACCGATAATACCCACAGAACCCCAAGAACGAGCGCAGGGCACTCACAGTCTGGGGTCTCAGCCAGGTGGTCACTGCGTCTATCTTAGCTAGATCAATAGCCACTCCATCTTGCGAGATTATCTGTCTGACATAGCCGACCGACGTCTTGCAGAACTGGCATTTATCCAGGGAAAATTTCAACCCTTCCTCCTTCAGCCGACTCAGCACCTTCAGCAGCCGCTCCTCATGTTCCTCCAACGTAGATCCAAACACTATCAAGTCATCTGGATACACCAACACCTTGAGCAGGTTCATATTCCCCACCGTCCTCTCCATGACCCTCTGGAAGGTGGCTGGGGCCCCCAATATGCCCTGGGGTATTCGTTCAAACTGAAAGGATCCCAGGGGACAGATGAAGGCCGTCTTCTCTTTATCAGCCCAATTCATCAGAATCTGGTAATACCTACTCCGCAAATCCAATACACTAAACCACTGGGCACCACTCAAACAGACCAATGCATCTTCAACCCTCGGGACCATATACTGGTCAGGGACAGTGCGTCGGTTCAGGGTCCTATAGTCCACACACATGGGTACCTTCCCATTTTGATTCCTGGCCACTACCATGGGGGACGCATAGGGGCTCCGGGACTCAGCGATAATCCCCGCATCCTTCAACTGGAACAAGTGCTGCCATACATCTTCCACATCTGCTGGGGCCAACCGCCGTGGCCTTTCTCTAAACGAGGTGTCATTTGTCACCCAGATTGTGTGCCGAGTGCTCTTGGAACATCCCACATCAAACTCGCTCTGAGAAAAGACATCCCCTAGCTTCAACATCTTCTCCACCAGCTTTCTCTTCCACTCCAGCGGCACAGTGGAGTCCTCAAAATTAAAGGCCTCCTCCGTCAGCCGCCCCCTGTTCTCTAATAGTTTTCCTCCAGTGGGCCTCACAGGGGCACTAGACATCACTGTCACCGGGAACAAGTGCACGAGGGGCATCCTGCGCTTAAAGGTGATCTCCCTCTCCGTTGTGTTCCTTACAATCATCTCCATCCGCCATGCCTGTACAGCTGAGGGCCTCTGCAATTCAGGTCTCACCAGCGCCCCAGCCGCGAACCGGGACTCCCCTTCCAGGTCTTCTAACAGGGCCTCGCCCACCGGTACTCCGGGGAATCTGCGGGTCCCCAACACTCGTGCCACCTCCCCTGGCCGTATCACTTTAGGCTTCACCTGAGTACACCACACCATCCCTCGTTTGAACTCAGGATCCAGCCTCATGGGGTCACCTGCTTCTTCAAACGCTGCTCAAAACACTGGGTGTACAGAAAGGGACTCCAGAAAGTTCTCCCCCGCCTTCTCCTTACAGGCTCCCAGGAACTGTCGCACAATAGGGGTGTTAGTCCTCACCAGAAGGACAGTGCCACCTGTTTCCATCGGATCCAGACAAACCAACACCAACATCTCAAGGGCTTCAGACACTCCGACATCGCCCTCCGAGAATTCTAATCTCACTGACAGGTACCCATCGTACGAGTAGTCACCATCACTTATACCCCAAATCTCCAGTGCATTAAATGGAGTTACTGGCAAATGCTTTAGATATTTGCCATAGAACGACCGGTATAATAAGGAGACCGGCGACCCAGTGTCAGGGAATCTTGCAAAGATTCCCGCTATCCATAGGGACAAGCTGGAGCGGGGTCCCACTAATCCATCCGGAATAAGGGCTTGGGCTTGTGGGGGTCCCATGGCTGATTTCTGGGAACGTGTTCCTCCTGAGACTCCAGTCCGTTCCTTCACTGAGTCTCTCCTAAGTTTCCCGACACCTCTCCCTCCTTAGTGGCCCGGGGGCTTTCCCTCCGCAGGGTGCCTTGTCTCTCACAATCCCTCCGAAAGTGACCCTCTTCCCCACAGCTGTAGCACACCTCCTTCCGCTCACATTCCCGCTGGAAATGCCCCTCTTTCCCACAGTTATAGTACACGCTACCTGCCGCCCCTCTCCTCCCAGGACGCCCGCACCCCCAGCCCCCTGAAGGGGGTGCTCTCCCTGTCAACCCACTTATGCGAGGGGTCCCTACCCACCTGGGGCCCCTTTGGTCGCTCGGTTCTCAACCCTGCCATCACCTCCTGTACCTCTGAGGATCGTCCCCAGTGGCCAGAGCCCTCTTTCCGGCCCAGCGCGTTCTCATCCTCCCACACCCCTCTAATCAGCTGACCAAATGATGGAGGGAGGCTCCTTTTATAGGACTGCCAGAGACTCCAAGCCACCTTGTTCTCCCACAGGGAACCCCTAGATATCTGATTCATCCTCAACTTCGCCACCTTGTCTACCTTCACTACCCCTCAGCATCGCAACCTATTAAGCATTATCTCCAGCCGATAAATGTATTCTGGGAGCTTTTCCCTTCTTCCCTGCTGCATGTTTTGAAACTCCACTAAAAGCTCCCAGGAACCTCCCGTCAATCCAAACGCACCCTCCAAAGCTTCCAAGTACTCCGCCAGGGAAGCCGAGTGTTGTTCAGCATTCAGCCCCTGGACGACACCAGCCGCTGCTCCCTGCCAACTTTCCACCAATTGCTGTCTCTTTTCTTCATCCGAGCCTGGCCAGTCCCATAACAACTGGGACGTGTTTTCGATCCATGACTCATAATCCTTCGCCCCTTCCGGGGTGGGCGTGGCTCCTGAGAAAATTCTCAGCTTTGGGCGGGGCCCCTCGGCCCTTCTCACCAGAGAAGTAATGACGGCTGCCAACTCGGAAGTCTCACCTCTATCTGGGCGACAGGGTCTGGCCAATCCTTCCCACTCTGGCCCCTCTTGCCCCTCTTCCCTCATTACCCCAAGAATTTGTTCCCTCGCACATTCCTTCAACCCTCCACCACTGGCTACTGGCACCTCCCCTGGTGTCTCCTCAGACTCCTCCTCCGGTGTCTCCTTACATTCGTCCTCTGGGAGGGTGTGGAGGCCCCATGGCCCTGCCTCCCCCAGGACGCTGACCATTGCTGGCAGTTCCAAGGTCATGACGTCAGCACTACTTAACGTGGCAATTTATACAGCTTACACAGAATTCAGTCCCGGATGAGCCCCAACAAATGTAACGCTCAGGTCTAGCAGCTCACATTTATCTAGGGGAAACCCTGAACACCCGCCAAACCATGTCTTATGGTTGCTTCGGAGCTGTGTAATGTCACCTAGTACAAACTCACACATCAAATATCAGACAGCACACAATGTGTGATTTACAGATTACACTTTATAAATCTTCCTGGAACTATGTAATTAATAGAGATACAACATAAAAGGGAAAGTAAAAGGCAGCAGACTTATCAGAGTTCAACCACTTCGTAAACAACTGTTGGAGCTCAATTAACGGGGTCCTCTTTCCACCATGCGACCCCGTCCAGTCCCCTCGACTCCCCGCTCGGGACCAACCACGGTGGTCGACCAGAGCGCTTCCAGCACGTCCTTCCTCTTCGGGTCCCCTCCCGAAAGCCCGCCAAAACCACACAGTTCCCAGCCATACGAGACAGAATATCACCCGCAAAAAGAATAACACGGAGGCTCATTGATTCTTTCGCTTCCTTATCAATAATATAACACAAACAAGCAGAGAGAGAGAGAACTCTGCATCGCAGTTATTACTACAGAAAAGCTATTTTAATTCTAACATAACAAAGAAGCCATTTTATGAGCCTTCGCAGTAACATAAAAGAAGAAACCCCTTACATATGTACTGAAGAAATACAGAAAATTACTTGAACCTGGGTTCATTATGATGAAGAAACTGTTGGATGATTTATGCTCAAAACAATTGACGGCAAGGATTCCCAATTCTTTGTGCTGTGATTGCTTGGGTTGTTCAAGCAGCAGCTGACTCTGATGCTGGATGCACTAACATCTTTAATACTTGTTTATAAGGCACCAAAAAAAATAAATCAATTAATTTATTTCTGAACTAGTGATCAGTCAGATAGAGGAAACCCCTATGGTTAAGAACATAAGACCATAAGACATAGGAGCAGAATTAGGCCATCTGGTCCATCAAGTCTGCTCCACCATTCAAACGTGGCTGATCCTTTTTTTTCTATCTCCTCTTCAACCCCAGTTCCCGGCCTTCTCCCCATAACCTTTGATGCCATGTCCAATCAAGAACCTATCAATATTTGCCTTAAGTACACCCAGCGACCTGGTCTCCAAAGCTGCATATGGCAACAAATTCCACAAATTCACCTCCTAAGAAATTTCTCTGCATATCTGTTTTGAAAGAGTGCCCCTCTATCTTGAGGCTGTGGCCTCTTGTCCCAGACTCTCCCACCATGGGAAACATCCTTTCCACCTCTACTCTGTCTTGACCTTTCATCATTCAAAAGGTTTCAATGAGATCCCACCCTCAACCTTCTGAATTCCAGAGAGAACAGACCCAGAGCCATCAAACGTTCTTTTTATGATAACTCTTTCATTCCTGGAATCATCCTTGTGAACCTCCTCTGGACCCTATTAAATGTCAGCTAAAGTTCAGTGCTAGAATACGCAGAAGTCTGTGAGCTAGGGTTTGCCGTACCTTGATGCCAGCTCCGAGCTGGTTGCTTCACATATATCAATCTTGAAGAAATAATTCCTGACTATTGCTGGGCAATTTCAGTGATGTTTGTGATATTGATTAGCAACCCAAAACATGGTTCGGAACAAGAAGGCTGCAAGTCAATGGTTGATTTCTGGAGCGAAGGCAGTTTTTTACTACTTGGGGTAAAAGAGAGGTGAGACTGCGCAGGCGCGTGACGTCAGCCAGTAGGGTGCGAAAGGTTTAAAAAGAAGACCACCACATCCAGCGGGCAGTTTTCAGAGCAGGCAGCAGAATGATAGGGCTTTGACTCAACGGGCTTAGGTGGCAATGGGAGGAGGCAAGTTGGGTTTACTGGTGTTATTTGCGGAAAGGAGGAAGTATGTGTGTGAGGCCAGTTTTCTGTGCTCAGTGTCAGATGTAGGAGGTCCTGGAGTCTCCCAGCCTCCCAGACAGCCATATCTGCATCAGGTGTGTTAAGCTGCAGCTCTTAAGGGACCAAGTTAGAGAACTGGAGATGCAGCTCGATGTCCTTCACCTGGTCAGGGAGAGTGAGGAGATGATAGAAAGGAGTTATAGGCAGGTGGTCACACCGGGGCCACGGGAGACAGACAAGTGGGTCACAGTCAGGAGGGGTAAGGGGTAGAGTCAGGTACTAGAGAGTACCCCTTGACAATAAGTACTCCTGTTTGAGTGCTGTTGCGGGGGACAGCCTACCTGGAGGAAGCGACAGTGGCCGTGCCTCTGGCACAGAGTCTGGCCCTGTGGTTCAGAAGGGTAGGGAAAGGAAGTGGAAGACAGTAGTGATAGAGGACTCTATAGTTAGGGGGTCAGACAGGCGATTCTGAGGATGCAGGAAAGAAACTCGGATTGTGGTTTGCCTCCCAGGTGTCAGGGTCTGGGACGTTTCAGATCGCGTCAAAGATATCCTGCAGTGGGAGGGAGAATAGCCAGAGGTCGTGGTACATATTGGTACCAATGACATAGGTAGGAAAAGGGACTACTACTACTACTATGTTGACTCAGGCCTAGGGGGCCGGCGTCGGGCACGATGACGGACTCTCCACTTCTCCCTCTCCCTCATCAGTGTGTTCAGTTCATCTACATTAGCCGCGCCGCTCTCTTCTAGGAGCGTGTTGACTATAGCCTTGGGAGGGCGCCCAGGGTTCATCCTTCCATGCATGAGCTCCCATATGATGACTAGGCTGGCAGGTAGCTTGGGATGGCATAGACAATGCCCCGTTAGTTGCAGTCTTCTCGCCTCGATTTTAGTGGTGAGCATCGGTAGGTGGTTATAGAGCTCAACATTCATCATGTGCTGTTGCCAACTCACATCAATAGCCATCCGGAGCATTAGTGTATAGCAACCATCCAGAGACTTTCACGTCGTCTTGGTGAGTGTCCACGTCTCGCACTTGTACGAGAGAATGGACTCTATGACTGCTATGAAAATCCTCTTTTTAAGTTCTCTGGTCAGGCTCGACTTCCAGATTTCCTTCATGTCGTTCATAGCCCTCCACGCCAGCGCCTTCCATATCTTTATGTCCTTCTCCAAACTCATCATTCTTGAGCCGAGGTACTTGTAGTCAAAGACTTTCTTAATGGTATCATTCTCTATGGTCTTGAGAATACCTTCGTCACAGTTAAACCATGTACTCTGTCTTTTTAGCGTTTAGGTGAAGTCCAACTTTATCGCATTCTATTTCCCCTTTCGTCAGTAGCTGCTGTGCTTCCTCCATCTGGTCAGAGAGCAGGACTATGTCATCTGCAAAATCGAGATCTGTGAGCGTAACTGGTCTGATCCTTTTGGTTCGTCCTGGTTTTATGGTAAAACCAAGCTTGTCATGATCTTTGGTAGCTTGATGCAGAGTGTAATCAAGGATGATTATAAAGATGTAGGGTGCCAGAGTGTCTCCTTGCAGTGCATCAGCTAGGAGCTCGAACACTGCTGTTTCTCCGTCTGGTGATACAACTTTCGTCATGGTTTTGGTATAGCTGGACTCTATTGCTCTCAGTAGATGGTCTGGCACTCTGTAAGCTTTCAGGATCTTCAGCATTTTACCTCGGTGAATGGAGTTAAAAGCTTTGCGAAAATCGATGTAAGTAAGCACTGCTGGTAGATTGTTCTTCTTGACTTCCTCGATGATCCTACGGAGAGCAAGTATTTGCATTACTGTTGTGCGCTTCTGCCGAAAACCACTCTGATTGAATCTTAGCTTAGGGTCAATGGCGGTTCGAATCCTGTTCAAGATCATCCGATTGTATAACTTTGCTAAGATGCAGGTCAAGCTGATACAGCGGTAGTTATCTGTCTTTGTGAAGGATCCAGACTTAGGGACTGGGATAATGTTTGAGAGTGACCACTGTTCTGGTTTGTCGCCTTTCATCAGTGTCATATTACATATGTCCTGCAAGATGTCGTCCAGGTCGCAGTTCCTCAGGACATCTGGTGGTATCCCATCTGGTCCAGTGCTCCTGCCCTGTTTGAGTGCATATTTGGCCTTCTTCAGTTCCTCAATGGTGAATGGGCCATCATCGATGTCGACTTGCATTAGTATGTACTCTTCTTCTTCTGTGATCGTTGGAGGGCTTCCTAGCAGGTTTTGAAAGAGGGTAAACCATGTCAGGACACGGTCCTCTGCTGTTTTACCACTTATTTGACCTAATGGGGACTTCTTCCGTCTACTGATCTCATTGACTAGGCGCCATGCTTCTCCATGCTGCATGTCTTCATTAGCAGCTTCTATCTCTCTAATCCTCTCAGCTAGTTCCTCTTCCTTCAGTCGGTCGTGGATGACAAAGAGATTCTTCTTTGCTGTCTTGAACCTATCTCTTAGCTCTTCTCTTTCGTTCCTTCTAAATTTGGCATGACAAGCATTGACCACACTTCTTGCTGCGACGACGTCAGGATGTTTCGAGATCCGGCTCTTCTTGATTCGCTTCACAGTAGACAAACTCTTTGTTGTATCTGTGTGTGCATCTATGAGTCATCGATAGCAGTCGGTGGCAGTCTCTTCCTTCCCTCTTTCCAGTGGGCCGAAGTGATTTCTCACCTCCACTATGTACTGGGCTTGAAGAATAGGTTGTGAGGAGAATGCCTTCCAGTCTATCTTCTCCTTGGGATCTGTGGCTTTGGGTTGCCGCAGGCCCAGACTCACTTGCATTGACACTACTCTGTGGTCAGAACTGACCGAGTTGAAGGTGCTGTAGGCTTCTGTGTTGATCACACAATTACGCCATTTTGTTCTTACGAGGATGTAATTGAGCTGTTTCCTGCAGATGGAGGCTCTGCTTTCGTATGTCCACAGTTTACCATCACGCTTCTTGAATTGTGTGTTGGCGGCAATGAGACTGTGTTCCTGGATGAAATCAACTAGAAATTGTCCATTTCTGTTGGTAAAGTCTTGGTGTGAGTATGGAACATCTTCCAGTCCGACCTGGGCATTAAAATCGCCGAGCACAGCCAGAAAGTTATGTGCCGGTATTGAAGTGACAGCTTCGTGAAGTTTACTGTAGGAGGCCTCCACCTCCTTGTCCTCACTGTAGTTGTGCGGGGAGTAACAGATGATGACAGAGGTTGCCAGGTTTCCGTCGAATTCCGCAGTAAGGATTCTGTCACTGACTGAGACTACGCCCCTCAGTGCCTTCTTCACCTCGCAGTTCAACATCAGCCCTACTCCACCTCGTGCTGACATTGTCGTCGGCTCTCTCCATGTGGACGAGGTGATGAGGTGCATCCCCTCTACCTCTGCGAACCTTATCTCTTCATCAGGGTGTACAGGAAAAGGGAAGAGGTCCTGATTGCAGACTACAGGGAGTTAGGAAGGAAGTTGAGAAGCAGGACTGCAAAGGTAGTAATCTCGGGATTACTGCCTGTGCCACGCGACAGAGAGAATAGGAATAGAATGAGGTGGAGGATAAATGAGTGGCTGAGGGATTGGAGTAGGGGACAGGGATTCAGATTTCTGGATCATTGGGACCTCTTTTGGGGTAGATGTGACCTGTACAAAAAGGACGGGTTGCACTTGAATCCCAGAGAGACCAATATCCTGGCGGGGTGATTTCCTATGGCTACTGGCGAGAGTTTAAACTAGAATTGTTGGGGAGTGGGAACGGAACTGAAGAGATTGGAGAAGAGGAAGTTGGCTCACAAATAGAGAAAGCTTGTAGACAGTGCGAGAGGGAGGATCAGCAGGTGATAGAGGAGGGACGCACTCAGACCAAAGGTTTGAGATGTGTCTATTTTAATACAAGGAGTGTTGTGAACAAAGCAGATGAGCTTAGAGCATGGATCAGCACTTGGAGATATGACGTGGTGGCCATTACAGAGACTTGGTTGGCTCAGGGACAGGAATGGTTACTTCAAGTGCCAGGTTTTAGATGTTTCAGAAAGGACAGGGAGGGTGGCAAAAGAGATGGGGGCGTGGCACTGTTGATCAGAGATAGTGTCACAGCTGCAGAAAAGGTGGACGTCTTGGAGGGATTGTCTACGGAGTCTCTGTGGGTGGAGGTTAGGAACAGGAAGGGATCAATAACTTTACTGGGTGTATTTTTTTATAGGCCACCCAATAATAACAGGGATATTGAGGAGCAGGTAGTGAAACAGATCCTGGAAAGGTGTAATAATAACAGAGTTGTCGTGATGGGAGATTTTAATTTCCCAAATATCGATTGGCATCCCCCTAGAGCAAGGGGTTTACATTGGGTGGAGTTTGTTAGGTATGTTCAGGAAGGTTTCCTAACACAATATGTAGATAAGCCTACAAGAGGAGAGGCTGTATTTGATTTGGTATTGGGAAATAAACCTGGTCAGGTATCAGATCTCTCAGTGGGAGAGCATTTTGGAGTTAGTGATCATAATTCTATCTCCTTTACAATAGCATTGGAGAGAGATAGGAACAGACAAGTTAGAAAAGCATTTAATTGGAGTAAGGGGAATTATGAGGCTATCAGGCAGGAAATTGGAAGTTTATTTGGAAACAGATGTTTTCAGGGAAAAGTGCAGAAGAAATATAGCAAATGTTCAGGGGATATTTGTGTGGAGTTCTGCATATGTATGTTCTAATAAAAAAGGGAATTATGGTAGGGTACACGAACCGTGGTATACGAAGGCTGTGATAAATCAAGTCAAGAAGGAAAGAAAAGCTTACAAAAGGTTCCGAGAGCTAGGTAATGTTAGAGATCTAGGAGATTATAAGGCTAATCGGAAGGAGCTGAAGAAGGAAATTAGAAGAGCCAGAAGGGGCCACGAGAATGCCTTGGTGGGCAGGATTAAAGAAAAGCTCAAGGCATTCTACAAGTATGTGAAGAGCAAGAGGATAAGACATGAAGGAATAGGACTTATCAAGTGTGACAGTGAGAAAATGTGTACAGAACCGAAGGAAATAGCAGAGGTACTTAATGAATGCTTTACTTTGGTATTCACTGTGGAAAAGGATCTTGTTGATTGTAGTGCTGACTTGCAGCAGACTGAAAAGCTTGAGCATGTAGATATTAAGAAAGAGGATGTGCTGGAGCTTTTGGAAAGCATCAAGTTGGATTAGTCAAGGGGACCGGATGAAATGTACCCCAGGCTACTATGGGAGGCGAGGGAGGAGATTGCTGAGCCTCTGGCGATGATCTTTGCAGCATCAATGAGGACAGGAGAGGTTCTGGAGGATTGGAGGGTTGCGGATGTTGTTCCTTTATTCAAGAAAGGGAGTAGAGATAGCCCAGAAAGTTATAGATCAATGAGTCTTAACTTCAGTGGTTGGTAAGTTGATGGAGAAGATCCTGAGAGGCAGGATTTATGAACATTCGGAGAGGTATAAAATGATTAGGAATAGTCAGTATGGCTTTGTCAAAGGCAGGTCGTACCTTACGAGCCTGATTGAATTTTTTGAGGTTGTGACTAAACACATTGATGAAGGAAAAGCAGTAGATGTAGTGTATATGGATTTCAGCAAGGCATTTGATAAGGTACCCCATGCAAGGCTTATTGAGAAAGTAAGGAGGCATGGGATCCAAGGGCACATTGCTTTGTGGATCCAGAACTGGCTTGCCCACAGAAGGCAAAGAGTGGTTGTAGATGGGTCATATTCTGCATGGAGGTTGGTCACTAGTGGAGTGCCTCAGGGATCTGTTCTGGGACTCTTGCTGTTCGCGATTTTTATAAATGATCTGGATGAGGAAGTGAGGGAAGTTTGTTGATGATACAAAGGTTGGAGGTGTTATGGATAGTGTGGAGGGTTGTCAGAGGTTACAGTGGGACACTGATGGGATGCAAAACTGGGCTGAGAAGTGGCAGATGGAGTTCAACCCAGAGAAGTGTGAGGTGGTTCATTTTGGGAGTCAAATATGATGGCAAAATATAGTATTAATGGTAAGACTCTTGGCAGTGTGGAGGATCAGAGGGCTGTTGGGGTCTGAGTCCATAGGACACTCAAACTGCTGTGCAGGCTTACTCTGTGGTTAAGAAGGCATATGGTGTATTGGCCTTCATCAATCGTGGAATTGAATTTAGGAGTCAAAAGGTAATGTTGCAGCTATATAGAACCCTGGTCAGACCCCACTTGGAGTACTGTACTCAGTTCTGGTTGCCTCACTACAGGAAGGATGTGGAAGCTATAGAAAGAGTGCAGAGGAGATTTATAAGGACATTGCCTGGATTGGGGAGCATGCCTTATGAGAATAGGTTGAGTGAACTTGGCCTATTCTCCTTGGAGCGACGGAGGATGAGAGGTGATCTGATACAGCTGTATAAGATGATGAGAGGCATTGATCATGTGGATAGTCAGAGGCTTTTTCCCAGGGCTGAAATGGTTGCCACAAGAGGACACAGGTTTAAGGTGCTGGGGAGTAGGTACAGAGGAGATGCCAGGGGTAAATTTTTTAGTCAGAGAGTGGTGAGTGCATGGAATGGGCTGCCGGCAACAGTGGTGGAGGCAGATATGATAGGGTCTTTTAAGAGGCCTTTGGATAGGTACATGGAGCTTAGAAAAATAGAGGGCTATATAGAGCCTAGTAATTTCTAAGGTCGGGACATGTTCGGCACAACTTTGTGGGCCGAAGGGCCTGTATTGTGCTGTAGGTTTTCTATGTTTCCCACCAGCACATTTACTTCCTGAGAAAGCTAAAGAAATTTGGCCTGTCCCCTAAAACCCTCACTAATTTTTATAGATGCACCATAGAAAGCATTCTTCTAGGGTGCATCACAACCTGGTATGGAAGTTGTCCTGTCCAAGACCAGAAGAAGCTACAGAAGATCATGAACACAACTCAGCACATCACACAAACCAATCTTCCGTCCTTGGACTCACTTTACACCACACACTGTCGGAGCAGTGCTGCCAGGATAATCAAGGACACAACCCACCCAGCCAATACACTTTTCGTCCCTCTTCCCTCCGGGAGAAGGCTCAGGAGCTTGAAGACTCATGTGGCCAGATTTGGGAACAGCTTCTTCCCAACTGTGATAAGACTGCTGAATGGATCCTGACCCGGATCTGGGCTATACCGTCCAAATACTTGGACCTGCCTCTCGGTTTTTTTGCACTACCTTATTTTCCTTTTTCTATTTTCTATTTATGATTTATAATTTACATTTTTAATATTTACTATCGATTTGTACTCCAGGGAGCACCAAGTGCAGAATCAAATACTGCTGTGATGATTGTATGCTCTAGTAGCAATTGTTTGGTGGCTATAAAGTATAAAGCAAAGTTTCTATGAAGTTACCTCCAATACAGAATTATCAATGCTATGTTCTAACTGTGGTCAGCTTACTAAACACAATAAAATGGAGGCAGTTTTGCCGCAAGAACGATGAATGCAGAATGTGAAAGTTGTTAACTTTACACGAGTTTAAGATGTGTTATGTGAACGTAATTGTCTTCCAGTTCAGCGCCTGTCTCTGTTCGCTCTTTGAATCCTCATAATCTATCACTAATACTGGATACATCATCAGTTCAAAAAGTCTTTAATTATCTGCACAATAGTATTTGATAGATATAATTTGACACAATGCCTAACAGGGTGTAGTTAATTTTGAATGTTTCTACCTCAAGGGTGAGAGGCTTCTGCACTGTCTCCAGCTCGGTCTCCACTGACAACGACATCTGAGCAAGTGGCACAATTTCTGTAACACCAAGGCTGAAGGGAAACCTTACTGGGCCAGGTCAAGAGTCTGAACCTGAAACATTGTCTGGGTTTTAAGAAAAAATGCAAACATACAGAAAATTCTAAAAACTGACTCAGCAAACTGGAGGAGTAAGATTGTTAGTAGGGTCTGTCCTGTTGCAAGTGTCAGTCCTGAAAATAAACTGTGCAAGCAGTGTTCAATCATTTCTGCTCTGGGAAAAACTCAACTGTAAGGGCTGGTGAGAATGTCTACAGCGTGTGTGTAATGACTGGTGAGAGTGTCTACAGTGTTTGTGTAATAACCAGGGACTGTGTCTACAATGTCTGTGTAATAGCTGGTGAGATTGTCTACAGTGTGTGTGTAATGACTGGTGAGAGTGTCTACAGTGTGTGTGTAATGACTGGTGAGAGTGTCTACAGTGTTTGTGTAATAACCAGGGACTGTGTCTACAATGTCTGTGTAATAGCTGGTGAGATTGTCTACAGTGTGTGTGTAATGACTGGTGAGAGTGTCTACAGTGTTTGTGTAATAACCAGGGACTGTATCGACAATGTCTGTGTAATAGCTGGTGAGATTTTCTACAGTGTGTGTGTAATGACTGATGAGAGTGTCTACAGCGTGTGTGTAATGACTGGTGAGAGTGTCTACAGTGTGTGTGTAATGACTGGTGAGTGTGTCTATGGTGTGTGTAATGACTGGTGAGAGTGTCTACAGTGTGTGTGTAATGACTGGTGAGTGTGTCTACAGTGTTTCTGTAATGGCTGGTGAGATTGTCTGCAGTGTGTGTGTAATGACTGGTGAGAGTGTCTACAATGTGTGTGTAATGATCAGGGAATGTATCTACAGTGTGTGTAATGACTGGTGAGAGTGTCTACAGTGTTTCTGTAATGGCTGGTGAGATTGTCTGCAGTGTGTGTGTAATGACTGGTGAGAGTGTCTACAATGTGTGTGTAATAGTCAGAGACTGTGTCTGCGGTGTCTATGTAATGACCGGTGTGTGTCGACAGTGTGTGTGTAATAACCAAGGATTGTGTCTACAATGTCTGTGTAATAGCTGGTGAGATTTTCTACAGTCTGTGTGTAATGACTGGTGAGACTGTCTACAGTGTTTGTGTAATAACCAGGGACTGTGTCTACAATGTCTGTGTAATAGCTGGTGAGATTGTCTACAGTGTGTGTGTAATGACTGGTGAGAGTGTCTACAGTGTTTGTGTAATAATCAGGGACTGTGTCTGCGGTGTCTATGTAATGACTGGTGAGTGTCTATAGTGTCTGTGTAATGACCAGGGAATGTGTCTGCGGTGTCTGTTTAATGACTGGTGAGTGTCTACAGTGTGTGTGTAATAGTCAGAGACTGTGTCTGCGGTGTCTGTGTAATGACTGGTGAGTGTCTATACTGTTTGTGTAATGATCAGGGAATGTGCCTGTGGTGTCTGTGTAATGACTGGTGAGTGTCTATAGTGTTTGTGTAATGACCAGGGAATGACCATTTTCTTCGGCAGTTGAACAAGGCACAACTGCGCAAACGCGTGTAAGTCAGACCATGAGGCAGCAGGAGTATTTAAAAGAGAGCAGATTAGTGGAGCAGGCAATAGAGTAGAGGGAGACAGAGTAGGAAGGCTTTGGCTCCTGAGACTTCGGCGAGCAGAGGAAGAGATCCAAGTGAGGTAAGGTTGGGTAAGTTCCTTTAATAAATCTAAATACCTTAAGAGTAGGTAACGGAGGCAGCATTTAGGGCAGTCGAGTACTCCGTTTGCAGTATGTGGGAAGTCAGGGACAGCACAATCGTCCCTGATAACTACATCTGTAAAAGGTGCATCCAGCTGCAGCTCCTGACAAACCGAGCTAGAGAACTGGAGCTGGAGCTAGATGAACTTCGGATCATTCGGGAGACAGAGGCAGAAATAGAGAGGAGTTACAGTCACCCCTAAGAGTCAGGAGACAGGTAGCTGGATGACTGTCAGGAGAGGGAAGGAGAATAGACAGAATGAGCAGAGCACCCCTGTGGCCGTTCCCACCAATAACAAGTACATCGTTTTGGATACTGCTGATGGAGATGACCTACCAGGGACAAGTTGCTTGCGTCTCTGGCACCAAGATGGGACCCTCAACTCAGAAGGGAAGGAGGGAAAAGAGGAGAGCAGTAGTGATAGGGGATTCGATAGTTAGGGGGACAGATAAGAGGTTCTGTGGAAGACATCAAGAATCCCGGATGGTCTGTTGCCTCCCTGGTGCCAAGGTCCGCGATATCTCGGATCGAGTTCTTGGTAATCTCAAGAGGGAGGGTGTGCAGCCGGATGTTGTGGTCCATGTAGGGACCAATGACATGGGTAGGAAGAGTGAAGAGGTCCTGAAAGGTGAATTTAGGGAGTTAGACACCAAGTTAAAGGACAGAACCTCCAGGATAGCAATCTCAGGATTGCTACCAGTGCCACGTGCAGGCGGGTTTAGAAATAGTAAGATAGCGCAGATCAACAAGTGGCTGAAGACATGGTGCAGGAGGGAGGGCTTCAGATTGTAGATAATTGGGCAGTTTTCCAGGGAAAGTAGGACCTGTTCCGGTGGGACAGTTTACATATGAACTGGAGGGGGACAAATATTCTTGCAGGTAGGTTTGCTAGAGAGGCTCTGGTGGATTTAAACTAGATATGAGGGGGGAGGGGAACCAGAGTGTAGGAACAGATGTAGGGAAGAAGGAAGAAAAAGAAAATAGTAAAGTTGTTTGCACCGTTAGTGATAAACAGGGAGTAAGAGGTGGAAAATTTCTTAAATGCATTTATTTTAATGCTAGGAGCATTATAAGAAAGGTAGATGAGCTTAAAGCATGGATTGATACCTGGAAGTATAATGTCGTAGCTATTAGTGAAACATGGTTACAGGAGGGGTGTGATTGGCAACTAAATATTCCTGGATTTAATTGCTTCAGGTGTGATAGAATTGTAGGGACAAGAGGGGGAGGTGCTGCATTGCTTGTCAGAGAAAATATTACAGCGGTGCTCTGGCAGGATAGATTAGAGGGTTTGTCTAGGGAGGCTATTTGGGTGGAATTGAGGAATGGGAAAGGTGTAGTAACTTTTATGGGGGTGTATTATAGAGAATTGGAGGAGCAAATTTGTGAGGAGATATCAGATATTTGTAGTAAGCACAAGGTTGTGATTGCGGGAGTTTCTAATTTTCCACACATAGACTGGGAAGCCCATACTGTAAAAGGGCTGGATGGTTTAGAGTTTGTAAAATGTGTGCAGGATAGTTTTTTGCAGCAATACTTAGAGGTACCAACTAGAGAAGGGGCAGTGTTAGATCTCCTGTTAGAGAATGAGATAGGTCAGGTGACAGAGGTTTCTGCTGGGGAGCACTTCGGGTCCAGTGATCACTATGTTATTAGTTTCAATATAATTATGGAGAAGGATAGGTCTGGACCCAGGGTTGAAATTTTTGATTGGAGAAAGGCTAACTTTGAGGAGATGTGAAAGGATTTACAAGGAGTGGATTGGGACAATTTGTTTTATGGGAAGAAAGTAATAGAGAAATGGAGGTCATTTAAAGGTGAAATTTTGAGGGTACAGAATCCTTATGTTCCTGTTAGGTTGAAAGGAAAGGTTAAAAGTTTGAGAGAGCCATGGCTTTCAAGGGATATTGGAAACTTGGTTCGGAAAAAGAGAGATATCTACAATGAATATAGGCAGCATGGAGTAAATGACGTACTTGAGGAATATAAAGAATGTAAAAAGAATCTTAAGAAAGAAATTAGAAAAGCTAAAAGAAGATATGAGGTTGCTTTGGTAAGTAAGGTGAAAATAAATCCAAAGGGTTTCTACCGTTATATTAATAGCAAAAGGATAGTGAGGGATAAAATTGGTCCCTTAGAGAATCAGAGTGGACGGCTATGTGCGGAGCCAAAAGAGATAGGGGAGATTCTGAACAATTTCTTTCCTTCGGTATTCACTAGGAGAAGGATATTGAATTGTGTAAAATAAGGGAAACAGGTGGGGAAGTTATGGAAACTATGATGATTAAAGAAGAGGAAGTACTGGAGCTTTTAAGGAATATAGAAGTGGATAAGTCTCCGGGTCCTGACAGGATATTCCCTAGGACCTTGAGGGAAGTTAGTGTGGAAGTAGCAGGGGCTCTGACAGAAATATTTCAAATGTCATTAGAAGCGGGGATGGTGCCAGAGGATTGGCATGTTGCTCATGTTGTTCCATTGTTTAAAAAGGGTTCTAAGAGTAATATAATTATCGGCCTGTGAGTTTGACATCAGTGGTGGGTAAATTGATGGAAGGTATTCTTAGAGATGGTATATATCTGGATAGACAGGGTCTGATTAGGAACAGTCAACATGGATTTGTGCGTGGAAGGTCATGTTTGACAAATTTTATTTTATTTTTTGAAGAGGTTTCTAGGAAAGTTGATGAGGGTAAAGCGGTGGATGTTTTCTATATGGATTTCAGTAAGGCATGGAAGGTTGGTTAGGAAGGTTCAATCGTTAGGTATTAACATTGAAGTATTAAAATGGATTCAGCAGTGGCTGGATGGGAGACGCCAGAGAGTAGTGGTGGGTAACTGTTTGTCAGATTGGAGGCCGGTGACTAGTGGTATGCCTCAGGGTTTGTACTGGGTCCAATGTTATTTGTCATATACAA
Organism: Mobula birostris; assembly: GCF_030028105.1. Classification (NCBI taxonomy): domain Eukaryota; kingdom Metazoa; phylum Chordata; class Chondrichthyes; order Myliobatiformes; family Myliobatidae; genus Mobula; species Mobula birostris. The sequence goes on along the minus strand of NC_092383.1, from coordinate 44,935,382 downwards.
TAATGATCTGGATGATGGGGTGGTAAATTGGATGAGTAAGTATGCAGATGATACTAAGATAGGTGGAGATGTGGATAATGAAGTAGGTTTTCAAAGCTTGCAGAGAGATTTAGGCCAGTTAGAAGAGTGGGCTGAAAGATGGCAGATGGAGTTTAATGCTGATAAATGTGAGGTGCTACATTTTGGTAGGACTAATCAAAATAGGACATACATGGTAAATGGTAGGGCATTGAAGAATGCAGTAGCACAGAGGGATCTAGGAATAATGGTGCATAGTTCCCTGAAGGTGGAATCTTATGTGGATAGGGTATGAAGAAAGCTTTTGTTATGCTGGCATTTATAAATCAGAGCATTGAGTATAGGAGTTGGGATGTAATGTTGAAATTGTACAAGGCATTGGTGAGGCCAAATTTGGAGTATTGTGTACAGTTTTGGTCACCGAATTATAGGAAAGATGTCAACAAAATAGATAGAGTACAGAAAAGATTTACTAGAATGTTAGCTGGGTTTCATCACCTAAGTTACAGAGAAAGGTTGAACAAGTTGGGTCTTTATTCTTTGGAACGTAGAAGGTTAAGGGGGGACTTGATAGAGGTATTTAAAATTATGAGGAGGATAGATAGAGTTGACGTGGATAGGCTTTTTCCATTGAGAGTGGGGGAGTTTCAAACAAGAGGACATGAGTTGAGAGTTAAAGGGCAAAAGTTTAGGGGTAACATGAGGGGGAACTTCTTTACTCAGAGAGTGGTAGCTGTGTGGAACGAGCTTCCAGCAGAAGTGGTTCGATGTTGTCGTTTAAAGTTAAATTGGATAGATATATGGACAGGAAAGGAATGGAGGGTTATGGGCTGAGTGCAGGCCAGTGGGACTAGGTGAGAGTAAGAGTTTGGCATGGACTAGAAGAGCCGAGATGGCCTGTTTCTGTACTGTAATTGTTATATGGTTATATGTGTCTGCAGTGTCTGTGTAATGACTGGTGAGTGTCTATAGTGTTTGTGTAATGACCAGGGAATGTGTCTGTGCTGTCTGTGTAATGACTGGTGAGAGTGTCTGCAGTGTCTGTGTAATGACTGGTGAGTGTCTATAGTGTTTGTGTAATGACCAGGGAATGTGTCTGTGGTGTCTGTGTAATGACTGGTGAGTGTCTATAGTGTTTGTGTAATGACCAGGGAATGTGTCTGTGCTGTCTGTGTAATGACTGGTGAGTGTCTATAGTGTTTGTGTAATGACCAGGGAATGTGTCTGTGGTGTCTGTGTAATGACTGGTGAGTGTCTATAGTGTTTGTGTAATGACCAGGGAATGTGTCTGTGCTGTCTGTGTAATGACTGGTGAGAGTGCCTGCAGTGTCTGTGTAATGACTGGTGAGAGTGTCTGTGGTGTCTGTGTAATGACCAGGAATGTGTCTGCGGTGTCTGTGTAATGACTGGTGTGAGTGTCTGCGGCATCTGTGTAATGACCAGGAATGTGTCTGCGGTGTCTGTGTAATGACCAGGGAATGTGTCTGTGCTGTCTGTGTAATGACTGGTGAGAGTGTCTGTGGTGTCTGTGTAATGATTGGTGAGAGTGTCTACAATGTGTGTGTAATAATCAGGAATATGTCTGCAGTGTCTGTGTAATGACTGGTGAGAGTGTCTGCGGTGTCTGTATAATGACCAGGAATGTGTCTGTGGTGTCTGTGTAATGACTGGTGAGTGTCTATAGTGTCTGTGTAATGACCAGGGAATGTGTCTGCGGTGTCTGTGTAATGACCAGGGAATGTGTCTGCGGTGTCTGTGTAATAACCAGGGAATGTGTCTGTGCTGTCTGTGTAATGACCAGGAATCTGTCTGCAGTGTCTGTGTAATGACTGGTGAGTGTCTATAGTGTCTGTGTAATGACCAGGGAATGTGTCTGTGCTGTCTGTGTAATGACTAGTGAGAGTGTCTGTGGTGTCTGTGTAATGACTGGTGAGAGTGTCTGTGGTGTCTGTGTAATGACCAGGAATATGTCTGCAGTGTCTGTGTAATGACTGGTGAGAGTGTCTGCGGTGTCTGTGTAATGACCAGGAATGTGTCTGCAGTATCTGTGTAATGACTGGTGAGTGTCTATTGTGTCTGTGTAATGACCAGGGAATGTGTCTGCGGTGTCTGTGTAATGACCAGGGAATGTGTCTGTGCTGTTTGTGTAATGACTGGTGCGAGTGTCTACAGTGTATGTGTAATAATCAGGAATGTGTCTGTGGTGTCTGTGTAATGACTGGTGAGTGTCTATAGTGTCTGTGTAATGACCAAGAATGTGTCTGCGGTGTGTGTATAATGACTGGTGAGAGTGTATTTGGATCGTGGGAGGAAACTGGAACTCCACAGGAAACCCACACGGTTACAGGGAGAAGGTGCAAACTCCTTATAGACAGCAGTGGGAATTGAAGCTGGTTCCTGGAACTGATGTGGAAGCATTAGAGAGCATGCAGAGATTTACCAGGATGTTGCCTCGGTTAGAAGGTATGTCTTATATGGAAAGTTTGAGAAATCTGTGGATTTTCTCTCTGGAGAGATAGAGGATGAGAAGTGATTTAACAAGCTGCAAATTTGAATTGGTTCAGCCTGGAAATAATGACCACTGAGCTAAACTGAATATGTCTGACACTTTCAATTTTGTGTTTTATGTTCTGTGTTTTTCGCTCTTATTTTTTGTTCCCACTTGCGTAAATTGTTATTTTTTTTGCACGTGGGGTGGGAGAGGGTTTATGTTTTCTTTGGCTCCAGTATTATTTTTATTTCATGCCTGTCTGTGGGAAGAAAATTTCAGGGTAGCATATGGCAAACATACTTTGATAATAAATTTACATTGAATCCTTGAATATTTGAATTTTGAATGTTAAGAGGCAAATATCATGTGAATAGCCAGAGATAATTTGCAAGTCATAAATAGCTAATACAAGGGTGCATAACAAGGTGCTTGGAAGAAAGTATAAGGGGACATCAGAGCTAGGTCTGTGCACAGAGAATGGTAGGTGTGTGAAACACGCTGCTAGGGGCGGCAGTAGAGACAAATACATTAGGGATATTTCCGAGATGCTAAGATAGGTTGAGGTGGGAAAGGAAAATGAATGGCTATGTGCGATGGAAGAATTGGATTGATCTTGGTTTAAAGGGTTGGCACAATATCATGGGCTGAAAGGCCTTTACTGTTCCACGTTCCATTGCCTATATTTTAGTACTTGATGGTCTAAATTAGGATTAATCCAGCAGTGATGATAAAATATAAATTAAATAATGTTAACTAATAAAGCTAAGCACTGAATCTAATTTATTTATCAGATCTTTCTTTTAACAGCACATTCACTTCACTGGTTTCAACAGATAAACTACAGTGATCTCCAACATCTAAATAAAAGGTGACAGATGAAGAATCCAATGTTTGACAGACAATGGGATGGCCCCAGGTCAAGGGGGTGATTGTTCTTTGTAGTTTCAACATTCCCAGTGCTTTTTGCTGGATCATTGCAAGAGATGAACTTCTGTAAATGTTCACCTCTTTGCTTTCTTCCGAGTTTTCGTGGCTCTGGAGACGGGCGATCAGAGGTCGGGGTCCGAGCAGAAGACCGGTGTGTTGTGGGAGATGGAAGATCTAAGGCTGCCTGCGCAGAGACCCGAGATTTTTGGGCACAGTGCTCGGAAAAAGCAACACAATGGACTTTTAACATCGTAAACCAGCGAGTTGCTTGTTATGTCTCCCCTCTCGCTGTGATACGGAGACATCTCTTTCTCCCTTATTAGGGAGAGAGAGAGCCTGTGGTATGTCGAATACCGGGTGAATGAGTAGTCTTTGGGGTACTGCAAGTCTGAGTCTTTGCTGTTGCTTTGCTCACACTTGAGTGCTCAGTGGTGGGTGCCGATGCTTTGTTTTGCTGGTGGGGGGAGAGGGGATCATTGCTTTCTGCCGCTTACGCGCGGGAGGGAGGCAAGCTGAGGGGGACTTTGGGGTTCTCACATTTAACTGTCATTCATTCTTTGGGGCACTCCTCTGTTTTAGTGCATGGTTACAAAGAAAAAGCATTTCAGGATGTATATTGTATACACTTCTCTGACATTAAATGTAGCTTTACAACCTTTGAAATATATGATCCATAGAGCCAGTTTTGCGCTGAACCTCATTGGTTCTCTTTATGAGAATGCATGGCACCATGAGATTGCAGCAATTTATCAGTGAGTGACTGTCTTCGGTGCCAGCCAATATTCCAGGGTGGAATCTTCTTCCTGGAGCAGTGTAGCTAATAATTTGGTGTTAGGCCTCACAGGTGAAGAATGATTCATGTTGCAGTTTGATTCAGAATCAGAATCAGGTTTACTGTCATTAGTTATTGTTTTGTGGTCTTGCATACTGTTCATATAGATCAACATTTGCCATTCTCCGGTCCTTGGGGACCTGGCCAGTGACTAGTGAGGACACAAAATCCTTGATAAAGCCCGAGCAATCTCCTCACTTTATTCATTCAATATTCTCGAATACATGCCATCAGGCTCTAAGGACTTGTCTGACTTAATGCTTTTCAGAACACCAAGCACTACCTCCTCCTTAAACTCAAAATGTCCTAGCACATTCATATGCCCCACCCTGTTTTCACCATTCTGCCATTTCTTCCGCTCGGTAAATACCAATGCAGGGTATTCATTTAGTACTATTCAGAGTATTCATCAGAGGCATTGGAAGGCAGGTGGAGCAGCACCAAACATGGAGAGTTCTTTCTCCTTGTGTGGGGCTTTTCTTATTTTTTAAACCATAAAAGAAAGATAGGGTCTAGTGGAGCAGCCATCGCGGAGTGGGGGTTAGAGTCAGTGTGGAAACTTAGAGACTTTGACAAGAAGAGGCTGAGGCCAAAAAAACAGGTATGAAGGATAAGTTTTCCTTTCATTATTGCTGATTTGGTCATGGTTACCCAAAGTAGAGTACAGGCGGGTAGACAGATATGGCAGTGGAATGCTCCTGTTGTGGGATGTGGGAATTCATGGAACCTGATGGTCTCCCTGGTATCTACACCTGCGGGAAGTGCAGCCAGCTCCAGCTCATGAAAGACCACAATAAGGAGCTGGAACTGAAGTTGGGTGAACTAAGGATCATTAGGAGGCAGAGCAATTGATAGCTAAGACATTTGAGCAGGTGGTTACATCCAGAGTGCAGATTTCAGAGAATAGGTGGGTGAACACCGAGAGAGGTAAAGGGAGAAAGAAGTCAGTGCAGTTTCCCCCTGTGGCCATTCCCCTCAACAACAGGTATACCTCTTTGGATACTGCTGTGGGGGATGACCTATCTGGGCAAGGCAGCAGCAGCCAGTCCAATAGCACTGCGGTCAGCTCTGAGCCTCAGAAGGGTAGGGTCAAATCAGGTGGAGCAATAGTCATAGTTAGGGGGACAGATAGGAGATTCTGCAGCAGTAAAAGAGACACCAGGATAGTGTGGTGCCACCCGGGTGCTAGGGTCCAGGATGTCTCTGAGGGGTTGCAGAGTATTCTTGAAGGGGAGGGTGAGCAGCCAGAAGTTGTGGTACATGTCGGTACCAGTGACATAGGCAGGAGAGGGGTAGACGTCCTGCACAGTAAGTTTAGGGAGTTAGGAAGGAGGCTGACGAGGTGACCTCCAAGGTGGTATCTCCAGATTATTCCTGGTGCAATGAACAGGAAGATAATACAGGTGAATGAGTGGCTGAGGAGATGGAGTGGGGGGCAGGGTTTCAAGTTTTTGGATCATTGAAACATTTTCTGTGGAAGGAAGTGACCTATACAAGTGGGATGGGTTGCACCTGAACTGGAGGGGAACCAATATCCTGGGAGGGAAGTTTGGTAATGCTACTGGGGAGGGTTTAAACTAGATTTGCAGGGTGGTGGGAACCAAAGTGAAGAGGCAGATGATGAGGCAGCTGGCGCACAAGTAGAGACAGCTTGCAGGGAGTTTGTGAGGAAGAATAGGCAGATGATAGAGTAAAGATGCACTCAGCCAGATGGTTTGAGATGTGTCTATTGCAATGCAAGGAGTATCGTAAACAAGGCAGATGAATTAGAGCATGGATCAATATGTGGAAGGTACAGAGACTTGAATGTCTCAGGGGCAGGAATGGCTGCTGAGTGTGCCAGGCTTTAGATCTTTTAAAAAGGACAGGGAGGTGGAGGTTTGGCATTGCTAAATAAGGATGTTATCAGGGCTGCAGAAAAGGAGGAATTCATGGAGGGAATGTCTACTGAGTCAGTGTGGGTGTAAGTCAGAAACAGGAAGGGATAATACATAAGAACATAAGAAATAGGAGCAGGAGTAGGCCATCTGGCCCATCGAGCCTGCTCTGCCATTCAATAAGACCATGACTGATCTGGCCATGGACTCATCTCCACTTACCTGCCTTTTCCCCATAGCCCTTAATTCCCCTACTATGCAAAAATCTATCCAACCTTGTCTTCAATATATTTACTGAGGTAGCCTCCACTGTTTCATTGGCCAGAGAATTCCACAGATTCACCACTCTCAGGGAAAAGCAGTTCCTCTTCATCACCATCCTAAATCTACTCCCCCTGAATCTTGAGACTATGTCCCCTTGTTCTAGTCTCACCTACCAGAGGAAACAACTTTCCTGCCCCTATCATAATATTATATGTTTTCATAAAATCTCCTGTCTTTCTTCTGAATTCCAGCGAGTACAGTCCCAGGCACTTCAATCTCTCTCTGCACCGCCTCCAAAGCCAGTATATCCTTCTTTAAGTAAGGAGACCAGAACTGTGCGCAGTACTCCAGGTGCGGCCTCACCAGTACCCTGTACAGTTGCAGCATAACCTCCCTGCTCTTAATTTCAATCCCTTTAGCAATGAAGGCCAACATTCCATTTGCCTTCTTGATAGCCTGCTGCACCTGCAAACCAACCTTGTGTGATTCATGCACAAGCACTCCCAAGTCCCTCTGCACAGCAGCATGTTGCAATTTCTTACGATTTCAATAATAAACTGCCCTTTCATTTTTCCTTCCAAAGTGGTAACCTCACATTTACCAACATTGCACTCCATCTGCCAAACTCTTGCCGACTCACTTAATCTATCTATATCTTTCTGCAGACTCTCTGTATCTTCTACACAATTTGCTTTTCTACACAATTGGCCAGGTGGATTCAGAATTGACTTGCCTGCAGAAGGAAGAGGGTCATGGTGGAGGGAGTATATTTGGATTGGAGGGTTGTGACTAGTGGTGTCCCACAAGGATTTGTTCTGGGACCTCTACTTCTCGTGATTTTTATTAACGACCTGGATGTGGGGGTAGAAGGGTGGGTTGGCAAATTTGCAGATGACACAAAGGTTGGTGGTGTTGTAGATAGTTTAGAGGATTGTCAAAGATTGCAGAGAGACATTAATAGGATGCAGAAGTGGGCTGAGAAGTGACAGATGGAGTTCAACCCGGAGAAGTGTGAGATGGTACACTTTGGAAGGACAAACTTCAAGGCAGAGTACAAAGTAAATGGCAGGATACTTGGTAGTGTGGAGGAGCAAAGGGATCTGGGGGTACATGTCCACGGATCCCTGAAAGTTGCCTCACAGGTAGATAGGGTAGTTAAGAAAGCTTAAGGGGTGTTAGCTTTCATAAGTCGGGGGATAGAGTTTAAGAGTCGCGATGTAATGATGCAGTTCTATAACACTCTGGTGAGGCCACACTTGGAGTACTGTGTCCAGTTCTGGTCACCTCACTATAGGAAGGATGTGGAAGCATTGGAAATAGTACAGAGGAGATTTACCAGGATGCTGCCTGGTTTAGAGAGTATGAATTATGATCAGAGATTAAGGGAGCTAGGGCTTTACTCTTTGGAAAGAAGGAGGATGAGAGGAGACATGATAGAGGTGTACAAGATATTAAGAGGAATAGATAGAGTGGATAGCCAGCACCTCTTCCCCAGGGCACCACTGCTCAATACAAGAGGACATGGTTTTAAGGTAAGGGGTGGGAAGTTCAAGGGGGATATTAGAGGAAGGTTTTTTACTCAGAGAGTGGTTGGTGCGTAGAATGCTCTGCCTGAGTCATTGGTGGAGGCAGATACACTAGTGAAGTTTAAGAGACTACTAGACAGGTATATGGAGGAATTTAAGGTGGGAGTGTTAAATGGGAGGCAGGGTTTGAGGGTCGGCACAACATTGTGGGCCGAAGGGCCTGTAATGTGCTGTACTATTCTATGTTCTATATTCCACTCAATTTAGTACCATCAGCGGACTTAGATGATATAGTCTAAGTTATATCAGTCCCCAGATCGTTAATATATATCATGAACAGTTGCGGGCCCAGCACCAACCCCTGCGGCACACCGCTCACCACTGATTGCCAAGCAGAGTAACACACATGTATCCCAACTCTCTGCTTTCTATTAGTTAACCAATCCTCTATCCATGCTAATACATCACCCCCAACTCTATCCATCCTTATCTTATGGATAAGTGTTTTTTCAGCACCCTATCGAATGCCTTCTGAAAAACCAAGTAAATAACGTCCATTTGTTCCCTTCTGTCCACTGTGCTTGTTATATCCTCAAAGAACTCCAGTAAGTTTGTCAAACAGGACCCACCTTTGCTGAATCCATGCTGCATCTGCCTGTTGGATCTATTTCTTTCCAGATGCCTCGCTATTTCTTCTTTACTGATAGCTTCAAGCATTTTCCCAACTACAGATGTTAAACTAACTGGCCTATAGTTACGCAAACACGAGGAAATCTGCAGATGCTGGAATTTCAAGCAACACACACTAAAAATGCTGGTGAACGCAGCAGGCCAGGCAGCATCTATAGGAAGAGTTACAGTCGACGTTTTGGGCCGAGACCCTTCGTCAGGATGTCCAACATTCCAAGGACCTGCCCAGAGTCCAGAGAATTTTGGTAAATTATCACCAAGGCCTCATACTATAACTTCTGCCATTTCTTTCAGTACCCTGCGATGCATTCCATCGGGACCAGGGGATTTGTCTATCTTCAGGCCCATAAATTTGCTCAGCACTACATCTTTAATGATAGCTATTGTATCGAGGTCCTCACCTCCCATCACATCCACAACATCTCTCTTTGGCATGTTAGACGTGTCCTCCACCATGAAGACGGACACAAAATAGTCACTCAAAGCCTCTCCCATTTCCTCATTACCCAATATCAATTCCCCCTTCTCGTCCTCCAAGGGACCTACATTCACTTTAGCCACCATTTTCTGCTTTAAATATTTATAAAAACTTTTACTATCCGCTTTTATATTTTGTGCTTTCATAATCTAGCTTCCCTTTCTTAAATGCTCACTTAATGAGGGAGGGAGAAGAAGATGGCGGCGCGACGCAGCGCGCGCAGCTGTTCCGAATGATATCGTATGTGTTAACTAGGTCGCCGTGCACAATCATGATTTGATGAAGACAGCGGTGAGAAGCATGGAGGAACACCTGGAGAAACTTCTGAAATGCCTGCTTCGCTGCCGCTGCTACTGTGCGATCGGGAATCTCCGGAGGAGAAAGCCCCAAATCCTCGACTTTGCCTATTGCCTGTTGCCGGGGCCAGGTTGGAAGCGCTCGGCAGAGATGGTGCTCGGTGCTCGGTGTCGGACAGCTGGTCGGAGCTCGGAGTTTTCGCTTGGACTTGGAGTTGGACTGTGGTCGGATGCTTCCAGGATGCTACATCGGCAAGTTTGCGGCACTGGAGGTTCACCGTCTGCGTGAGATGATGGGACTTTTGAAAGACTTTGAGACTTTTTACCGTGCTCATGGTCTGTTCTTATCAAATTACAGTATTGCTTTGCACTGTTGTAACTATATGTTATAATTATGTGGTTTTTGTCAGTTTTTCAGTCGGTTTGTCATGTGTTTCTGTGATATCATTCTGGAGAAACATTGTATTTTTCTTAATGCATGCATTACTAAATGATGATAAAAGAGGAGTACGTGTCCTCATACTCTAATCTAATCTAATCTAAAGGTTCTTCGCTGCTTTGTAAAGTTTTCCCAATCTTCCTGTTTCCCACTACTCATGGCAACTTTGTATGCACAAGATTTTAGTTTGATGCTTTATTTTTACTTCCTTAGTTACCCAAGGCTGGCTCCCCCCACCCTTACTGCCCTTGCTTTTAATGGGAATATAGGTTTGAACTTTTGTTTAGCACCTTGAAAAATCTCTTTGAAAGTCTTACACTGTTCCTCAACCTTCCCACCATATAGCCTGTGTTCCCAGTCTGCACTAACCAAATCCTTCCTCATCCCGTTGTCATCTCCATTGTTTAGGCATAATACCCTGGTTTTCGATCAGATTATTGCATCCTCCATTTGTGTGAGAATCTCTGTAATGGCCACTAAATCATATCTGTTTGTACTGATTTGTGCCACAAATTCACTGCCCTTGTTTCAAATACTACGGGCATTCAAATAAAGTGCCCTTACACTCATTGTGCTTTTAAAATCTTGTAATCTTTTTCTCTTTTGCATGACTTTTCTTCACTCCACTTTTACTTTTCTCTTCTTTATCTTTTGCTTTTTCTTTGTCTTTATCCATACTTTTCTTTTTTATTTTATCCATACTTCTCCAATCTGTTGAACCACCCCCCTACTACTTAGTTTAAATCCCTATCCACAGCTCTAGTTATGTGATTCACAAGGATCCAGGTCCCATCCCGGTTCAGGTGGAGCCCATCCCATTGGTACAGTTCCCTCCTTCCCCAATACAGGTGTCAGTTTCCCAGGAATTCCAGCGTACTTCTCCCACACCAATCCTTGAGCCACACATTTAACTCTCTAATCCTCTTGACCCTGTGCCAATTTGCACGTGGCTCAGGTAGTGATCCAGAGATTACTACCTTTTGACTTCTGCTTTTTTAATTTAGTCCCTAACTGCTCTATTGGGTGTTTTTACAGACCCCCCCCCACCGAATAGCAACAGAGAAATCGAGGAGCAAATGGGGAGGCAGATTTTGGAATGGTGCAATAAATGGGTTGTTGTGATGGGTGTTTTTAACTTTTCTAATATTGACTGGCATCCCCTTAGATGCAGTGGAGTTTGTTAGGTATAATCAGGAATGTTTCCTGATGCAATATGTAGATAAGCCATCAAGGGGAGAGGCTGTACTTGATCTGGTATTGGGAAATGTACCTGGTCAGGTGTCAGATCTCTCAGTGCGAGAGCAGTTTGGAAGTAGTGATCACAACTCTATCTCCTTTGCCATAGCGCTGGAGAGGGATAGGAGCAGACAATCTGGGAAAACATTTCACTGGGGTAGGGGGAAATATGCTATTAGGCAAGAACTTGGGAACATAAATTGGGAGCAGATGTTCTCAGGGAAATACACGGCAAAAATGAGACCTTGCTTTGCAGATCCAGAATTGGCTTGCCACAGAGGGCAAAGGATTGTTGTAGATTAGTGGTCGCCAACCGGTCAATTGTGATTGACCAGTCAATCTTTCAGACTTTCCCAGTAGATCCCAAAAAAAAAGAAAAATAAATACACAAATACATTATGCCTGATAAACCTTTTGATGCAAAAGCAAATTATACCCCTAGAGCACGTATGTGAGTCATATGTAGTAACTTCTACTTTGAAAAAGGACCACTTGACAACTTCATGTCCAAAGGAACAACTTTATCCGGGACAGCAAAACCAATGTGGTGGAGGGGCTTATACACACATACGCAGAAAAGACCGGAAGTAAAACCCGCAACCCCAGAAACAACCTCTGTTTACAAACAGCTTTCCATAGCGGGAGTATTGCTATATTACTAACTTATCTTTATAATGCTCACATTACAACACCTTTAATTCTAAGTTTCATTATTTAATTTTATTTCAACATGAAAAATAAATGAATAAAAATTGACTGTTGCACTCAGTGTGATGACTGGGGCTGAATACTTTCTGTTAGTTCCCTGAAATTTGGCTCATAACTACAGACAGCCAGTCTGAGACAGTCTATGAGATGTCTGTCAGTAAGACAGCTCCCGTACTTAGATTTAATAATTTTCATCTGTGAAAATGCAATTTCACACAGATAAGTTGACCTGAAGTAGGCACTGACTTTTAGTGCACAGGTGGTGAGATGAGGAAAGGCTCCCTGACAAGTCCCCAAAAGTCACTGTCCCTTGATAATTCTTTAAGCTCAATGTCATTTTGCAAATCAATTATTTCCATTTCAATATCATTTGGCACACCAAATACTTGCTGGAATTTGGTTGCTATCTGTCCTATAGCAATCGGCAGAAATGGGTTTGAAATAAATGCAGCAATATCTTTCATGATGTTTAGCTCCCCAAAACGCCAATCAAACTCTATTGTCAGTTTGTCTAGGTAAGCACAGTACTGCTTAGGGCGAAAAGCTTTTTTTTTCCTTGATGGCCTATAACAGTTTCTCCAAGTTGGGAAAGTGTGTCAGCCTCCCGTTCTTTAAATTTGAAATCCAAACACCAAGCTTGGCCTTAAAACGCATTTACTGTACTTATCACGTGGGGCAGGTGTCAGTCTTTTACCATGAGTTCACTGTTAAGTGCATTTAATTTAGCCATTAGGTCTGTCAGAAACCCTAAATCCAGTAGCCACGCATCATCTGACAGTTCCGCGTGCTCCTTGTTTCTTTATCTCAGGCAGCAAGTCAATAAACCGTTGCAGCACAGTGCCCTCGCAAACCTCTTGATAGACTGAATATTCGAATGGATAGTTTCCTTTGTTAGACTGAAAGTTCAATCTGCCACGTTTTTCAGGTGTTTTGTATTGGTAAGCTGTTACTGAGACGCTAGTATAAGTTTCAGAGGTACGCAAGCTAATGACACCACTGTTTTTTGTTTCCCAGTTCTTTTAAATTTGGTGAATGTTGGAATTTAAAGGGGGAGAAGTGTTGTAATGTGAATGTTATAAAGATAAGTTAATACCAATTAGGATAATGGTAATATAGCAATACTCCCACTATGGAAAGCTGTTTGTAAACAGATGTTGTTTCTGGGGTTGCAGGGTTTTTTACTTCTGGTCTTTTTGGCGCATGTGTATATAAACCCCTCCATCGCATTGGTTTTGCCGTCCCAGATAAAGTTGTTCCTTTGGACATGAAGTTGTCGAGTGGTCATTTTTCAAAGTAGAAATTAGTACAAAATGTATGAAGTATTTGTAATACTCTTAAAGAAAGACAACTATGGCCTGTTTGATATGCTCATTATAGTGGTTTCGTGGTTGAATTAATTTGAAAGTTTGACAAAAGAAATGTATGTAATTCAAATACAATTAGCCCAAATAAAAGGCTTCAAGTTGGAAGTACAATCTGAGTTGTTTTTTCTCTAAATGATTTAGTAGGTAGATCTTGCCTTTCACTAAGGCCAAGTTAGGGGATCTTGGGCTTAAAAAGGTTGGTGACCACTATTGCAGATGGTTTGTATTCTGCATGGAGGACAGTGACCAGTTGTGTTCCACAGGAATCTGTTCTGGGACTTTGTGATTTTTATAAATGACCTGGATGAGGAAGTAGAAGGGTGGGTTAGTAAGTTTGCTAATGACACAAAGGTTGGGGTGTTGTGGATAGTCTGGAGGGTTATCAAAGGTTACAGCGGGAGATAAGTAGGATACAGAACTGGGCTGAGAAGTGGCAGATGGAGTTCAACTCAGGTAAGTGTGAAGTGGTTCTTCTTAGTAGGTCAGATTTGAAGACAGAATATTAATGGTAAGACTTTTGGCAGTGTGGAAAATCAGAAAGATCTTGGGGGTCCATGTCCATAGGACACTTAAAGCTGCTGCGCAGGATTACAATGTTGTTAAGAAGGCATATGTTGTGTTGACCTTCATCAACCATGGGATTGAGTTTAAGATCCATGAGGTAATGTTATAGCTATATAAAACCTTAGTTAGACCCCTCTTAGAGTACTGTGCTCAGTTCTGGTCACCTCATTACAGATGGATGTGGATACAATAGAGAGAGTGCAGAGGAGATTTACAAGGACGTTGCCTGAATTGGAGAGTCTGCCTTATGAAAATAGGTTGAGTGAACTTGGCCTTTCCTCCTTGGAGTGTTGGAGGTTGAGAGGTGACCTGATAGAGGTGTATAAGATGTTGAGAGGCATTGATTGTGTGGATAGTCAGAGGCTTTTTCCCAGAGCTGAAATAGCTAACTGTCATAAGGGGGGTGCTGGGAGAGGACCTAAATGCAAGACACAGACGCTTAAGCACTAGGAACAAGACTAGAAAGCAAGGGAAGTGGGGAAGAAATGACGCTGGACAAGACACAGGCCCTGGACGAGACTAGGATACAGGGCCTGGGCTAGGACTAGACTAGGAAAGTGGGACCTGGATGAGGAACTAGGAACTTGGAACCTGGACAAGTACTCCGAGCCAGAGACGGGGCAGGGACCTGGAACCTGGGTCTTGACTCGGGCTCGGACCCCGGATCCAGGCGAGGACAAGACGTGGCTACAGAATAAAGAGTGACAACAGGACTGGACGTGAGACTCCTGGACAGGACAAGGGAACCCCAGCACAAGATGAGGGAACCCCAGGTCTCAAGGTAGCAACAAACGGCCGGACCTACCCAGCGAAGGCGAGGGCACAAAGAGACAGTTCCCAACACAAGGTAGCGGCAAACAGCCAGACCTGCCTAATGAAGGCATGGACACAGAGACAGTTCCCAACTCAAGGTAGCAGCAAACAGTCGGACCTACCTAGTGAAGGTGTGGACATAGAGACAGTTCCCAACACAAGGTAGCAGCAAACAGCCAGACCTACTTAGCGGAGGCATGGACACAAGCGAGGTAGCAGGCAAGGCTTCAGGCGAGGCTTCAGGAGAAGGCTACAGAAGGAAGGGGAAGGGAAGGGAAGAGACCAGCAACTGAAGCTGAACCCAGGAGCTGTTTATGTAGCCAGCCCAAAATGGGAATCATGTGCCTCAATTAAGGCACACAACAGGACAAGGGAAAACTGCAAAACCTGGAATAAGGACGGATGGACTGGACCGTGAATCGAAATGCAGATTTCATGGACCGGACCATGACACTAACAAAAGGGGGAAAGATTTGTGCTGACAAAGGGTCTCGGCCTGAAATGTCGACTGTACCTCTTCCTTGAGATGATACCTGGCCTGCTGCGTTCACCAGCAACTTTGATGGGGAAAGGTTTTAATGGGTTTGGAAGTAGGTACAGGAGAGATTTCAGAGGTAAGTTTTTCAGAGAATGGTGGGCACAAGGAATGAACTGCCAGTGATGGCAGTAGAGGTGGATACAAGCAGGTCTTCCAAGAGACTCTTAGACAGGTACATGGAGCTTAGACAGTTTCTAGAGTAGGTTACATGGTCGGCACAATATTGTGGGCCAAAGGGCCTATAATGTGTTGTAGATTTCTATGTTCTACATGTACCTCAGCCACATCACTTGATTCCAAGCACAAATTCTCTCTTTTATGCTTGAGTGGATTTACCCTCTCCATAGTTACTCTCTTACTTTTAATCTAAATATAAAATATAAAAAGCTTATCTTTGATCCTGCCCAACAAGAACACTTTTTGGCCTTGCTAAACGTCTGCTTGACCACTATCCTCTTTTCTTTATATTTCCCAAAGGCCTAGCCTGAGTTTAGTTTCCTAAACCTTGCAAATGCTTTCTTTATCTTCCTGATTAAATTCATGACATTTTGGGTCATCCAATGTTTCCTTATCTACTGGAGTACTCTGATCTTAAACAGCTCTGACAGGTCACTGTGAACTTGTCTGACAGCAGCTGTTCTCAGACAATGCCCTTAGCTCCTGTCTTGTCCTATAGAACCTAGATCATGTAACAGTATAACATATAAATAGGTCCTTCATCCCAAGATGTTGTGGCAAACTAAATAATTAGTAATCAAATGTCCAACTAAACTTATCCCTTTTTCTCTCACAATAGCTATATCCTTCTATTTCCTGCTTATTCATGTGCCTATCTAAAAATCTGAGCACTTCTATTGCATTTGCCTCAGAGGTTATCGAATTAAGTGAATATAGTATATATTAATTCAAATGACAACCACTCTTAAGAAAATAAAACTGTTCACAATTTAACATCAACAGGTGCTTTAAGATTATTAAAACTAATCATTGGTTGTGGAATCTTCTGATTCTGTCCCATTGAAACTACAAAGGGGAAGACTGCAGATAAGTACTGTCAACATTTAAAGGTGGTGCAGTCATTAGTTCCAGGGACCTTGTTTGGTATCTGTGAGAGGTCTACACATTCCTCTGTGGTTCACCACCTTTCACTACCGTTTCCTCCCAGATCCCAGTAGCCTTCTTCAGCACGATGACAAGCCAGTCAGCCATGGAGGTAGGGGAGAAAGAGAATTAGTGTTTCATCTCAATGACACTTCATTCAAAGTGGAAAAGAGAGAAGAAAAGGAATGTTTAAGATGCAGCGAGGAGAGGTGATGGAGAGAACAGAGGGGACATGAGTGATAGGGTACTGACGAAAGACAGTATGAGAAGGAGAACCATTGTTGAATATGGAGATGGAGTGGAGAATTGTGGAGAGAATAGTCCTATCATGGCAGGGACAGCGAGCAGAAGGCAAGGTATGTTGCGCATCAGAGTTCTGGGAAAGGCGGCAGGAAAATGGTCAACAAGATGGAAAGAAAACCCAATCCCTGTCCTGTCCGGTAGGAGGTGGAATGAAGGCAAAATTGTGGACAACAGAAGAGATGTAGTTGAGTAGTGGGGATGAGAAAGCCACAGTCAAGGAGAAAGGAAGAGACCGGAGAATGGAAGGAATTCTACCGAAGTAAGTGGAATTGGTGCAGATGGGTAAAGAAATCGATATGTTTCTGTGTTGTATGATCTCTGGTTCCATGACACAGATATAACAGCAAGAGGAACTGGGATACTGGAACGGAGTCATAGAATCAGCACAAATAGGCCATCACACCTGGCGGGGAGTATGGTGGAAGGTGATGTGGGTGCCAGGAGACTTATAACAGAGAGATATTGAGACTTATAGCAAAGAGATATTGAGACTGGTGTTTTGGAGGGTGACATGGGGAGGGGATAGACTTAGGGTGATGGGAAGGGTTGGGGACACAGGGTGATGGGGAGGGGTAAAAACAGAGTTTGAGTAATGGGTAAGGGTGGGACACAGTTCAGATGATGGGGAGGGGTGGGAAAAGTGTTTGGGTGATTGGGTAATGGAGGGGGGAGAGGGCAGTTTGGGTGATAGAAAGGAGTAGGAACAGGGTTTGGGTGATTGGGTAATGGGGAGGGGAGAGGACAGTTTGGGTGATTGGGTAATGGAGCGGGGAGAGGACAGTTTGGGTGATGGAGAAGGGTGGGAACAGAGTTGGGTGATTGGGTAATGGGGAGGGGAGAGGACAGTTTGGGTGATGGGTAAGGTTGGGGCACAGTTTGGGTGATGGAGAAGGGTGGGAACAGAGTTGGGTGATTGGGTAATGGAGCGGGGAGAAGACAGATTGGGTGATGGAGAGGGGTGGGACACAGTTTGGGTGATTGGATAACGGAGGGGGGGAGAGGACAGTTTGGGTGATGAGTAAGGGTGGGAACAGTTTGGATGATGGGGTGGGGTGGGGACAGAGTTTGGGTGATCAGGAAGTGTAAGGACAGTGTTTGGGTGATGGGGGTGGGGTGAGTTTCCAAGTACTTTGGAGAAGCTTTGAGGGACCTATCTCCTGAAGGTGGAGAATCTCAGGTCAGAGTACGAGGTCTGTCATTTCCAAACAAAATAATTACAGTTCTCTTCAATTTCACGCTTTTGGATAAAAAGCCAAAGAACTAAGAAATATGAAAAATGTTTCTGCCAATGATACTTGCTGAATATAAATGAAGACAATGATATAGCACTGCCAGGATTCAGTGTTAATATCAGAAATACTGTTATAAAACCTAAGGACTTTTGAAATCTGTCCAGTAGAATTGTTAAAGATGAAGGAAAATAATTTTCTTTCTGTGTGTGAAACATCTACTGGGATGTAATGTAATGATATTGACCCTCTGGTCAGCTTGGTTCATTAATGTGAAGCCGGATTGGATTTATTTTTCATTACCGGCTGAATCAGGACCAGTGTAATTAGGGCGGCAGTTTGTTCACACACATCAATCCGTTCCTTCCAGTTCCTCTGTTCTCTCAGTGCACGAGTCCGCTGAGACCTCTCAGTACTGTTCCACACTCCCTCTGCCACCAAGGTTCAAGCCTTGCTTTATGTGGAAAAGCCTGTTAAATAATCTAACAGAAGTGTAAATGTACATAGATTTTTAAACTTTAATGCGTCTTAGCCTTTTCAGTGCTCCACTCTGAAATGTCTTGAAGAAGGTTCTTGGCCCAAAACATCGACTGTTCATTCTCTTCCACAGCCGCCGAGTTCCTCCAGCTCTTGTGTGTGTTGCTCTGGATTTGAGTTTCTCCTTAATGCATTATGCCTCCACTCATGAGCTTGGTTAAGATACAAGAGGATTAAGCATTCAGTTTTGCTCCTTTCTGCTTTTCTGTGAAGATAAAATGTGTCTCTGTTTTCCCTGTTGTAGGTACATCATCATTATCAAAGATATCAGGCAGGGACCTGATGCTGGCAGTGACCCTGAGTGAGGAGTACTTACCCTCTACCAGGTGCATGCTGTCAGTTCTACACCAGGGACTCCCCTGTCATTCAGTGGGACCCTGTAATCAGAAACAGTCAAAAACAACAATTAAAGGTACATGAATATAGCAAGGCATTAAATAATAACAGGGATAAATATTAATTCAAAACGTTCTGTTACATTTTACTTACACAAATCTCTTGCCTCTGTTGGTTAGGAGGCTGTCATGTTGGCTGTGGGACGCAGATTGAATGGAGATTCCTCGCAGTGTTTCTGAGTCCTCTGGTTATGCTGTGGTAACTGTGTGTGTGGTCCAGCAGACATTGTCTCATGGTCGGAGACTGAGGCAGCCATCCCTCTGACAGTGCCAATGCTGAAGTTGTTCTCCACTGGAAGGAACGATTTCACTGCTCCTACATCAGGTTGCTGGGCAATCGATGATATCTGGGGCTCTCCTGTTTAACAACAGTCCATTGCTGGAGTGCAATCAGGATGTTGTAGCCCAATGCTGATTGTAATCTATTTACTAATGAGGATCACACAAGCCAGTCATGCTCAGTCATCCAAAAATATAGCAATCTTCTCTCATTTAACATGGACTTCCGCAGTTCCTCCAGGTTTCCCTGGGATTTGCTGAATGGCATGTTTTTCTTTCTTCAGCATATTTTGGTGCCAGTCTGCCTGCATTATTGGGGTGTTGAAACATTTTTTTTTGGAAGTAAACCAGGATTTGAACAGTGTCTAAGCTTGCGCTATATCTGGTTCAATCCAATCCTAGGTTCTAGCGAGGTGCTGTTCATGTTTATTCAGACAGGATATGTGCAGAATTACTGCTCCCAAATCCCTGAAATTGCCAAGAAACATATACCACTGCTTAGGGGAGTAATTTAGTTTTATTCTACTGTTAGTTTTGATGATGTTACAATACCAACAAATAAAGAAAGAAAAGGAGGAAATAAGCAGCATCTATCACAACATTCTGGATAAAATCTGAAAGACCACAGAGGCTGGAAGTTTCCTTCTTAGTTGTGACCAAGTTCCTTTCTCTGTATTGCCGTCTAAGTTGCCTCTCTCAAACACTCCATTGTGTTTGGAGAGGTGAGAGAGGGAAAGGAATTGTGGAGACATTCATCCATTATTTCATTCTACCCAGGGAAATCATTTTAACTGGCTCTGAAGTGCACCTTTTCAAGCCACCATATCATTTTACTGTGTCTTAACATTTTGCCTGGAAGAGCATTCCTGCTGTGCATGTACTATCCAGCTATTGTGCAGGTACTATCCAGCTGTTGTAAACCCTCTATCGGGTCATCTATCAGCCTTCATCACTCCAGGGAAAAGAATCCCAGATTATCCAGCCCCACACCATGAGATTTACAGGAAGATGTTGTTCCCATAACTAAAGTCCTTCAATCCAGATAATCTCATATACATTATCTCCAGCATAGCCACACCCTTCCTACAGTGTGTTGACCAAAACTGCACACAAAACTTCAAGTGCAGACTAACCAGAGCTTTGTAAAGTTGTAACATAATCTCCAGACTCTTGTATTTTATGCCCTGACCTATAGAGACAAAAATAACACATGCTTTCTTCACAAACAAGAGAAAATGCTGGAGGAACTCAGCAGGCCAGGCAGCATCAATGGAAAAGAGTGCAGTTACCGTTTCGGCAGGACTGGAGAAGAAAAGCAGAGGAGTAGATTTAAAAGGTGGGGGAGGGCAAAGAGAAACACAAGGTGATAGGTGAAGCCTGGGGGGAGGGATGAAGTACAGAGCTGGGAAGTTGATTGGTGAAAGAGACAGAAGGCCATGGAAGAAAGAAAAGGAGGAAGGAACACCAGAGGGAGGTGATGGGCAGACAAGGAGGTAAAGTGAGAGAGGGAAAGGGGGATGGGAAATGGTGAAGGAGAGGGAGTGGAGGGTGGGGGTGGGGGGCATTTCCAGAAGTTTGAGAAATCAACGTTCATGCCATCAGGCTGGAAGCTACCCAAATGAACTATAACATGTTGTTCCTCCAACCTAAGTGTGGCCTCATCACAACAGTGGAGGAGGACATGGATGGACATATTGGAATGGGAATGGGAAGTGGAATTAAAATGGGTGGCACTGGGAGATCCTGCTTGTTCTGGTGGTCGGAGCACAGATGCTTGGCGAAGTGGTCTCCCAATCTACGTCGAGTCTCACACCAGGAGGCCACACGAGGGGTATTGGACACAGTATACGACCCCAACAAACTCACTCATCTCATCTGGAAAGACTGTTTAGGGCCTTGAATTGTAGTGAGAGAGGAGGTGTAGGGCAGGTGTAGCACTTGTTCTGCTTGCAAGGATAAGTGCCAGGAGGGAGATCAGTGGGGAAGGATGAATGGACAAGGGAGTCGTATAGGGACTGATCCCTGCGGAAAGCAGAAAGTCGGGGGGAAGGAAAGATGTGTTTGGTGGTGGGATCCCGTTGGATGTGGTGCAAGTTTTGGAGAATTCTGTGCTGAATGTGGAGGTTGGTGGGGTGGTAGGTGAGGATAAGAGAAACCTTATCCCTGGTAGGGTGGTGGGCAGATGGGGTAAGAGCAGATGTGCATGAAATGGGAGAGATGCAGTTGAGAGTAGCATTGATGGTGGAGGAAGGGAAGCCCCTTTCTTTGGGAAAGGAGGATATCTCCTTCATCCTGAGAGCAGATGCGACAGAGGCAGTGGAACTGAGAGAAGGGGTGGTGTTCTTACAAGTAACAGGGGGTGACAAGGTATAGTCCAAGTAATTGTGAGAGTCCAAGGGTTTATATAGACATCAGTGGGTAAGCTGCCGCTAGAGATAGAGACAGTGAGATCGAGAAAGGGGAGGGAGATGTCAGAAATGGACCAGATAAATTTGAGGGTAGGGTGGAAGTTGAAGATGAAGAGGATGAAGTCGACAAGTTCAGCATGCTTTCTTCACCTTCACCCTACTTACCAGTGTAGTCACCTTCAAGGAACAATGAATTGGGTCCCTAGGTCTTTTGGTTCGTCAACATATCTTAGTACTCTACTGTTTATTGCACATGTCCAGTCCATATTTGACTTCCAACGGCATAACAATGCATCACCTCTGATAGAAATCCATTGATCTCAGCCATGAATGTATCATGACCCAGAATCCATTGACATTTTTGGAACAAGCTCCAGAGTTCTATTATCCTTTGCATAATCCTGACTGAACCCTTAAAAGATCCATGTCTACACCTGCTTTTACCATCATGCCCCTCAGTTTTTGGCTTCCTGTCCAGAGAACCTACTTCCTGGTATCTTCCCTATTGATTCGTCTAACATTTTAAACACCTTGATTGGATCTATACCTGTCCAGTGCACTTGGATGAATTTGCCCATCGAAAGCTGTCCTGTGGTGTTCTGCACACAGAATCAGCTGCAGAAACAGCAGCATTAAGTGCTCCCTGCTGTCACCTCAGGTCTGCACTGAGAGCACTAAGAGCTCTCTCCTTGGCAGTCACACACACCCCTATGGAATGAGGGAAAGAGAAGGAAGGCACCACGGTCTGGGTGAAGACCCCCATCACTCTCATGCTATGAGAGGATGCTGTGAAGGGTGCAGGGTTCAAGGTATCAGTGACTGATCAAGGCAAAGAGGCCACAGCCATTGATAGTGGCTCATTATTGTCACCTGTGCAGAGAAACAGTGTGCCATCCGATTGGATCATGCCATACATAAATATATTGAGACGGTAAAAAGAAAACAGAATCCAGAACCTAGTGCTGCAGAAGATATAAAGAGCTTTAGTGACTTCTGTTCCATTATGCTGATGACTGCAAGACAAGTTTGATACACGCTGTGACAAACACGATGATTGTTATTTCACTGCCAAACTCTGCCCACAGTGTTCTTTGTTTTCAGTGAATGCACAGCCAGGGTTATAGCTCACATGCAAAAGCTGCCATTTCTGTCATTTAAGCTGCATAGCCAGTGATGTCATCAGATATATAACAGGTCAGTCAGAGGTGATTGGCTGGGGAAGGCAAATGCCTGGGCCAATCAGCATACCCCAGCAGCAGTACCTGCCTCAGGTAAATCCTTCTTAATGTGAGTTGTAGATGGAAAAAGTCTGCAGGAAGATCTGTTTCTCTTGACTCTGGTCTCTATGAGGTGAGCAACGAGTAGGAACAACTGTGAATCCCAAAACAGCCTGAAGGACAAGTCCCATCCACTTCAATGCTGCAGGACCTAATCTGAAAATTCAACATCTGCATTAATTTGATTTTTCACTTCCTATGAATTAGTGGCTTTGAATGTAAATGTTACCATATAAAATTATGTTACCAAATAACCATATAACAATTACAGCACAGAAATAGGCCATCTCGGCCCTTGTAGTCCGTGCTGAACGCTTACTCTCACCTAGTCCCACCGACCTGCACTAAACCCATAACCCTCCATTCCTTTCCTGTCCATATACCTATCCAATTTTTTTTTAAATGACAAAATCGAACCTGCCTCTACCACTTCTACTGGAAGCTCGTTCCACACAGCTACCACTGTTTATACAGAAGCTTTGAAATCTAGACTGAAGGTTAAAAAGAACAAATCAAATCTATCAGCATGAAGCACTGTTTTATTCCTGATTATCCAAACTTCAAATACTGTACATTAGTAGTAGGCAGCTGGCGATGCCAGGAGATCATGGGTTTGTGCCTCTGGTGGACTGTATCCTATCCAGGGTGAAAACCTGGGTGGGAAGATTTGGAAAACCATTGCCCATGCAGCAGGTTCCCTCTCTCCATGTCACTGATGTTGTCCAAGGGAAGGGCAAGTGTCGATACAGCTTGGCACCAGTGTTGTCGCAGAGGTTGCCAGAGTGAAGTTGTAAACGACATCAAACTGCTTTAGGGACCCCGGCTCCAGATTTCTTCCTCGGGATTTACTCCCGAAGCCTTTCCCAAGGCAGTGGAGGTTTAAAATCAGAGTTTTCCTTCTCCTAGGTGGGCTGCCATCCAAGGCTGATGACTCCCACCTGGCCGAAACTATACATTAAATCTTGAAATAAAGAAATCAAATGTATCATGGGGTGTTGGACACACTTAAACCTAGTAATGCTCGATATTTTAAACACACTTGCATTCAAAGAATACGCATTAAATTCAACTTGCTTTATCTTTGTATAATGTGACGAGTTATTAATATCTTTACTTTCCTTAAACAGATAACAATTGGGGCTCCAATCACAAACAAGAGAAAATCTGCAGATGCTGGAAATCCAGGCATCAATTAGGGGTTTTGTAAGAATTGTCCATCAGTAATACATTCTGTGAGAGCTCTATATTCCACATTAATTAAAGTGTCATTTTGAAGTGTTGGAAAGAAGTACAGTGCAAAATCTGGGCCTCTCTCCAATCAGACCTGGTCCCTCCAGATCTTTCTGGAACTGGAAGCAGTAGAAATTCAAAACACAGCGTATCTGGCAGAGTACTGAAGACCTGTGCTAATCAACTGGCTGGATTGTATACTGACCTCTTTAACCTCTCACTCTGGTAGTCTGAGGTGCTGCTTTGAAAACCAAGGGGCAATGGATTGTTCCAGAGAGACATTGAATATATCCATCAACACCTCCGTCAGCTGGGCTGTGCAGTCTTTCAGAACCCGACCTGGTACATTATCGGGACCGGCAACTTTGTGTGGGTTGACCCTGACCAGGGTCTTCCTCACCTCAGTTTCTGGTCCTCTGGGTGAGGGGTGGCTTCCTCACCAGCACTTTGTTCTGTGCATCAAACTGGGTGTAGACGGCATTCAGCACCTCAGAGAGTGAAGCACCCTGGTCACTGACTTGCAGGGTAGACTTGTCGTCCATAATTCTCTGAATTCCCTGCGACATGCATCTCGAGTCTCTGGTATCGCAGAAGTGACTGTAAATTCTCTGAGGATGCTCCCATTTTGCCTTCCTGATGGAGTGGGAAAACACAGTTCTTGCTTCCCTGAGAGCTGTTGCATCTCCCAATCTAAAAGCAGCATCACTAACCTTTAGCCTGACATGGACTTCTTCCCTTCATAGACCCTCCCCAGAAATTCCTGTCCAAAGCTCTGAATGAATCAGGAAATTCATCATCTGTTGAGAGCTAGATCTGTGGTGTTCAAGAACAGTGATCTAGAACCCTACAAAAGATAGTGTCACCTACGGAAGGCCATTGTGATAGCAAAAAGGCAATTCTGTGTGAAGTTCAAGACAGCTGTGGCAGAGTTTGCATACTATTACTTCCTATAAAGTGACACTTCACTCCCCAATGAACCTAATAGCTGTTTAGCAAGCTTTGCAAGGAAGAATTATAGTACATCTGTGCAAATACCCACAGCATCTGGTGGCTCTTTGACAGCTGTCTCTGAGGCCAATATCAGAGCACCTTTCAAGAGGGTGTATCTTTGCAAGGTATCAGATTTCAGTGGTACAGTAAAGCTGTGCTAACCAACTGGCTGGAGTATTCAAGAACACAAGAGATCCTGGAAATCCAGAGAAACACACACCGATTGCTGGAGGAACTTGCAGGTCAACTACATCCATGGAAGGGAATTAGAAGTCAATATTCTGGGCTGATACCCTTCATCAGAACCCTGCAAGAAGTCCAAATAGAACCTACAGAAGTCCTTTATGAGATCAAAAAGGTAATTCTGTGTGAAATTAAAATTACAATAAAAAATGAAGGCCTTCTTCAACCTCTCACTTTTGCAGTCTGAGGTTCCCACCTGCTTCAAAAAGGCATCAATGATTCTGGTGCCCAAGAAGACAAGGGCAAGCTGCCTCAATGACTATTGCCCAGTAGCACTCACATATACCAAAGTGATGTGCTTCAAGAGGTTAGTTATGGCTAGAATTCACTCTCAATCTGGACATGTTTAGATTAGATTAGATTAGATTCAACTTTATTGTCATTGTGCCGAGTACGGATACAAAGCCAATGAAATGCATTTAGCATCTGACCAGAAATGCAAAGAATAGTGTTATTTACAAAATAACTGTGAATAAAAAAGTGCTACAGCACACAAATATAAAAGTACTGAGACAGTACAATACGGATGCAATACTGCTTAACGCTGTGATATGAGATTCAGCAGGGTCACAGCCTCAGGGAAGAAGCTGTGCCTGCTGGTGTAGGAGTGGAGGCTCCTGTAGCGCCTACCGGATGGGAGGAGAGTAAAAAGTCCATGGTTAGAGTGAGATGTATCCCTGATAATGCTTTTCGGCCTGCCCAGGCAGTGTTTATGGTAGATGTTATCAATGGTGGGCAATTGGGTGCCGATAATCTGCTGGGCAGTTTTCACCACATGCTGGAGTGCTTTACGGTCCGATACAGGACTGTTGCAGTTCACCCACCACCACCACAACACTCTCTCCACTCTGCCTGAACCACCTGATCTACAGCTAAACACACGTCAGGATGTTGTTTATTGATCACAGTTCAGCATTCAAAATTCAAAGTAAAGTTATTATCAAAGTACATAAATGTCACCACTGACAACCCTGAGATTCATTTTCTTGTGGGCATACTCAGTAAATCCCAGAACTATAATAGAATCAATGAAAGACCACACCCAACAGGGTGGACAGCCAACCATTGTGCAAAAGACAACAAAAGAGAAACTATATTAATAATAACAATAAATAGTGAGAACATGAGATGAAGAGTCCTTGAAAGTGAGTCCATAGGTTGTGGGATCAGTTCTGTGATGGGGACAAATGTAGCTGAGCGAAGTTATCCTCACTGGCACAAGAGCCTGATGGTTGAGGGGTAATAACTGTTCCTGAACCTGGTAGTTTGAGCCCTAAGGGTTCTGTACCTTAGTTCTGGTGGCAGCAGCAGGAAGAGAGCATGACCTGGGTGGTGGGGGTTCCTGATGATAAATGCCACTTTCCTGTGACAGCACTCTATGTAGATGTGGTCAATGGAGGAGAGGGCTTTACCCATGTTGGACTGGGCCATATTCACAACTTCTTGTAGGATTTTCCATTCAAGGGCAATAATGTTTCCATACCAGGCTGTGGTGCAGCCAGTCATTATACTCTCACCACACATCTATAAAAGTTGGTTAAAGTATTAAATATCATTCCAAATGTTCGGAAACTCCTAAGGAAGTAGAGTTGTTGCCATGCTTTTTTCGCTTGTAATGGCTTTTAATGCTGGGCCTCCGAAATGATAACTCTGATGGATTTAAAGTTGCTGACCTTCTGCACCTTTGATCCCCCAATGAGGACTGGCTCAACGACCACCAATTTCCTCCTCCTGAAGACAATAATCAGCTCCTTGGACTTACTGACATTGAGTGAGATGCTGATGTTATGACACCACTCAGCCAGATTTCAATCTCCCTCCTATATGCTGATTTTTCACCACCTTTGATTCGGCCTATGACAGTGGTGTCATTGGCAAACTAAAATATGGCATTGGACCTGTGCTTAGCCTCACAGTCATAAGTGAATAAAGTGAGTAGAGCAGGGGGTTAAGCATTATCATCCCCTCAGTATTTATTAGCAAACCTAGGTCTCAATACCTCTTTCTCCAACTTGATCCTTAACTTCTTATTGCAATACCACAGTCTGTGCAGGTTGGAAATAACATCTCCTCCTCGCTGACTATCAATATAGGCACACTTCAAGGGTGCGTGCTTAGCCCACAGCTCTATTCTCTCTACACTCATGAGTGTCACCAGACACAGCTCAAGCACCATCTTTAACCTCACTGATTATGCCAGTGTTGCTGGCAGAATCTCATGCGGTGATGAGAAAGGTTACAGGAGTGAGACAGATTGGCTGGTTGAGTGCTGTTGCTACAACAGCCTTTCCCTCAGTGTCAGCCAAGCCAAGGGATTGATTGTGGACTTCAGGAAGGGGAAGATGGGAGAACCCACATCAGCCTTCATTGAGAGGTCAGCATGGAAAGGGTGAACATCTTCAAGTTCCTGGGGGTCAATATCTCAGAGGGATTGTCTGGGCCACCACATTGATGCAATCATGAAGATGGCATTCCAATGGCTCTACTTCATTCAGAGCTTGAGATCTGGTATGTCACCAAAGACTGGCAAATTTCTGTAGACATAAGGTGAAGAGCATTGCAACGGGTTGCATAACAGCTTGGCATAGAGGCTCCAATGTGCAGTATTGCAAGAGGCTGCTGAGGATTGAAGACTCAGCCAAACCCATTATGGATTTAGCATACATTGACCTATGCACCACTGCCGAGAACATCTTCAAGAAGCAGTCGTCAAGAAGTTGGCATCCATCCTGAATAACCCTCACCATCCGAGACTTGCCCTGCACTTCTAACTACCATCAGGGAGGTACGGGAGCCTAAAGAACCATACCCAATGATTTAGTAGCAGCTTCTTCCCCACCCCCATCAGATCTCTGAATGGTTCATGAACTCATGAGCACTACCTGTTATTCCTTTATTTTGCTATTTTTATTTATATTTGTACTTTATAGATGTTTATGTCTTTGCATAGTACTGCTGGTGCAAAACAATGCATTTCACAACACATCTTGGTGATAGTAAGCCTAATTCTGATTCTGGTTCATATCCAAGACTGGATGTATAACTGCATCAGCAATACAGATTTTGATGTCTACAAGACTTGGTCAGAGATGGTGTGCACTGGAAAGTGTTACTTCCTGACCCACCATCACCTGTCAGCAGCATATCAGGACTTGGAATAATTTTGAGCTGTCTGAGTCAAAGAGGGAGAGTTGCCCAGGACAGAAAGAAGCCCTCCAGTCCACCAATGACCATGATTGAATGGGTCCAGTTTTAAACCCCCTCAACATTGAAACCTTTAGGCCTTTTCACTAAAAATTCCACAGACAAAAAGAACATTTAAATAATGAGAAAACCTCCTTCAGCGGGTTGCAGTTGATGCAGTACTAATCCATATCTAGTGGCATGGAACCAGTATTGGTTCATAAGCTTAGCAACACTAGACAGCTACTTCAGCTTCTCTCAGAATCAAAGCAAATACAGTGCATCAGGCCATCGGATAATCTGGACAGCTGCTTATTTGAGAATATTATAAATCTCTATCATCTCTCCTCTCAGCCTACTCCTACACAAGTTTGTCCAATATCTCCTTATCACTGATACTCTTTAATCTAGTTAGTACCCTGGTGAACATCTTCTGCACCCTCTCCAGAGCATCCACAAACACAAGTTTGTTCAATATCTCCTTATCACTAATACTCTTTAGATGGCTGGTGGCATAGTGGCATCAGCGCCAGACATCCGAGCAAAAGGCTCCCGAGTTTGAATCCAGCCGGCCCCCTTGCACGCTTTCCATCTGTGCTGGGTTGAGTGTCAAGCTAGCAACTCGGCCTCGTAAAAATAAGAAAGCCTGCTAAAAAAACACTGTCATGACAGCGTCCCGATGACTCCACTCGGAGTTAAGGGCTTTCTTCTTCTTTTTCTACTAATACTCTTTAATCTAGTTAGTACCCTGGTGAACATCTTCTGCACCCTCTCCAGAGCCTCCACATTCTTCTCATAATGGGACTGCTAGTTTTGTAGTTCCAAAAGGAAAACAAGGGAGCCTGAGAGGTGCATGCAAATTTGTTGCTTTTTTTAATTATAGTGAAGTGGTGACGTAATGACAAATACCATTCACACACTTTTACATATGTAATAAATTCTGTAAACAACAAAGGACATTGAAGAAAAACAATAC
This sequence comes from Mobula birostris, assembly GCF_030028105.1. Lineage (NCBI taxonomy): Eukaryota > Metazoa > Chordata > Chondrichthyes > Myliobatiformes > Myliobatidae > Mobula > Mobula birostris. The sequence continues at coordinate 44,906,170 of NC_092383.1, read as the reverse complement.
ATTTACAATATACACTCCTCCCTGCTTGGCTATAAACTCCAACTCAATATAGAATGCATCCCAATTCAAATATATACATGTTGCTCTCTAGCCATCATGTGTGTGTGTATACACAATGTGCATACAAATACTAAAAAGGCATCATCAGCAAGAAAAATCACACCTAGATGATCAGTGTGTAGCTCCTCCAACAACTTACCTCTCAGCCTGGATGGTACAACAACCCTCAATCCCCACATAAGGCAAACTCCATCAAGGACAGAGTCATCCCAGTGCTGGTAAAAATGGGGGAACTAGAATTTCTGCTGCACATTTTGGGTGGCGATATAGACCTGAGAGTGTGGGATCTTTTCTGGTTTCCCTTTGTACAAACTCTGCCATAATAGGAAGACTTTCAATTTGTATTAGGGAGAATTCATAATTTTCAGATAATTCTTTTTCCAAGAATAAGTGGGATATCCATCAGCATTTCTGTGATTAGTTGTCCTCTTGAATTCAATCTTGTAATGGCCTCCTCCAAGAAACAAAGCCCATCTCTTGCAATGGTACTGCTGCTGTTAGTGGAAGACCCATCTGTGGATTGAAAATGGACACTGGTGGTTGATGATCGGTAATGAGGGTAAACTCTCTCATTCAAGTAGTGGTTGAAACATTTTACACCCCATACCAAACTCAAGGCCTCTCTGTCAATCAGTGCATAATTTTTTTCTGCTGCGGTACTGGAACAAGTTGCAAAGACTATGGGGTGTTCACTCCCATCACTCATAACATGTGACATGTCTATACCTGGACCATAAGGCAAACTTCACTGGATGATGTGGATCATAATGTGTGAGTACAGTGTCTGACCTCAGCAATTCCTTTGTTATTTTGGAAAGCTAGCTCATACTGCTTTGTCCATTGCCATTTCTTCCTGATCTATAGTAATGTGTTCAAAAGGTGGAGCACAGTAGCCAAGTTCAGCAAGAACCTGTTATGATAGTTGACAAATCCTAATAAAGACCACAACTGACACATCCTTTAACCTTGGGGGATCCACTACTGCTTTAATTTTCTCAGTACACTTGTGTAATGCTTGTGGCTCAATGATGTGACCACAGTAAGTGATGTTTTGTTTAAAGGATTCACAGTTTGGAAATGTTCCTTGTCATCCTTACTGGTAATAATATCATCCAGTTAATGCTGAGTGCCTGGGCAGCCTTTCAGCACCCAGTCCATAGCTCTCTGCCAGAGTGCAGGTGCAGATGCAGATGCTACTCTTAAAATAAGCCTGTTATAGTGACAAAGACCTTAGTGAGTGATTATGTTGAGAAGCACTTTGAATTCTTCTTCCATCTGCATCTGTAGGAAGACCTCATCTAAGTCCACCTTGCTGAAGTGTTTTCCTCCAGAAAGTCTTGCAAAGATATCCTCTGTCCTGGGCAGAGGGCATTAATCTCCTCTCTGTATGGATTGATGGTGACCTTAAGATCAGCATGGATCCTGGCAGACCTATTCACCTTGGCTACTGTGACCATTAGAATTGCCCATGGGCTTCACCCAGCCTTGGAAAAGAATTCCTTCAGCCTCCATGCAATCTAGCTCACTGACTATTTTACCACGGATGGTATAAGGGAACAGGTGGGCTTTGCAAACCTTGGGTGTAGCATATTCTTTTAACACCCTTCACAAACAAGAGAAAATCTGCAGATGCTGGGAATCCAAGCAACACACAAAATGCTGGAGGAACTCAGCAGGCCAGGCGGCACCAATGGAAAAAGGTACAGTCAACGTTTCAGGCCGAGACCCTTCAGCAAGAGTCATTTTATCCTTGAGATGTTTGAGTTTTCTACTGCCATCTTTGAAATGCCGTTCAAACTCATTTTGTGGAATGACTGAAAAAGCTGAGCCAGTATCCAATTCCATTTTAATTAATTTGCCATTCACTTTTGATGTAACCCATATTGCTTGTCTTTTGTTAGTTTTCACAAGATAAATCTCAAGGCTACTCAGTCTTGTGTCATTTTCATCATTATCAGATTTTTCATTAACAGCTAAAGCAAGTAGTTTATTTTGAAACTGCAACATGACATTTTATCTTCTTCTCTTCCCCGTGCAGTCCATTTATTTTTGTCTGTCTGGCATGCTCTTTGTATGCGTCCTACTTTGTTGCATTTTCTGCAAGTTTTGCCTTCTGTCTGGTGTATGTGAGCCCCTGCCACAACGCTAACACAATTTGTTCGGTCAGGCCAGGTTCTGTTTAGAGAATGCAATTTTGTTCATGCTCACTTTCATTCCTGACTACAACTGAATTGCATCACTATCTGCTGTTTCCATTGATACAGCAATTTCAACTGCGCTTTTAAATGTGAGTTCCACTTCAGTTAGAAGCGATTTTTGAATGCTTCCTTGGAAGATTCCATAGACTAAACAATTTCTCAATACTTCAGTAAGCCCAGCATTGAATTGACAATGCTCAGACAACCTCTTCAATACAGCCACATGCACTGCAATGGGCTCCCCTTCCTTTTGATTCCTCTTATGAAACCTAAAGCATTCTTCAAGCAACAATGATTTTGGTTCAAAATGTTCCTGCATTATTTTCACTGTATCAGCAAAACTCATTTTAACTGGTTTGGTTGGAGCAATTAAACTTCTAAGCAACTGTATGCTTTTTCACCTATTACACTCAGCAAAGCTGGCACTCGATTCTCAATTGACTATTTCATATGCTTCAAAATACTGCCCAGTTCATTCTATATATATATATTCCAGTTATGTCTTATGCAATCAAACACATCTATATTTCCCATGAAGCCAGCCATTTCTGCTTTCTCTATTTTTTATTAGTATCATTCAGTACTCTCTGTTCATGAACCCATGAATTTGTCTATTTTCCACCTTTTTTAACTTGACTGTCATGCTGCAATTTTTGTTAACTCAAGTGTCTCACTGTGTTTTTTTTAACTCAAATATCTCTCTGTGCTTTTCTTTAACTTGAATGTCACGCTGCGCTTTTTTAAACCTTGAACATCTCGCTGCACTTCAACAGGTACGTAGTCATCTTGGGTTCTTTTCTAACTTCCTCATCACCACTGTCTTGTTTTTCAACACCAAAACATAAAATAATCGAGAGAAAATCAAGGGAACCCAAGAGATACATATGAACTTCATGCTTTTTTTACTTTTAGCAAAGCATGCACTTCTGATGTGGTGGTGTAATGACGTATGAAATTCAAGTACAGTACTCTTATATACTATATAACATAGTGAATTACATAAACTACAAAAAAATGCTTAATCAAACAACTATTTACAAATTTACTCAAATATATCTGAAATATTAAATATACAACAGAGGCAATGATAACAGGACACAGTACTCCAACTGCAACCAAACCAATTTTTTATGCAACTGCAATACAACTTCCTAACTCATACGCAATGCCCTGATTGCTGAAGACACATATGTCAAATGCCTTTGTTACCACCCTGTCTACTTCCATTACCACTTGCAGGGAGCTATGGATATAGATCAACATTCCTACGTGTTCTGACATTACTCTATGATTCCCCCTCATCTTTGACCTTTCAAGTGCAATACCTTACATAAACTTGGAATAAATTCCATCCACCATTTCTCCACCCACTTCTGTAACGGATCTACGGTTACCGGAAAAGTTGATGAATTATAGGCAGCAGGTATTGTCTACATGGACAAAATCCCACATGGGAGGTTGAAATCGATCTTTCATGCGCTGGCAGCTCATTCCATACTCTCATGACCTTCTGAGTGATGAAATTTCCCTTTAAGACCTTTCTTCTTTCACCCTTAACCCATGACCTCTAGTTGTAGTCCCCCTCAACCTCAGTGAAAGGAAGTCTGCTTGTACTTAGTCTATCAATACCCCTCATAATTTTGTATACCTCTATAAAATCTCCTCTCAACCTTCTATGTTCCAAGGAATTGAGTCTGAACCTATTCAATTTTTCCATATAACTCAGGACCTCCAGACCCAGCATCATCCTTGTAAAGTTTCTCTGTACTCTGTCAACTTTGTTTACATCTTTCACGTAGGTAGGTGACCAAGTCTGCATGCAATACTCCAAGTTAGGCCTCTCCCAATGTTTTATACAACTTCAACATAACATACCGTACTCAATGCTTTGATTTATGAAGGCCAATGTGCCAAAAGCTTTCTTCATGACCCTATCGAACTGTGCTGCCACTTTCAATGAATTATGGACCTGTATTCCAAGATCCCTTTGTTCTGCTGTCTTTGCTATCTTGAGACAAATCAAGCTGGTAAATCCCCAGGAACTGACGAGCTGTCCTCTCAGACTCTGTGGGAGGCAGGTGCAGAAACTGCCAGGGCAGAGAAACTTAAAATCTTCCTTAGCAAAGGGTGAGGAGCCGGAGGACTGGAAAACAGCCAATGTTTTCCTGCTGTTGAAGAAAGGCTCTAAAAATGAACCAGAAAATTATACACTGGTGAGCCTGGCATCAGCAGTTGAAAAGTTACTGGACTGTATTCTAAGGGACTGGCTATATAAGTATTTGTATAGACATGGACTGATTTGGGATAGTCAGCATGCCTTCATGCATGGTAGGTTGTGTCTAGCTAATCTTATTGAGCTTTTTGAGGAAGTTACCAGGAAAATTGATGAAGGCAAGGCGGTGGATGTTGTCTACATGGACTTTAACAAGGGAGATTGGTCAAGAAGATTCAGTTGCTCGGCATTCAAGTTGAGGTAGTAAATTGGATTAGACATTGGCTTTGTGACAAAAGCCAGCGAGTAGGTGGTGGTTTCTCTGACTGGAGGCCTGGCACCAGTGGAGCATATGCTGGGTCCATTGTTGTTTCTCATCTCTATCAATAATATGGTAAACTGGATCAGCAAATTTGAGGGTGTCACAGACAGCGAGGAAGACTATCATGGCTTGCAGCGGAATATGGAACAGCGGGAAAAATGTGCTGAAAAATGGCAGATGGAATTAAATGCAGACAAGTGTGAGGTCTTGCACTTTGCTAGGACCATCCAGGGTAGGTATTACGCAGTGAATGGTAGGGCACTGAGGAGTGTGGTTGGAAAGGGGATCTAGGATACGGGTCTGTAATTCATTGAAAGTGATGGTACAGGTTGACATGTTGGTAAAAAAACCTTTTGACATATTGGCCTTCATAAATCAAAGAATGGAGTAGAGGAGATGGGATGTTATGTTGAATAATTTGAGATGTTGGTGAGGCCTAATTTGGAGTATTCTGTACTTGCTCTGGATTTTTTCAATGACTTCACATTCCCTGGCCCTGATCATCTCATTTTCACCATGGATGTCCAGTCCCACCATCCACCATCTGGATGGCCTTAAAGTGTCCGCTTCTTTCTAGACTATAGACCTCTCCCTCTCCACTTCAACCTCCTCCACCTGGTGGAATTGGCCCTCACTCTCAACAGGTTTTCCTCTGACTCCTCCCACTTCCTTCAAACTATAGTTGTAGCCATGGGCATTCACGTGGGTTCCAGCTATGCCTGCTTTTTTGTCGACTACGTGGACCAGTCTTTGTTCCAAGTCTATACCAGTAACACTGCCAACTTTTCCTACACTATATCAATGTCTGCATTGGTGCACCCATACAGAGCTCATCAACTTAATCAACTTTGCCTCCAACTTCCACCCTGCCCTCAAATTTACCTGACCTATATCCAAATGGTTCCTCCTCTTTCTTGATTTCTCTGTCTCTATCACTGGAGGCAGTTTACCTACTGATATCTTTTGTAAACCCACGGATTCTCACAGCTACCTGGACTATACTGTCCCTTGTAAAAATGCCATCCCCTTCTTTCAATTCCTCCATCTCCATCGCACCTGCACTCAGGATGAGGCTTTTCATTCTAGAACTAATGAGATGTCCTCCTTCTTTAAAGAAAGGGGCTTTCTTCCTTCACCATCAATGCTACCCTTACATGTCTTCCATTTCGCACACGTCAGCCCTCACCCCATCCTTCCACCAACCCACCAGGGATAGGGTTCCTCTTGTCCTCAGCTACCAATTCACCAGCTTCCGCATCCAGCACATAATTCTCTGGAACTTCCGGCATCTCCGGTGGAATCCCCTCACCAAACACATCTTTCCCTCCTTCCCACTTTACACATTCTGCAGAGATCACTCCCTAAGTGACTCCTTTGTCCATTCATCCCTCCTCACTGATCTCCCTCCTGGCACTTACCCTTGCAAGTAGAACAAGTGCCATACCTGCCCCTACATCACTTCCTTCACTACCATTCAGACCCCAAAACAGTTTTTCCAGGTGAGGCGACACTCAACCCGTGAGTCTGTTGGGGTCATCTACTGTATCCAGTGCTCCCAGAGTGGCCTCCTGTATATCAGTGAGACTCGATGTAGAGTGGGGGGCCGCTTTGCCAAACACCTATGCTCAGGTCCTCAGAAAATGCAGGATCTCCCGGTGGCCACCCATTTCATTTCACCTTCCCATTCCTATTCCGAAAGTGAGTCCATGGCCTGCTCCACTGCTGTGACAAGGCCATACTCAGGTTGGAGGAGTAACACCTTATATTCTGTCTGGTTAGTCTCCAGCATGATGGCATGAACATCGATTTCTCAAATTTTCAATATTTGCCACATACCCCCTCTTTCCCCATTCCCCATTCCTGTTTCCCTCTCTCTCCCATCTCTCTACCTGGCCATCACCTCCCTCTGCGCTTACTTCCATGGCCCTCAAACCTGTCCTATCAGATTCTCCCTTCTCCACCCCTTTATCTCTCTTACCAATCAACTTCCCAGCTCTTTACTTCACCATTCCCCCTCTCCTGGTTTCACCTATCACCTTGTACTTCTTCCTCTCCTTCCCCCACCTTCTTACTCTGACTTCTCATCTTGTCTCCAGACCTGATGAAGGGTCCCGACCTGAAACGTCGACTGTACTCTTTGCCACAGATTCTGCCTGGCCTGCTGAGTTCCTCCATCAGTTTGTGTGTGTTGCTTGGAGTATTGTGTGCAGTTTTGGTCACATACCTACAGGAAATATGTAAATAAGGTTGAAAGAGTACAGAGAACATTTATAAGGATGATGCCTGGTTTAGAAGACCTGAACTGTATGGAAAAATTTAATAGGTTTGGATGGTATTCCTTGGAATGGAGAAGATTGAGAGGAGATTTGATAGAGCTATACTAAATTACGTGGGGCATAGATAGGATAAACGCAAGCAGGCTTTTTCCACTAAGGTTGAGTGAGATTACAACCAGAGATCATGGGTTAAGGGTGAATGGTGAGACGTTTAAGGGGAACATGAGGGGAAAGTCCTTCATCCAGTGGGTCATGAGAGTCTGGAATAAGCTGCCAGCACAAGTCGTGCATGTGAGCTCAATTTCAATGTTTAAGAGAAGTTTGGACAGGTGCAGATCAATAGAAGTAGGCAGTTTAAATGGCTCAGCATGGACTAGATGGGCTGAAGGACCTGTTACTGTGCTACACTTTTCTATAACTCTATATTCTATTCTGGTTCGCTGCTAGTGACTAGTGGTGTTCAGCAAGGGTTGATATTGGGACTGTTTCTTTACATATTATGTGTCAGCCATTTGGCCAAGTTTGCGGATAGGTAGGCTGAGGGACAGGTCATATTGAGAAAATAGAGAGTCTATAGAAGGACCTGGACCAATAGGCAAAGAATTGCAGGATGGAATACAGCTCAGGGAAGTTTATTGTTATTTAGTTTGGTTGAAGGAATAAATGCACAGACTATTTTCTAAACAAGGGACAAATTCAGATGTACAAAGGGACTTGGAAGTCCTTGTGCAGGATTCCTTAAAGGTTAACTTGCAGGCTGAGTCGGTGGTAAGGAAGGCAAATGTAATGTTAGCATTAATTTCAAGAGCATAGTTGTGATGCTGAAGATTTATAAAGCATTGGTCAGACTGCAATTGTGATTGTGAGCAGTTCTGTGTCCCTATCTAAGAAAAGATGTGCAGCAGTTAGAGGGTCCAGAGGAGATTCACAAGAATGATTCCGGGAATGGAAGTGTTAACATGTGTGGAGCGTTTGATGACTGTGGGTCTGTACACACTGGAGTTTAGAATAATGAGGCGTGATCTAATTGAAACCTATCAAATATTGAAAGGTCCTTACAGAGTGGATGTTGAAAGGATATTTCATGTGATGGGTGTGTCTAGGACCAGAAGGTACAGATACAGAATAGAGGGATATCCATTTAAAACAGAGATGAGGAGGAATTTCTTTAGCCAGAGGGTGGTGAATATGTGGGATTCATTGCCACAAACAGCTGTGGAGGCTAAGTCATTGTGTATACTTATAGTGGAGGTTGATAGGTTCTTGATTATTCAGGGTATCAAAGGTTATGGGGTGAAGACTGGAGAATGGGATTTAGAGAAATAATAACTCAGCCATGATGGAATTGTAGATCAGACTCAATGGGCCGAGTGGCAAAATTCTGCTCCTATGTCTTATAGTCTTACGTCAATGTTGTCATCGTTATGTGGCATGACATAGGCCATCATGGTCTTTCCATGAACATGATTGTTCTTTGCAAATATTTCCACAGAAGTGGTTTTCCATTGCCTTCTTCTGGGCAGTGTCTTTACTTAACTGGTGATCCCAGCCATAATCAAGGCAAAACACACAAAATGTTAGAGAAACCCAGCAGGTCAGGCAGCTTCAATGGAAAATCAGGACTGATGAGGGATCTCAGCCTGAAACATTAGCTGTTTACTTTTTTTTCATAAGATGTTGCCTAACCTGCTGAGTTCCTCCAGCATTTTGTGTGGTATTGCTTGGATTTCCAGCATCTGCAGATTTTTTCATTTTTGTTCCAGCCATTATCAATACCCTTCAGAGGTTGTTTGCCTAGTGTCAGTGGTCGCATAACTAGGACGTATGATACGTACTGGCTGCTCATACGATCATCCACCACCTGCTCCCATGGCTTTACGTGACCCTGATCAGGGGTGCTAAGCAGCTGCCTCACCTTGCCCAGGGGTGACCCACAAGCTAGCCTTACATCTCCTTTTGTAGAGACAAATCTGCACACTGCAATCCGTGGTCTAACATAATTACCATTATTATATTATCAATAACGCACTGGCATGTAATATACAAAACACTGAAAAATATCTTGCTTTCATTTGTAGTCAGCAATCCAATGCTATCAACACAGAATCGTCACATTCTCACTTAACAATCTCTGTTTCTCAAATTAACTATTCATCAAATCATTGGTTTCAAGGTAGCTGTCTAATTTAATGTTAAATGTGAAAGGCAAGTGTAAGCTGAAGAGAAGGATACTTTGGAGATTTAGGTTAAACAGAGACATTTAAATGAGAGGGGAAGTGATGTTCTGTGGAAACACAGCAGGGGAACAAAGGGGGATAGCTATCTGACATGGTTAAAATTTGACAACTATCAACAGAATGGATTAGTTGATCCAAATAACGATCAGACATGATATATGTGCCTATCATCTGTGTATGTTCGGTGTGTGAGAAGGCACAGCAGATGAAGAAAGCTGCTGGAGAGATACTTGAGGGGGAGGTCAGGTATAGGGTGCAGGGAAAGAGGCAGGACATGGGGCTAATTGATTGCAGAGAATCAGCAGAAGCTCAAAGGGCCAAATGGCTACTTTCTGTGCTGAAACAATTTCTACTCCGTTCTACAATTCTATGCTTGGTCAATACCTAATGTTGATCATGTCCATGTGATGATCATGTGATGGAGTTGGAGAGATGGGTGGGGTGGGTGGTGTAGTCGGAGAGATGGGTGGGGCGGGTGATGTAGTCGGAAAGATGGGTGGGGTGGGTGGTGTAGTCGGAGAGATGGATGTGGCGGGTGATGGGGTCGGAGAGATGGATGTGGCGGGTGATGTAGTCGGAGAGACGGGTGGGGCGGGTGGTGTAGTCGGAGAGATGGGTGGGGTGGTGTAGTCGGAGAGACGGGTGGGGTGGTGTAGTCGGAGAGACGGGTGGGGTGAGTGGATCCAGTGGGGTCAGTGAAGTTGACGGCCTCACAACAGCCAATTTGTCACTCTTCTAGGGTTTTTGCCTCTTACAGCAGGAATGTCAAACACTGGTGACTAGGTACATGCACCTTTATACATTGCTCAGGAAATTTGCAAACTCAAGTCTTTTGCACTAGAGTTTCCAGTCACCATGATAAAACTGGTGAATATGAACCTTGACTTTGCCTGAATAGTTTCTGGGAGGATGTTACAGTCTGAATGAGCAACAGGTAACAAAGCAAATAAAACAGAATGAAGGTGAGCAACAATTGATAAAGGCAAATGCAATCGGCAGATCCGCAGGAAAGGAATAGCTGTAAATTGAGCGGGTATTGTATGAAATTGTATTCAGTTGTTCTGCCATACCCCCACCCAAGTTAAAGGAGCTTAGGTCAATTCAATTAAGTAGAGATTACTGTCACATGCACAAATACAGTAAGCTACAGGTACTTCAAAAAATTTGCTTGCAGCAGCTTCACAGGTAGAGACAAAATCAATTATAAAAGGCAAAGAAGAAAGCAAGATATTTGTGCAAAATGAAGTGAGTTCATGCAAGTGGTGGTTAGCAGTGTTCTGTTGATGAGGTAGAGTTAGGGTTGTGGAGGTAGGTGTACAAAAGCAGCTGTTCCTAAACCTGATGTTGTTGGACATCAGGTTCCTGTACTTTCTGCCTGATGGTAGCTGTGGAAAGGAGGGATGGCCTGGATAGTGGGGATTGTCGATGACAGATATTGCTTCTTCAGGCAGCATCTCCTGCAGATGCTGTCAGTGATGGGGAGGATTATGCCCCTGATGAACTATGATATGAATTAGTCATAGGTAACTTGCTAATATTCAGGGGAAAACATTAATCGCAAAAGTTGATCAGGATCCTACTAAATTGAAATAGCACTGGCAGGAGATGTGGGGGGGGGGCGGAGTGTCACCTTTTAACTTCCTCTCATCCTCCCTGGGGGAGAAATTAAAGTGTCCCCTAACCTGCATAAAATACCTGAGCTCTGGCCCACTTGAAGTCAGGTTACAAACGAGGACTGAGCTGAGGATATCTGGAACATAATCAGGGATGTAGTGAAAAAGGAGATGATTTGCAGAGGATAGTAGAGCAAGGGTAGGTCAACGATCTAGAGAGCTTGCTCAACTCTGACTAGATCATTGACTAGACCTTTGCTCTCCCCAACAATCACACAGTGAGAATGGGCTCCTTCTGTGCTATAAGCTGCCACCTTTCTATAGACAGACTTCCCTAAATGTATTCACTTCTTCAGAGTTACAGAGTTATATAAATAGAAACAAGCCCTTTGACCTTTCACTTAAGGAAGGAAGGATAGGCGGAGTTGAAATGTAACAAAAAGGGCAAAATCGAAAAGGGAGATGAATACAGGACTGAAGGTGTTATATCTGATTGCAAGGAGTGTATGGAATAAGGTAGATGATCTTGTAGCAAAGTTAGAGATTTCCAGGTATGATGTTGAGGCATTACTAAATCGTAGCTGAAAGAAGATCATAGTTGGGAGCTTAACATCCAAGAATACAAGTTGTATTGAAAGGACAGGCAGGTGGTCAGAGGGGGTAGTGTGGCTCTGTTGGTAAAAATAAAATCAAATTCTTAGAGGTAACATAGGGTCAGATGATACAGAGTCGTGGGTAGAGTTAAGAAGCTACAAGAGTAAAAAGACCCTGATGCGAGTTTTATACAGGCTTCCAAATAGGAGCCAGGATGTGGGCTACAAATTACAATGGGAGATAGAAACTGCATGTCAAGAAAACAATGTTACAATAGTCATGGCAGGTTTCAATATGCAGGTAAATTGGGAAAATAAAGTTGGTAGTAATTTTTTGATCCCAAGAGAGAGAATATGTAGTATGCCTATGAGATGGCTTTTTAGAGCAGCTTATGGTACAGCCCACTAAGGGATCATCTATTCTAGATTGAATGTTGTGTAATGAACTGGATTTGATTAGGGATCTTAAGGTAAAGGAACCCTTAGGAGGCAGTGATCATAATATGATAAATTCACCCTGTAATTTCAGAGGAAGAAAATATTAATCAGGTGTATGAATATTATGGTGGAGTTAAGGGAATTACTGTGACATGAGTGAGGAGCTGGCCAAAATTGAATTAGAGAAGACAGTAGCAGGGATGACAGCAGAAAAGCAATGGGTGAATTTTCGTGAGGCAATTGAGAAGATGCAGGATAGATACATCGTAAAGATGAAGTAGTATTCTAAAGGGAGGATGAGGCAAACATGGCTAACAAGGGAAGTCAAGGACAGTATAAAGTTAAAGAGAGAGCATATAATATAGCAAAAATTAATGAGAAGCTTTAAAAAAAACAACAGAAGCCAACTGAAACAGCCTTAAAGAGAGAAAAGATTAAATATGAAGGCAAGCAGAACGAGTGCTACACATGCCCCTACACCTCCTCCCTTACCGCCATTCAGGGCCCCAGACAGTCCTTCCAGGTGAGGCAACACTTCACCTGTGAGTCGGCTGGGGTGATATACTGCGTCCGGTGCTCCCGATGTGGCCTTCTATATATTGGCGAGACCCGACGCAGACTGGGAGACCGCTTTGCTGAACACCTACGTTCTGTCCAACAGAGAAAGCAGGATCTCCCAGTGGCCACAAATTTTAATTCCACATCCCATTCCCATTCTGACATGTCTATCCACGGCCTCCTCTACTGTAAAGATGAAGCCACATTCAGGTTGGAGGAACAACACCTTATATTCCATCTGGGTAGCCTCCAACCTGATGGCATGAACATCGACTTCTCTAACTTCCACTAGGCCCCACCTCTCCCTCGTACCCCATCTGTTATTTATTTTTATTCACACATTCTTTCTCTCACTCTCCTTTTTCTCCCTCTGTCCCTCTGACTATACCCCTTGCCCATCCTCTGGGTTCCCCCCCCTTGTCTTTCTCCCTGGGCTTCCTGTCCCATGATCCTCTCGTATCCCCTTTGCCAATCACCTGTCCAGCTCTTGGCTCCATCCTTCCCTCTCCTGTCTTCTCCTATCATTTTGGATCTCCCCCTCCCCCTCCCACTTTCAAATCTCTTACTAACTCTTCCTTCAGTTAGTCCTGACGAAGGGTCTCGGCCTGAAACGTCGACTGTACCCCTTCCTAGAGATGCTGCCTGGCCTGCTGCATTCACCAGCAACTTTGATGTGTGTTGCTATAATCATTATGTTCTCAGCAGTCTGAGGTCTCACCTGCTTCACACAGGCTTCAGTCACACCAGTGCCAGGAAGAACATGGTAACCCTTAACGATGGGTGCCACCTTCTTAAGGCACCACATTTGAAGAGGTGCTTGATACTGGAGAGGCTTGTGCACATAATTGAGCCGTCTGAGTGGACAACCCTTTCTATCAGGGCATTGGAGCCTCCATGTCAGACAATGATGCATGTACAGCTGTAGAATTTGCTAGTCATTGGTGACTGAGCACCACCTTGGACCCCTGCAGCTTCCTCAAACTCTTAATGAAGTATAACCATTGGCATGGCTTCTTTGTGATTACATTAATATGTTGGGCCCACATTGACTCTAAGATGCTGATGCCAGAAACTTGAAGCTGCTCACCACTGACCCCTCAGTGAGGATTGGTATTCTTTCTCCCAATGTCCCCTTCCTGAAGTCCACAATCAATTTCTTGTTCTTGATGATGTTGAGTGCAAGATTGTTTTTGTGACATCACTCAACAGGTTGATATTTCTCACTCTTGTACACCTCCCCACTGCCTCCTGAGGTTCTGCCAATTAACCTATTGGCATGATTTGTGCATCTGGGAGGAAACTGAAACACCTAGGGGGAAAGCTCACATGGTCACTGGGAGAACATGCAAGTTCTACACTCTTACCTCAGATCAAGAATGAAAATGGACCTCTGGTTCTGTGAAACAATAACTTGTGCCACCTGCTGCCAGCCAGATTGACAGCTCAATGCCCAAAAAACTGTCTGCATTTTCTCTTCCACAGAGCGCTCTACTAATCTCACACTACCCACCCACTCTCCATGAATTTATCACATAGAAATTTGACAAGATGTTCCTTGTCTATTACTGAGTCACCTGTTTCTTGTGTTCAGCCATTCTTGCTCTTTGACTCTATGTCTCGAACACCACTCTGTCCCGTTTGTTGAATGTAAACTTCCAACTCAATAGTACATCTGCAACCTCCTCCAACCTCATTTGGTATCTCCATCTACCGTAAACGCAGCTTCCAAGTGGCCAAACATTTTAATTCCTTTCCCATTCCTGTTTCAACATGTCGGTCCATTGCCTCCTCTTGAGCCAAGATAAGGCCACCCTTGGGGGAGTAACAGCTTATATTCCATCTGGGTAGTCACCAACCTGATGGTATGAATATCGATTTCTCATTCCAGTAAAAAATTTGCCACACTCCCCCCCCCTTCATTTATTCCCCAATATGACCTTTTACCTGCCTATCACTTCCCTCTGGGTGCCCTCCTCCTTCCTAATTTCCTATGGTCCACTCTCCTCTCCTATCAGATCCCTTCCTTTCCAACTCTTTACCTTTCCCATACACCTGGCTTCACCTATCACCTTCCCTTCCACCCACCTTTTTATTCTGGCATCTTCCTCTTTCCTTTCCACTCCTGAAGAAGGGCCTCAGCCTGAAACATCAACTTTTCATTCATTTCTATAGATGCCACCTGACCTGCTGAGTTCCTCCAGCATTTTGTGTGAGTTGTTGTGCTCTTCCAGCATCTGCAGGCTTTCTCTTCTTATCATTTGGTCTTCAACCTAGGTCTGGTGCACCCCTTCCTCCATGCAGTTACAAGCAAAACAGAGTCAAGCATTTTGCCCATGTTCTTTGTAACTCCCTTATTAACCCTTTCCCACCTTTATCCTTATTTTCAGCCCACTTTACTGGCCAAGCTAACAGTAGCATAGCAAATGGCATAATGCTTTACAGCAGGGGTCCCCAACATATTTTGCACCGCGGACCGGTTTAATATTGACGATATTCTTGTGGACCGGCCAACCGGGGGTGGGGGGGGGTGTATTCAAGTTCAACAGTGCGTGACAGGAAATAAGGAAAGGTTCAGCTGACTCATATCATTTCATATCGCCAAATCATATCGTTTCCTCGTGGCCCGGTGGTTGGGGACCACTGATTTACAGCACTGCTGCTGTCTGTGAGGAGTCTGAACGTTCACCACATCACTGCGTGGGTTTCCTCTGGGGGCTCAGGTTTTCTCCCACATTCCAAAGATGTACGAGCAAGTTGTGGGCATGCGATGTTGCTGCCAGAAGCATGCTGACACTTGCAAGCTGCCCCCTTCTCAGATCACGTTGGTTGTTGATGCAAACAATGCATTTCACTGTATGTTTCAATGTACATGAAAATAAAACTGATCTTAAAAAACTTTAAGCTTTAATTCTCTTACTTCCCCAACAATGACATAAGACCCATTTCTTTGTGTATTTTTCTGTCCTTTTTTCAGAGCCTTGTGCTAATTGTACTATGTAAACATTGATGAAGAATGGCATCAGATGTCAGATACAACTGATTCCAAGCACAGGCACTGACCAAAATCACTCTCCTGAAGAAACGTATCTCCTTCATACAACTGCCATTACTGTGGCCTGAGTAAAATGTCCAGTGGCCTTTCCATATATCATGAATCCTATCTGGAATACTGTTGTTTCCCAAAAGATTCGGTATATATCATTGAGAAATGAGGAACTTTTCAGGATATGAAATAAATTTTAGTAAAAGTGAATTGTTTCCTTTAAATGAATCTGTCTCTATATATGATAATACTCCTTTCAAAGTCACGGATTCTTTTAGATATTTAGGTGATATAATCACTAAAAAATATAAGGATCTTTATAAAGCCAGTTTCATTCCTTTGGTAGACTCTATGAAGTACTTATTTAGTAGATGGAGTCCACTTACATTTTCACTTGTTGGTCATATCCATATAGTCAAAATGATGATTTTTATATTTATTACAGAATATCCCTGTTTTTTTGACTAAGAAGTTTATTGACTGGATTGATTCTATTATTTTATCTTTTACTTGGAATAACAAAAGACCAAGAATTAGTAAATGTCACTTACAAAAGTTGAAAAAGGATGGAGGTCTTGCTTTGCCTAATTTAAGAATGTATTGCTGGGCTGTTAATGTGCAATACATGTCCTTTTGGTTATATTGGGTTGCTAAGAATGATCGGTCAATTTGGATAGACCTGGAATTGAAAGCTGTGAAACAGTTTTATTTAACCTCATTATTGTGAGTTGCTTTACCTATACAATTAGCTAAAGTTGCTAATTTAAACCTATACCCTGTGATCAAGCATTCTTTACAAATATGGCTCCAGTTCTGCAATTTTTTGAATCTTAAAAAAATTAAACTTTGTAGTTTAATTTATCGAAATTATTTTTTAAGCCTTCTTTGAGTGACCCAATCTTTTTACTTTGGAAAAATAAAGGTATTAATTCTTTTTTGGATTTACTTAAAGAAGATAGATTGATGTCCTTCGAACAATTAGTTGATAAATATTCTCTTTCATACTCACACTTCTTACAGTACCTTCAAGTTAGACATTTTTTACAAAAACATTTAAGTAATTTTCCTTACATATTGGATGCTGACCTGTTAGATACTATTATGAGTATGAACCCTTCAATGAAGGGTTCCATTGGAAGAATTTATAATTTATTATTACAATGGGATAAGTGTCCTTTATTTAAGATTAAACAAGATTGGGAAAAGGAACTCAATTTGACTTTTATGACAGAGGATTGGACACGGATTCTGAAGCTGGTTAAATCTTCTTCAATCAGTGCTAGCCATTCACTGATTCAATTTAAAATTGTACATCGTTACCATTTGACGAAGGAGAGACTGTCTAAAATATTTCCTAATGTTGATAGTTATTGTGACAGATGTAAAACTGAGACAGCTACACTGACTCACATGTTTTGGTCTTGTTCTATACTGGAACAGTTCTGGAAGTCAGTTTTTTTGACAATTTCTAAAGCACTTAAAATTAGTTTACAACCTAACAAATTAACTGTGCTTTTTGGAATAATTCCTCAAAATATCCATGGTATCTCTTTATCTGACCAACATGTTATTGCATTTGTTACATTGATAGCTAGGAGGGCCATTTTGCTGAAGTGGAAGGATACGTCAGCTCCCACTTTGTCACAATGGTTCTCTCAAGTGATGCTATGTCTTAGTTTGGAGAAAATTAGAAGTCGAACCTTTGAACCTATATTTGATCTTGAGAAAAGATGGGGTTCATTTGCTCATTATTATCCTTTGAGTTAATTGATAGATTTCCTCCACGATCTAATTGTAAATTTTTGGTATTTTTTTTCTTGCTGGCGGTTTGATGTTTATTTTTAGAAGCTTTTTGTATGACGCATGGCTCCAGGGTTGAACACCTAATGGGTTTTTTTCCCACTTTTTCTTGCTTAATAGGGTTTTTTTATTATCACCAAAAATTTTTCAATCTTTAAATAATGTTTTTTTTTCTTGAGACATTGTAGGTATTTCTTGCTTCGATGTTCTCGTGTTAATTTTGGATAATAATAATAAAAAGATTTGAAAAGAAAGAAATGAGGAATACAGCCATCATCAACGATTCTTTGGTTATAAACATTCCTTTATCTCTCACCCAAAGTAAAAAGTGCTGATAAGTCACTTAAATTAAGGAATGATCCTTGAAGGTGGCGTCACAGGTCGATAGGGTCATAAAGATAGCTTTAGCATAAAGCAGAGTACTGACCTGCTAAGGCCTAATTTGGAGCATTGTGAGCGTTTTTCATCACCTGCCAACAGGAAGATGTCAACAAGATTGAAAGAGTACAGAGAAAATTTACAAGGATGTTGCCAGGGCATTTTAGTCAGAGGGTGGTGAATCTATGGAATTTGTTGCCACGGGCAGCAGTGGAGGCCAAGTCATTGGGTGTATTTAAGGCAGAGATTGATAGGTATCTGAGTAGCCAGGGCATCAAAGGTTATGGTGAGAAGGCGGGGGGAGTGGGACTAAATGGGAGAATGGATCAGCTCATGATAAAATGGCAGAGCAGACTCGATGGGCCGAATGGCTGACTTCTGCTCCTTTGTCTTATGGTCTTATGGTCTTATGAGTACCTGAGGTTTAGGGAAAGATTGAATAGGTCAGGTCTTGATTCCCTGGAGCATAGGAGAATGAGTGGAGATCTGATAGAGGTATACAAAGTTATGAGGGGTATAGACAGAGCAGGTTATATGTTCCAGGTGCAGGTTGATAGGACTAGGAAGAATAATGGACTAGATGGGCCAAATAGCCTGCTCTGTGCTGTGTCACTCAATGACTCTGACTGCCATAAAAAAAATTGCACGAATACAATAGATTCTAACTTGGATTGCTGAATATAGAGGTTTTGTCAAGAAATTCAATTACTATCCTCTTTTTCCCAGCACAACACAATTGAGAAGTTTCTCTTGTCAGAGTGAAATGACTTTAAGTATGTTCTGTCACTCCAGACTTTCAATCAAACATTTCCCATTATAGTTCAATCTCACACACCAGGCATAGTTCCTGACTTGTTTCCTGTGCAACTTTCATTGTGGGAAATTAAATGGTATTGTACAGGGAGAGACGATCATTGACCAACTTCGAACTTCTAGAACCACAACTATTCTGCCACTAACCATTCTTCCTCCTGATCATCCAGTGCTGGAAATTCTAACCACTTCTGTTGGATGTTCCTGGCTTCATTCAAAAACCGTGAGGTTATTGTTTAGATTCTTGGGTTGCATCACTCATTCGAGGACAGCCAGTAAATTGGGTAAATCTTAAAGAAACCTCCAGCAATTTATCAGACAATGTATTTGTATGAAAGTTAACAAAATATATATTTGATCAGTTAATGACAAATTTATTATCAATTATTTTTATGAATTTACTTTTAGGAGGGACATATAATTGAATAAAATTTTGTGAGATGTCTAGGATTTTAAAATACTTCAAAATGTTACAGATTAGACTTTATTTCATGTACACGACTCAATTGTAAACAGCCTGATGCAGAGAAGTGTGAGTGTAGGAACTTTCTGAAAGATAAATAGCTTACATACAGCTTCCCTATTTCACTTGGCTGATTTTATCTATGCCTTGGTGATCTGGTGTGCCTCCAAAATCACAGTGATAGATTACTGAAGTGTTTTGGTGCAGGTGTACTCCAAATGTTTTTTGGAATAAAGATAAATCGTGCTGCATGTATTGAGAGAGGAGAATTGCTTCAATGTAAAGTAGTAATCTATGATTAAAAATAAAAGCAAAAATCAAGAATTGAATTCAAATTAGCATTCCAGGAAAGCCATCTTAAAGAAACTTCCAGCAATTTACCAGAAAATGTATTTGCTTCCCTGGATATATGACAGTTAACAAGATATATATTTTTAAAAGAATCTACATAAAACTACTGCTAATAATTTTATTATGCCATTAATTATTGAGCAGAGTGTGCACATCTTTAAAATTCCTGCCATATACAATTAGCCTTTCTTGTCATGTGATTTGAAACAGAATGATTAACATTGACAGCACTTCAACTATTTTTAGCTGGAGGATACAGTATTTTGGTTATTTGATTATGCTGGTATCACCTGCTTGTCAAATGCAAACATCCGTGTCTGAACTTAAGACATATCGCTAGCTGAATTCATCTTTGCCATCCAAGTGCACTGGATACGTCTCCATGCCTCAGCCTCGATAAGTGATCCAGAAAGTTAATCATCTCCTCACTGGGCGGATCAAAACCTTTTCTACTTCGGAAAGAAGTAGAAAGTAGAAGTAGAAGTAGAAGGTCCCCAGAGGAGGATACATGGATATATGGATACAAGAATGCTTGGATACACAGATACAGATACATGGATACACAGGTAAACAAATATGTGGATGTATGAGTACACAGATACATGAACACATGGAGATATGGGAGCATGGATAAATTCACATACATATGGTTTATAGTTATAATGGAATCAGTTCTTTTTAAAACATAAAAACAATCTAGGCTGGCAGTCAATTTTATAGTCACAAAGTCATAGAAAAGTACAGAGCAGAAACAGGCCCTTCAGCCCATCTAGTCTGTGCCAAACTACTTAAACTGCCTGCTCCTATCGGCTTGCACCAGGACCATAACCCTCCATATCTCTGCCATCCTTGTACCGATCCAAACATCACTTAAGTGTTGAAATCGAGCTCACATGCACCACTTGAGCTGGCAGCTCTCCCAAACCTCTGGGTGAAGAAATTACATCTCAGGTTCCCCCTTAACTTTTCACCTATCACCCTTAACCCATGACATCTAATTACAATTAGTCCCACCCAACCTCAGTGAAAAAAGCTTCCTTGCATTTACCCCAGCTATGTTCCACATAATTTGGTATATCTCCACCAAATCTCTTCTTCATGGATTCAAGTCCTAACTGTTCAATCTTTCAAGTCCTAACTATTCAATCGTTCATGGATTTAAGTCCTAACTATTCAATCTTTCCTAACTGTGCAAATGTAAAGAGGGAAAACTATCAATAAACTGGGGAAAAATTATTTGAGAATTATTCTCTATGTTCTATATATTCATAGAAAACTAAATAGTGAGAGCTTCTAAGGCAATCTCGATCCCCTATAATCTTCCTGGCTAATGTACAGTCTCTGGAAAATAAATCTGAAACCTTCAGAGCAAGATTGCAGTACCAGTTGATATCAGGGACTGTAGTGTACTTTACTTCACTGGCTCATTCCCAGCAGTCTGGACACAGTGGTTCAGCCCGTGGGCATCACCTTCCACCACATGGTGACAGGTAGTGGCAGAAGCAGTGGCACTTGCTTCATGATTAACTCATCATGGTGCACAGACTTGGCAGTTCTCCAACCTGGAACATCTAGCGGTCAAGTGTCGTCTGCTAAGGGAGTTCTCTGCTGTCACCCTGGTTGAATGTGCATCTCACCACTGGTCAATGCCAAGCTGGTACTGAAGGGACTGAGTCCTGTGATCAGCAGCCATGAAATAGCTCTACCTGATCATTGCGGGGGACTTTAACCAAACCGGCCTGCAGAAGTTTCCAGAAAAAATACCACCAACATGACAGCTGTGGAACCAGATGCCAACACACTTGATCACTGTTACACAGCCATCAAGAACACATATCGTGCTATCGTACACCCACACTTTGGAAAGTCCAGAGGTTCAAAGGTTCATTTATTATCAAAGCATGTATCCCTATACAACTCTGAGATTTGCATCCAAGAAAGAACATGAAAGTCGTTCAGAGAGAAACATCAAAACCCACTCCCTGTGCAAATAAGAACGACATCCCAATCAAACCCCCCCCAAACCCTCCCTCCTCCTGCATAAAATGGAACAGGAATATCGACCCCCTCCCCACACAAAAAACTAACAGAACATCAACGCCCAAACATGCACCGCTCACACAACAAAATGAAAAAGGAATGGACAATAAAAAAACAGAGAATATAAAAACCATGTCTGAAAAAGTCCACAGTCCATAAACGTAATAGTCCAATCCATGAACGTAGAACCACGATACCATCCGCCAATATCACCAACAGTCATCAAAGAGAGGGACATCACACGAGGCACAGAGGCCTACCTACCCTGTTACAGCAAGCCACTCAGTGACAGGCCGCTCACAGACTCCTTCTCGGGCAGTAATCAAAAGGAGGGCAGTTGGTGCTGAACTCTTGCTCGTCTTCCGCATTCACCTCGATGTCTCAATCTTCCTCGACATTTAAATCAGTGATTAATGGAGTCAAAAATCAGCTCACACACCATCGAAGTTTCTTCGCCGTGAGGCCATCCAAGTACGCACTCACTTCCCGTAATCTTCACAGAGACAGTAAAGCGCTAGATGACTCTAAGTATCTCCAAACTGTAAATCACAGGCTCTAACAGCTCCAGAATCACATCGAAGGTGATAAACAGACATTAAAGAAATAAAAAGAGATTCCGTGCATTATCTGGAGGTTGTCGACAGAGGGAGCATTGTACGCTGGCACCATCTTGTTCAGCCACTTTCTCCTGGCAGTACTTCTACTCCCAGCATGGAGACCACTACACCCGTGGTGATGACACCAAATGCATGGTCAAGGGGGGATGGAGGAGCATTTTACAGAAATGTAGTAAGAGATTTGAAAGTGGGAGGGGGAGGGGGAGATCAACAGGAGGGGGAGGGATGGAGCCACCTTTGCTCCCTTTCTCCACCCACCTCTCCTTCTCTTCTGCCTCCACCTCGTCAAATAATTTTACTAAACTGGCTTCTGTCATTTCTTCCTGCACACTTGCAATTTCAATTGTCTCTTGTCCCCCTGTTGCCTTATTCGTAGTAATGTCTGCCCTGGGAGGGACTGGAAAAGCTTTATGTTCTGGAGACAAACCATTCAGGATTGTTGCAGGGCCTACCATTATGGGATGCAATCTTGGCCTGGTCTTAAGGGCGGTATAGCCTATTGTTAATGGATATGATCCACTGAGCTTTACTGGCCATATAAGCAAGTTAGTAGTGGCCGCAATCTTTCTGAGTATCCCCTGGTGTTTTTGATCCTTCACTATACCCTGGACAGCTGCCAGTGTGTCAGTTTTTATAGGGTACTGCTTATGGGGTTCATACAGACCCTCCTCTATTTTAAGGAGGGAGGCGAATGTTGTTCCCTTGTTCAAAAAAGGTAGTAGGGATAGTCCGGGTGATTATAGACCAGTGAGCCTTACGTCTGTGGTGGGAAAGCTGTTGGAAAAGATTCTTAGAGATAGGATCTATAGGCATTTAGAGAATCATGGTCTGATCAGGGACAGTCAGCATGGCTTTGTGAAGGGCAGATCGTGTCTAACAAGCCTGACAGAGTTCTTTGAGGAGGTGACCAGGCATATAGATGAGGGTAGTGCAGTGGATATGATCTCTATGGATTTTAGTAAGGCATTTGACAAGGTTCCACACGGTAAGCTTATTCAGAAAGTCAGAAGGCATGGGATCCAGGGAAGTTTGGCCAGGTGGATTCAGAATTGGCTTGCCTGCAGAAGGCAGAGGGTTGTGGTGGAGGGAGTACACTCAGACTGGAAGATTGTGACTAGTGGTGTCCCACAAGGATCTGTTCTGGGACCTCTACTTTTCGTGATTCTTATTAATGTCCTGGATATGGGGGTAGAAGGGTAGGTTGGCAAGTTTGCAGACGACACAAAGGTTGGTGGTGTTGTAGATAGTGTAGAGGATTGTCAAAGAGAGACATTGATAAGATGCAGAAGTGGGCTGAGAAGTGGCAGATGGAGTTCAACCCGGAGAAGTGAGAGGTGGTACACTTTGGAAGGACAAACTCCAAGGCAGAGTACCAAGTAAATGGCAGGATACTCGGTAGTGTGGAGGAGCAGAGGGATCTCGGGGTACATGTCCACAGATCCCTGAAAGCTGCCTCACAGGTGGATAGGGTAGTTAAGAAAGCTTATGGGGTGTTAGCTTTCATAAGTCGAGGGATAGAGTTTAAGAGTCACGATGTAATGATGCAGCTCTATAAAACTCTGGTTAGGCCACACTTGGAGTACTGTGTCCAGTTCTGGTCACCTCACTATAGGAAGGATGTGGAAGCATTGGAAAGGGTACAGAGGAGATTTACCAGGATGCTGCCTGGTTTAGAGAGTATGCATTATGATCAGAGATTAAGGGAGCTAGGGCTTTACTCTTTGGAGAGAAGGAGGATGAGAGGAGACATGATAGAGGTGTACAAGATAATAAGAGGAATAGATAAAGTGGATAGCCAGCGCCTCTTCCCCAGGGCACCACTGCTCAGTACAAGAGGACATGGCTTTAAGGTAAAGGGTGGGAAGTTCAGGGGAGATATTAGAGGAAGGTTTTTCACTCAGAGAGTGGTTGGTGCGTGGAATGCACTGCCTGAGTCAGTGGTGGAGGCAGATACACTAGTGAAGTTTAAGAGACTACTAGACAGGTATATGGAGGAATCTAAGGTGGGGGCTTATATGGGAGGCAGGGTTTGAGGGTCGACACAACATTGTGGGCCGAAGGGCCTGTACTGTGCTATACTATTCTATGTTCTATGTTCTATGTTAACTAGGTTTATCTTTATTCGACCACAATCTTGCTTGTGTCTAGCCCACACTGCTGGGAACTGCTGACAAGGTAACCCATAGACACCATCCTGGCTCCAGTCTCTGGTGATCGGGGCAGCTGCGACTATACTAGCCAGGTTGTGTATTCTGTTGGTTGTATGCGTTCGCTGCCTCTGACCTGTCCATGTTATTGCTCCCTTTCCCGAACCTATAACAGCTCCTGCTTCCCTTAGGATGTCTAGTCCAAGGATAGGTCTGTTGTTGGCAAGGGTAGGTCTGTTATCGATACTGATGCCTCTGTGTCCACTAACATATTGCATTGCTGTCTCCCTGTTGCTGTTATGTACATCCGCGGGTCATCAGCACTGGTAGTGGGGGCCGCCGCCACATCTTTTCCTGATCTAGGAGCCATCTTTACTCGCTCTTTAATTTGATCGACAGTCAGATTGGTCAGACTGGGCACTGATGGGGTGAGAGATTGTGTGTCTGTTGTGACGTTCACCTGTTTTTCTTTCCTCTGTTTTGGACACTGCCTCCAACCATGTCCCAACAGGCCACACCTGTAGCATATCAACTCCTTTACCCTCCCACGTCTATTCCAGCAATTCCTTGCTTCATGCCCTGGTTGCCGGCAAACAAAACAAACTCTCTGGGACATCACAACGGCTGCATCCACTATAGCCACTTTACAATTCCTCTTGCCTTTTCTTTGGTCTATCTCACTGGCCCACTAAACTATCACAGAGTAGGTCGACCCCACCGTTATGCCTAAATCTAAAACTTCCTGGTGGGCTGAGCTCAGGCCTTCCTTCAGCATTTTCAGGAAGACTTGGTCGTCCCTCCCTGGATTATCCAACCTGGAATACCCCTCATATGCTCGATATTTATGTTCTGCATAATCCAAGGCCATCTCATAAGCTTTTTGATTCACTGCCATTATCGTTCCCCAGTTACTCTCACCTCCCCCCAGTCACTGTCTCACTTCCCCTTTAAAAGAACGATATCTTTCTTCATTGTTGGTATTCCCGGTAGTTGCCCAGGTACCATCCCATACCCCCTGGGCCATCCTGTCCCACATATCCCTCGGGCACTTTGCTTTTACCAATATGTGTATATCTTTAGGGTGCATCTGGTGGATTTCAACCATCTCTTCAAGCTTACGCCAGAATTCTGAATTCCCACAGGTGACTTTAAGTGAGGGCAACTCTGACAAAATGCTCTCTTTCTCTCCAGGCGTGAAGGGCTTATGAATGGTCCTAATCATTGTCAAGGGCTGGCTTGGATCATCAGGGTTCTCAACCTGATGTTGCCTGACCTCAATAGGTGCCACCCTGGCAGATATATCAGCGTAAAACCTCTCCCTGAGATATCTCCACACTAATTCCCACACTGTGCAAAATATAAAAGACGGGTACCAGTTAAGCAGCACATAGTTAAAACCACAGAGTATGTACCCCACAAGCTGCCACTTTTGAGCACCTGAACTCATGATGCCTGCTGTACTCCTTTACATCACACTTGCAAAACGTGTACACTAAAATGCAGCTCCCTGAACGAGTATACACGCCCCTACTCTGGCGTCCCGAACCATCGGTAACCATCCTTCACAACTGGTGGCTCCGTCTCACCACGTTAACATGCAAAGTTTCCTCACTTACATAAACACACATACACATGCACACACTACTTTTACATCTACGAGTTCAGCTCTCTGCGTTCACGATACCTCATGTTCCCGTGTACCACCGACCGAACAGATCCAAGTTTGAGTGTTATTTTAGAAAATACTCACCCACTTAGACTGCTAGGATCACTGGCCACACAATGGGTCACGAAGCTATCCCACTCCTGACACCAAATGTTGTCGCATGAATGAAATCACCGGAGGGAGTTACTGGTAGATACAAAGCAGTTTCTTTATTTGACAAAACAAGGTACAGCAGGCATCATACTGAGATGCTTTCGGTGGAAAGGTCTGCTGGCCCAACGTGGGGCTCGATATTTATTTGCTAAACACAAAGGACAATTTCATATTTACAAAGTATAGACAATGTTTTCTTATGAAGCTACATACAAACTTCATGCCTTCTGGTTCGCATCTATCCCACAGACACCAGCAGGTCTGTGGACTGGGATTCACAGCTTCTAGGAATACATTGTTCCAAATTAAATCCACAATACATTATCAAGGAACAGAAGACTGGTAGCCAAAGCCATTTGCTAAATGTAAATGACCTAAACCCAAAAATCAGTTTCACAAACACTATCTTCCACCATCAGATTTGTGAATGGACCATAAACCTGTGAACACTACCTTGTTATTCCACTTTTGCACTCTGTATCTATTTTGGTAACATAGTAATTTTTATGTCTTGCATTGAACTGCTGCCACAAAAATACAAACTTTACAATGCATACCAATGACAATAAACCTGTTTCTGACTCTGATTCAGGATTTTCAAGTGGAGAGTTTTTTTACAGACATTTGAGCTGGACTGAGATATCAGACCTATCAGTGTAAAGAATGCTTGGGAATAAGAGTGTTTGCTGAACGGTTGATGCTGTACTGTATAAGATTCTCTTTGACAGCCCACACAGAGAAAAGAACTATCAGTAACACAGCTGGACTTGGTGTAGTTCTTCACACACCTATGAGGTCCAGGCATCTTTTCATTGGTATGTTTGAAACAGTGGCATGATGAATGGATACAGAGATTTCATTCTGGCTGTTAATGCAGTTCCAGGCTCAGTTACTGGGGGTGAGTATAGAGTTAAGTTAAGGTTGAACTGCATTCGTTTGACATGTGCCAGCTTTTTTCGAAAATATAAATGCTAAGTAGATGATTGTGCTACATCCAATTTGTCCCCATGTTTGAAAGTGAGGAGGCTTGTCTCAGAGTGTGACATGAGCAGAGAGTTGGCAGCTGCATGTCAATTGCAGTTATTGGAAAATATACTATGTAATTTGAATATGACAAGTATAAATTATACAGGAGCAATGTCACGAAAATAGTTAAAAGACAACAGACAAGCTGTTGCTGCAATGGAAGGGTACACGATAATGAAAAATTCTCAAACAATAGACTGTTTTGCATTAGCTGTAAAAGGTGTAATTGGAGTTCTGATTCAGTGATGGTAATTACTGTGAAAGCATTTAACACCACTCTATCTGCAGGTGATCAATCAGGTATTTGTTATGTTGGGAAATGTTATACTGTGGGCCACCAACTTTCTTCTCAGTGTTGAAATCAATTTTAAATATTCCATGGGTCAGTAATTTCATTAATGAAAGTTTTTCTTTCCTTTAGCTTTTCAATGTCACCTGGTCTGCTAACGTTAATGTTTCTGCAGACCGGGTGACCTGTTGTGCGCTTGGACATCGGATGCTAACCAACAGTTAAAACCCCAATGTTGTGCCCTTGTGCACCTTGCCACTTCCAGTGTTTTGATTTCGTGGGTGACACCGCGCAGGCTAGTGCTGTCAAACTTGGATTCCCAGTGAGTGATGGTGTGGCTGAGTAATAGTGTCATTGTAACTGCTCATATTTCGTTTGGTTACGTTTGCAAAATGGCTTTTCAATGTGGCATAATTTGTTGGGTATTATTTTGTATATCCTCCAGCTGTGCCAGTTTCAGAAAATGGCAGATTCCACAAAACACGTCCTCAACAAGGCTCAATACGCCTCCCTTTATTACGAGAATGATTGCTTGAGGTCTGAAGCACACTCTCAACCAGACAGCACAGGGCGTTGTCAAGTGGTGAAGTGCTTTTGCGAAAGTTGTACATTCTGATTGCAACTCACAATATATTCCTACTGAATTTGATTTCACATTGCTTGGTCAGCCAATTGACAGCAGTATTGTTTGTATCAACCACAGTTATTCAATCTAACACAGTTATTCAATCTAACACTCAGTATAATGGAGACACAAGAGATTCTGCAGTTGCTGAAAATCTGGACTAAGATATATAAAATTCCAGAAGAACTCAGCAGGTTTGGAGAGAAGTGAATTCCATTTCCCTCCATAGATACCATTTGACCTGTTAAGCTCCTCCAGCGTTTTGTGTGTAAATTCATTGAATACAATCATCATCATCATTATCTTTATGTCCCATGTTGGATGATGGGGGCGATCGTCATCTTGCCCATGATTGTTCTTGGCAAAGTGGCCTTCTTCTGGCCAGTGTTTTTACGAGATGGGTGACTCAGCCATTATCAATACTCTTCAGATATTGTCTGTCTGGCGTCAGTGGTCGCACAACCAGGACTTGTGATACTCACCAGCTGCTCATACAACCATCCACCACCTGCTTCCATGGCTTCACGTGACCCTGATCGTGGGGGGGGGGGGGGGGATAATGCTAAACAGGTGCTACAACTTGTCCAAGGGGTGACCTACAGGCTTATGGAGGGAAGGAGTGCCTTACACCTCCTTTGTAGAGACATAGCTCCACCCCACCACCCAGTGAATATAATACTTTCAGCATGGAAAACAATGATACCATTAGGTTGTCAAAGTAAAGAAATTCAACAGAACTTTATTTCCGACAGGCATAACGGCAGTTTTACCAGCTGTTCACAATGCATATTGACTAACTCACTGATGTTGCGTTCACATGGACTGAAGTTTCCTCCTGGTAGTTAGCCAAACAAACCTTCTTCCAAGGTGACTTGATTCCACTCCATGTCTGAGTTCTGAGGTACATAGGAGGCACAGAATCTGGTATGTGGGCCAGGAAATGCTCAACTCAGCCAGCGGCTGGATTGACTGGAGGAGGTAGTAACCTGGTTTATATAATCCTGTAACAAGGGTGCTTGTCATGATGGGTTTGAACCAGGGCTACCATGGTGAAGTTCAGTATCTTTAACCAGTGGACCACCAGGGGAGAATTATGTGCAGATGAGACTAGAGACAAGGATAGAACTGAATATAGAATCCTTACTTGTGCATTGTTTAACAGAGAACTCAAGCTAGGACTCAAGAATCACTACACACAGAGTACATAAACTCAAGACTGAACAAAGACAAACAAAACAGGGAACTTAAATAGACAAGAAAAACAAGGTACAGGTGCACCAATAACTAAAGCAAGACAGAGGTGAAAATAATCAGCTATTACCTCCAAAAATCTCTTCAGCTATTGTGCCTTTTTGGGAAGTGTGGGGTGAAGTCCATTTGGTTCATGTGACTTATCTATCTTCACATCTTTCAGTTTCCCAAGTACCTTCTCCTTTGTGATAGCAATTACACTCACTTCTGCCACCTGATGCTCTTGAATTTGGGCAAACTGTTTGTGTCTGCAACAGTGAAGATGGATGCAAAATACTTATTTAATTCGTCCACCATTTCCTTGTCCCCCATTACTACCTCTTCAATAAAAAATGCTGGTGAACGCAGCAGGCCGGGCAGCATCTATAGGAAAAGGTACAGTCGACATTTCGGGCCAAGACCCTTCATCAGGACTAACTAAAAGAAGAGATAGTAAGAGATTTGAAACTGGGTGGGGGAGGGGGAGATTGAAATGATAGGAGAAGACAGGAGGGGAAGGGATGGAGCTAAGAGCTGTGAAGTTGATTGGCAAAAGGAATATGAGAATCTCTTGCAAAAATGCCATCCCCTTCTCACAATTCCATATCTGCTCTCAGGATGAGGCTTTTCATTCCAGGACGAAGGGGATGTCCCCCTTTTTTAAAGAAAGGGTCTTCCCTTCTCCACTATCAACTCTGCTCTCAAACGCATCTCCCCCATTTCACGCACATCTGCTCTCACTCCATCCTCCCGTCACCCCACTAGGAATAGGGTTCCCCTTGTCCTCACCTACCACAGCACAAGACTCCGGGTCCGTAACTTCCACCACCTCCAACGGAATCCCACCACCAAGCACATCTTTCCTTCGCGCCTTCTCTCTGCTTTCCACAGGGATCGCTCCCTACGCGACTCCCTTGTCCATTCGTCCCCCTCATCCCTTCCCACCGATCTGCCTCCTGGCACTTATCCTTGTAAGCGGAACAAGTGCTACACATGCCCTTACACTTCCTCCTTCACCACTATTCAGGGCCCCAGACAGTCCTTCCAGGTGAGGCGACACTTCACCTGTGAGTTGGCTGGGGTGGTATACTGCGTCCGGTGCTCCCGATGTGGTCTTCTATATATTGGCGAGACCCGACGCAGTCTGGGAGATCGCTTCGCTGAACACCTACGCTCTGTCTGCCAGAGAAAGCAGAATCTCCCAGTGGCCACACATTTTAATTCCACGTCACATTCCCATTCTGATATGTCTATCCACGGCCTCCTCTACTATCAAGATGAAGCCATACTCAGGTTGGAGGAACAACACCTTACATTCCGTCTGGGTAGCCTCCAACCTGATGGCATGAACAGTGACTTCTCTAACTTCCGTTAATGCCCCACATCTCCTTCGTACCCCATCCGTTATTTATTTATTTATTATTATTATTAATTTTTTTCTCTCTCTCCTTTTTCTCCCTCTGTCCCTTTGACTACATTCCTTACCCATCCTCTGGGCTTCCCTCCTCCCCCTTTCTTTCTCCCTAGGCCTCCCGTCCCATGATCCTCTCATATCTCTTTTGCCAATCACCTGTCCAGCTCTTGGCTTCATCCCTCCCCCTCCCATCTTCTCCTATCATTTTGGATCTCCCCCTCCCCCTCCCACTTTCAAATCTCTTACTATCTCTTCTTTCAGTTAGTCCTGACGAAGGGTCTCGGCCCAAAACGTCGACTGTACCTCTTCCTAGAGATACTGCCTGGCCTGCTGCGTTCACCAGCATTTTTTATGTGTGTTGCTTGAAATTCCAGCATCTGCAGATTTCCTTGTCTTTGCATTTTTAAACTACCTCTCCAATGTCATTTTTCAGTGTTTGATGTCTACTCTCACCTATTTATTTCTCATTTATATATCTGAAAATACTTTTGGTATCCTCTTTGATATTATTGACTAGCTTATTTTCACATTTCATTGTTTTTGGCCTTTTAGTTGCCTTCTATTGCTTTTTAAAAGCTTCCCAATCCTCTGCCTTCCCACTAATTTTTGCTCTATTATATGCCCTCTCTGTTGCTTTTATGTGTTGTTTTTGACTCCCTTCTCAAAGATCTCAGCGAACACTCCAACCAGCTGATCCACACAGGTCTTTGGTTCTTGGCCAGGTACCCCACCTGGGCCAGATTCTATTTATGGGTTCGTGCTACAGAAGTATACTTGCACATCAGCATCAGTGACTAAAATCACAGGACAATAGGGAGCTGGGGGAGCTCATGATATTTCCTCCATATTTTGACAGCCTGCTGCAACTGTTATTCATCTTTCTTTCCATCATATTATGATCTTTTTGCCTCCTAAGGATTCGTTTACCTTAAGCTCCCTAATCAAATCTGGTTCATTGCACAACACTCAGACCAGAATTGCCTTTCCTCTTGTGGACTCAACCACAACCTGCCCTAAAAAGCACCTTATTGGTATTCTACAAATTTTCTCTCTTGGGATCCGATATCAGCCTAATTTTCCCAATCTATTGAAGTCCCCCATGACTATTATAACACTGCCCTTTTGACATGCATTTTCTATCTCCTGTTGTAATTTGTAGCCCACATCTTGGCTACTGTTTGGAGGCCTGTGTATAACTCCCATCAGGGTCTTGTTACCCTTGTAGTTTCTTAAACCTACCCACAAGGATCTGTCCTCAAAAAGGAGCACACAAGTAACCTCATGGAAATGTTGGGAACTAAGAATCAAGAGGGGAAGGAGCACATTAGTAAAGAGACAGTGCTACTTGTTGACAAATAGCCAGGGCCTGATAACCTATAGCTCATAGGGCTAATTCAAGATTGCTTAATTAATGTCACTTCCAGTTCATTTCTGTAAAGGAGAATGAAATAATTGTTACTTCAGCTCTACTGCAGAACAAAAAAAAATCTACAGGAAATGACCATGAAAGTAGCAGATGCATTCCAACCCTCCCACATTCTGTTGATACTGGAGCAGTTCCCATACACCGGAGTAACCATGCTGTGTGAAAAACCAAACTGGAGAAAACTGAAAATTACAGTAAGGGGATAATGACACAACTGGGTAGAAAAGATTCAGTATTAAAACTCTTAGAAAACATTAATAAATTTGGATTAAATCAGCATGGGCTTATGAAAGGAAACAATATGTTCAACAAGTCTTTGGAGTTTTATAAAGTTGTAACTAGTTGCACAGATAAATGAGAATTGATGGATGTGTGCATTTGGACATTCAGGAGTTTAGTTCTGAGGTCCAACATAAGCCAGTGGGTGAAATTAAATGTAGGTATTGTACTGATATGGCTTAAAACTGATAGATAGAAACAGAGAGTACAAATAAACACAGTAGGTCCTTTTTTCCAGAAAAGGGCCACAGCCCTGGCTACTTGTAGCATAGATTAATGGTTTAGATATACCATTTGCAGAATGGAGATATGGGCTGTGGGGAGAATGTAAGGATGGTCCGATGCAATTTAAATAAATGATATGTGTAGCAAAGTGCAGGACAGATACAAGTGTGAAGTTCTTCACTTTACCTCTAAAATCAGGCAGGTAATTATCTGAATGGTAACAGATTGCGAATGGGGTGGTGTAACAAGAGTGGGTCTCCTGTAGATAACAGTCACTGAAAGCAAGTCTTCAGGTGCAGCAAGCATTTAGAGAGGCAATCAATGCATTGGCTTTCACTGCAGGAGAGTTTGTGAACAGCAGCATAGATGTCTCAGAACAGCTGTACAGGGCACCATGCTGAAAGCCTTCTTTACTACCTATCTGGAGTTGTGCTACAGCTTTGTCGTCCTTATCTCAGGAAGAATGTTCTCGCACAAAGGAAGTGCAGCAAATATTTGGTAGATTGGCTGCTGATGAGAGATCAGCGACACCTACCTTCATTGAGTCATGGAATGGTAGACAGAGTACAGAAACAAGTCCTTTCAGCCTATCTCATCCATGCTATCTATGCAAACCCAATCTGCATGCATTGAGTATCATTCCATACCCACCCTGTACAAGTACCTGGACTGATGCCTACTAAATGTTGTTATTGTATCTGCCTCCAGCATTTCCTATGGCAACGTGTTCTTGATTACCAGTGTCCCCTTTGTGAGAAACTTATGCCTCCAACCTCCTTTAAATTTCTCCCCTCTGATCCTAACCCCCTGCTATCTAGATATATGCTGTCCTGCTCAGGGAAAATGAACGCTGATATTCTATCTTATCGTACCCCTCAAAATGTTGCAAACCGTTATCTGGTGACCCCTCAGCCTCCTGCAGTGCAGTGAGAATAAACTCAGTCTGTCCAATCACAATTTATAACTACACACCTCCATCCCATGCGACAGCAGGTGAATCTCTTCCATAACTCAATCTACTACCACCACATCCTTCCTGTAGGTCATGACCTCATGATTAGATCTGTACATAATACTCCTAGTGTACAGTCCCAACTCCGAAAAAGGCAAGCATACCAAATGTCTTTACACCCTATCCTCTCCACCTGTGTCACCAGATAAAGACTTCCACCCCAAAGACTTCAGCTTGTTTCGGTTTCTCAGGAAGTTGACATTTGATCTATATGTCCTAAATAGAAACATAGAAAAATAGAAAACCTACAGCACAATACAGGCCCTTCGGCCCGCAAAGTTGTGCCGAACATGTCCTTAACTTAGAAATTACTAGGGTTACACATAGCCCTC
The DNA here is from genome assembly GCF_030028105.1 of Mobula birostris. Lineage (NCBI taxonomy): Eukaryota > Metazoa > Chordata > Chondrichthyes > Myliobatiformes > Myliobatidae > Mobula > Mobula birostris. The sequence continues at coordinate 44,872,334 of NC_092383.1, read as the reverse complement.
TATTTTTCTAAGCTCCATGTGCCTATCCAAAAGTCTCTTAAAAGACCCTATCGTATCTGCCTCCACCAACATTGCTGGCAGCCCATTCCATGCACTCACCGCTCTCTACATAAAAAACTTACCTCTGACATCTCCTCTGTACCTACTCCCAAGCACCTTAAACCTGTGCCCTCTTGTGGCAGCCATTTCAGTGCTGGGAAAAAGCTTCTGACTATCTACATGATCAATGCCTCTCATCATCTTAAACACCACTAACAGGTCACCTCTCATCCTCCGTCACTCCAAGGAGAAAAGGCCGAGTTCACTCAACATGTTTTCATAAGGCATGCTCCCCAATCCAGGCAACATCCTTGTAAATCTCCTCTGCACCCCTTTCTATGGTTTTCACATCCTTCCTGTAGTGAGGCAACCAGAACTGAACATACTCCAGGTGGGGTCTGCCCAGGGTCCTATACAGCTGCAACATTACCTCTCGGCTCCTAAGTTCAATTCCACCATTGATGAAGGCCTTTACACTGTACACCTTCTTAGCACAGAGTCAACCTGCGCAGCTGCCTTGAGCACCCTATGGACTTGGACCCCAAGATCCATCTGATCCTCCACACTGCCAAGAGTCTTACCATTAATACTATATTCTGCCATTATATTTGACCCACCAAAATGAACCACCTCACACTTATCTGGGTTGAACTCCATCTGCCACTTCTCAGCCCAGTTTTGCATCCTATCAATGTCCTGCTGTAGCCTCTGACAGCCCTCCACACTATCCACAACACCTTTAACCTTTGTGTCATCAGCAAATTTACTAACCCATCCCTCCACTTCCTCATCCAGGTCATTTATAAAAATCACGAAGAGAAGGGGTCCCAGAACATATCCCTGAGGCACACCACTGGTCACCGACTTCCATGCAGAATATGACCCGTCTACAACCACTCTTTGCCTTCTGTGTGCAAGCCAGTTCTGGATCCACAAAGCAACGTCCCCTTGGATTCCATCACTCCTTACTTTCACAATAAGCCTTGCATGAGGTACCTTATCAAATGCCTTGCTGAAATCCATATACACTACATCTACTGCTCTACCAGCATCAATGTGTTTAGTCACATCCTCAAAAAATTCATTCAGTCTCGTAAAGCACAACCTGCCCTTGACAAAGCCATACTGACTATTCCTAATCATACTATACCTCTCCAAATGCTCATAAATCCTGCCTTTCAGGATCTTCTCCATCAACTTACCAACCACCGAAGTAAGACTCACTGGCCTATAATTTCTTGGGCTATCCCTTTCGTGAATAAGGGAACAACATCTGCAACCCTCCAATCCTCCGGAACCTCTCCCTTCCACATTGATAATGCAAAGATCATTGCCAGAGGCTCAGCAATCTCCTCCCTCTCCTTCTACAGTAGCCTGGAGTACATCTCATCCAGTCCCAGCGACTTATCCAACTTGATGCTTTCCAAAATTCCAGCGCATTCTCTTTCTTAATATCTACATGCGCAAGCTTTTCAGTCCGCTGCAAGTCATCACTACAATCACCAAGATCCTTTTCCATAGTGAATACTGAAGCAAAATATTCATTAAGCACCTCTGCTATTTCCTCCGGTTCCATACACACTTTCCCACTGTCACACTTCTTGCTCTTCAAATACTTGTAGAACGCCTTGGGGTTTTCCTTAATCCTGCCTGCCAAGGCCTTCTCATGGCCCCTTCCAGCTCTCCTAATTTCCTTCTTAAACTCCTTTCTGTTTGCCGTATAATCTTCTAGATCTCTAATATTACCTAGCTCTCTGAACCTTTCATAAGCTTTTCTTTTCTTCTTAACTAGACTTACTAAAGCCTTTGTACACCACGATTCCTGTACCCTACCATAACTTCCCTGTCTCATTAGAACATAGCTATGCAAAACTCCACACAAATATCCTCTGAATATTTGCCACATTTCTTCTGTACCTTTCCCTGAGAACATCTGTTCCCAATTTAAGCTTCCAATTTCCTGCCTGATAGCCTCATATTTCCCCTTACTCCAATTAAACGCTTTTCTAACTTGTCTGTTCCTATCCCTCTCCAATGCTATTGTAAAGGAGATAGAATTATGATCACTATTTCCAAAATGCTCTCCCACTGAGAGATCTGACACCTGACCAGGTTCATTTCCCAATAGCAAATCAAATACAGTCTCTCCTCTTATAGACTTATCTACATATTGTGTCAAGAAACCTTCCTGAACACACCTAACAAACTCCACCCCATCTAAACCCTTTGCTCTAGGGAGACACCAATCGATATTTGGGAAATTAAAATCTCCCACCACGACAACTCTGTTATTATTACACCTTTCCAGGATCTGTTTCCCTACCTGTTCCTCGATATCCCTGTTACGATTGGGCGGCCTATAAAAAACACTCAGTAGAGTTATTGAGCCCTTCTTGTTCCTAACCTCCACCCAGAGACTCCGTAGACAATCTGTCCATGACGTCCACCTTTTCTGCAGCCGTGACACTATCTCTGATCAACAGTGCCACGCCCCCACCTCTTTTACCTCCCTCCCTGTCCTTTCTGAAACATCTAAAACCCAGCACTTGAAGTAACCATTCCTGTCCCTGAGCCATCCAAGTCTCTGTAATGACCACCACATCATATCTCCAAGTACTGATCCGCGCTCTAAGCTCATCCGCTTTGTTCACAATACTCCTTCTGTTAAAATAGATACATCTCAAACTATCCATCTGGGCACATCCCTTCTCTATCACCTGCCTATCATCCCTCACACACGGTCTCAAAGCTTTCTCTACTTGTGAGCCAACCGCCTCTTCCCCAGTCTCTCCAGTTCGGTTCCCACCCCACAACAATTCTAGTTTAAACTCTCCCCAGTAGTCTCAGCAAACCTCCCCACCAGAATATTGGTCCCCCTGGGATTCACATGCAACCCGTCCTTTTTGTACAGGTCACACCTGCCCCAAAAGAGGTCCCAATGATCCAGAAATCTGAATCCCTGCCTCTTGCTCCAATCCCTCAGCCACGTATTTATCCTCCACCTCTTTCTATTCCTATACTCACTGTCACGTGGCACAGGCAGTAATCCCAAGATTACTACCTTTGCGGTCCTGCTTCTCAAGTTCCTTCCTAACTCCCTGTAGTCTGTTTTCAGGACTTCTTCCCTTTTCCTACCTATGTCATTGGTACCAATATGTACCACGACCTCTGGCTGGTCTCCCTCCCACTACAGGATATCTTGGACACGATCTGAAACATCCCAGACCCTGGCACCTGGGAGGCAAACTACCATCTGAGTCTTTTTTCCTGTGTCCACAGAATCACCTGCCTGACCCCCTAACTATAGAGTCCCCTATCACTACTGCCATCCTCTTCCTTTCCCTACCCTTCTGAGCCACAGGGCCAGACTCTGTGCCAGAGGCACAGCCACAGTTGCTTCTCCCAGGTAGGCTGTCTACCCCAACTGTACTCAAACAGGAGTACTTATTGTCAAGGGTACAGCCACAGGGGTACTCTCTAGTACCTGACTCTTCCCCTTCCCTCTCCTGACTGTGAACCACTTGTCTGTCTCCCATGGCCCCGGTGTGACCACCTACCTATAACTCCTTTCTATCACCTCCTCGCTCTACCTGACCAGATGTAGGTCATCGAGCTGCAATCCTAGTTCCCTAACGCGGTCTCTTAGGAGCTGCAGCTCGACATACCTGGTGCAGAAATGGCCGTCCGGGAGGCTGGGAGACTCCAGGACTTTCCACATCTGACACCAAACACAGAACACTGGCCTCACACATATGCTTCCTTTCCGCAGTTAACACAGGTAAATCTACCTCGCCTCGTCCCGTTACCACCTAAGCCCGTTGATCCAAAGCCCTATCACTCTGCTACCCTCACCTGGCTGCCTGCTCCGAACACCGCCCGCTGGATATGGCGGTCTTCTTTTTAAACTTTTCTCACTCTACTGGCTGACGTCATGCGCCTGCGCAGTCTTGCCTCTCTTTACCCCGAGTCATAAAAATCCTCTTAGAATTTAACTTCCCAAAGTGTGTTACCTCATGTTTGTTTGGATGAAATTCCATCTGTCACCACTCCACCCAATTTTCCAACTGATCTGTGTCCATTGAATCCTTAGACATCTTCTTGGGTATCTATAACTCCACCAATTTCTGGAATATTGAAGGGTTCTTGTTGAAACTTATAAAGTATTAATTGGACAAGACAGACTAGATACAATGAGGACAATCCTTGTCATGGTCCCGTCTGGCAATTCCCCATCTTGATTGGGCCTTAATCCCTTTGGCTGATTTCCAATTGTTCCCAGTTCCATTAATTACAGCACACCTGCTTTCCATCAGGGAATGCAGGATAAGAACCCTGGAAGCACAGCAATGAGCTGCCAGTTCGGTGGTCAATTCTAGTGTGTAAACCTCGTTCCTGATTCCTTAGGACTGTCAGTTCTAAGTTCCGCACCATTCCCTGGATCGTCTACATAAACCTTGTCTCCGTGTAAAGACTCTCCTGGATACCTGTTCCACGTTCGTGACTGTGCTAGCACCTCTCGACCCTGTTTCCCTGCCCCTGTCCTGCACTCGGGTTCGTCCCCAGCCACATCCTTTCAACAATCCTGGCGCTGGAGAATCCAGAACCAAGAGCCACAGACTTGGGATATGAGCCACGCTGCTTAGAGATTTCCTCAGTGGTTGACTTGAGGAGTCAGTGGAGCCCATGTCACTAAGTAGTACATAGGTGACTAGTAAATGCCAGGAGAAGAATGGAGGGAATGATCAGCCATGATGAATAATGGAGAAGCTGAAGGTCTGAACACCACTCCCCATTCCTACTCTCTATATTCCTGTGTTTCAATGTTAAGATGGATGAGCCTGGAACATTACAGGAAAGTGACTGAGCAATGTAAAAGTCTTCAAAGATGAACAGGGAACTTTGGGGCACTCAAGTCAAAATCTACATTAATCCCACCGGAGTCCAATGTTCCTTCTCAGCTGCATGGGTGCACGGCTGAGCAGTAACTGAAATGCTTCCACGTACACAGCCTTTGTTGTCATTCAGCTGGAATTTTCTTTTATATAATAGCTATATAATTTTGAAAGCAACACACGAAATGGTGCCTGGCCTGCTGAGTTCCTCCAGTACTTTGTGTGCGTTGACTGGATTTCCAGCATCTGCAGATTTTCTCTTGAATATAATTTTGAAATCTATGTTAATGTTATTATGAAATATCCTGTAATTAATTATGTTAATGAATATAATCCATAAATTTTCTAAATAATGTGTGTCACTCATAACCGTTACTTTGAAACATTTTAAAGCTTCAACATATTTACATTGTCAATGTTTCAAGTTACAACATTGTTGCAAATTGTAACAATAAACACAAAGGAAATTGGTAGCTCATTGTTAATAAACCACCGGCCCACTGACAGTCGAGTCAAAACATTTCAGTTGTTCTGACTGCCTGACATCGTTTACTTGTGTTGTGAATTGTGGTTTGTGTTTCTATGATGTGCATATTACAAAAAAAAATTAAGTGTCGCACAGTTTTCAGACAGTGTAAAAACTTCCCGCACAGAGCAATGGTTGGTCCGCACACCTATATAAAATAATTCGAGGAACGTTGCTGGGGTCCCTCAGCACCACTGCAAAATGCAGAGAAACCAGAAAAAATTGACAGGATTCCCAGGGAAAAATAATTAACTGGAATGCCTGCGCCATTGTGTCAGCATGAAATCATGATGGGTTTGTGGAGATTGTGGATCTGGAGCAATGCACAACCTGCCAATGGAACTTGTCACATTTCATCTCAGAGTTCAGAGAGTCTGCAGCATAGAAAGGGCCGATCAGCCCCCTATCTCAATACCAGCCGACAAGCCAACCTGACTTGCCAGCATTAATTCAATACCTCACAGTGCCCTTTCCATTCATCTCCTGAACTATATCTGACTCCTAGAAAGGAAGATCTATTTTTAATTTTGACTGGCAGGCAGCAGTTCAGAGTTAGTTACAAGTTGACTATGTCAACTTTTAGAGTTGGAGGATCAGTCTGGAAAGATTTTGACTGTCATCACGAACACACAAGGGCTTATTCAAATATAAACAGCTAACCTTCAAAATGTTATCTGCTTTTGCTATCGTTCAGAGAAGTTCTGCTACAGGGCATTCACAGGGTTGCTGCATCCATGGCCAATGTCTCATTTACAGCAGCCTCACGAACTGAAGCTCAAAACAGCATGTGTGGAATCGGGAAGTATAGGGCAGCTGGAAAAGGCAGGTCCACATTAAACTGAATTTAATGTCTCTTCTTTGTGGAAATACGTAGTCTAACACTCTTACAGCACTGGTGACCCAGGTTCAATTCTGCCACTGCCTGTAAGGAGTTTGTATGCTTTCTCTGTGACAGCATGGGTTTCCTCCTACATACCAAACATGCACAGGTTAGAAAGTTAATCGGTCACGTAGGCGAACTGGGTGACACTGGAATAACTTGTGACAATGCTGCAACTCCAAATAGACAAAAGTAATAAAACCACGTGGCTAAGGAACAACATAGGAGTGGTACATCACTACTGGGTCACTAGTGCTAGTTAAATAACTACCATAACTGAGCAATAACACAATTCCGAATAAAGTGTAACAGCTACAGAGAAAGTGCAGCACAGGTAGACCATAAGGTGCATGAGGTAAATTATGAGTCAAGATGTCCATCTTATCAATCTAAAACCATTCAATAGCCTTATAACCATGGTGTACAATAATGGGGAAGTGATGGGCATGACGACTCAGACAGCTGGGTCAGAGGTTTCAGATGCTGACAAGTGGACTGTTTCAAGTACAGAGGCTAGGATCTGGGATCTGCCAATGGAACTCAGCAGACGGTATCAGAGGGAGGGAAGAAATTGTCGACACTGAGGATCAAAACCCTGCGTGCACCAGGACCCACAGAGTTCCTTCAGAACATTGTTTGTTGCTGCTTCAGGTGGAAGTCAGACTCTCTACCAGAGAGATCACCAACACTGGTTTCAGGGGACTTGGAAGTCCTGGTGCAGGATGCCCTAAAGATTAATTTGCAAGATGAGGAAGGAAACTGTAATTTTAGAATTCATTTTGAGAGGACTAGAATATAAAAGCAAGGATGTAATATTGAGGCTTTATAAGGCACTGGTGAGGCCTCGCTTGGAGTATTGTGAGCAATTTTGGGCCCCTTATCTAAGAAAGGATATGATGACATTAAAGAGATTTCAAAGGAGGTTCATGAAAATTATTCCAGGATTGAACGGCTTGTCATATGAAGAGCATTTGATGGCTCTAGGCCTGTATTCACTAGAACTCGGGAGAATAAGGGGTGACCTTATTTAAACCTAACGAATGGCAAAAGGCCTTGATAGGGTGGATGTGGAAAGGATGCTTCCCATGGTGGGAGAGTCTAAGACTAGAGGACACAGCCTCAGAATAGATGAACATCCATTTAGAACGGAGATGAGGAAGAATTTCTTTAGCCAGAGGGTGGTGAATCTGTGGAATTCATTGAAGGTCAAGTCATTAGGGATTTTTAAGGCAGAGGTTGATAGATTCTTGATTAGAGGGGCATGAAGGAGATAGGGAGAAGGCAGGAGATTGATGCATCACCGCCATGCGGATAGGAAATAAAAACCCAGTGATGGAAAATCAGTGGAGGATTGCCCACTAGTCAGCATGCATATGGTGGGCCGTAAATCCTGTTGTATGACTTTGCTGGCTTGATGATGTTTGAGTTTGTTGATACTAAATTATTGGATTAATGTTTATATGAGGTAATGAATGCCTGGCTATCAGAAGAACAACTTTGTCACTGTATAGAAATCTTGCCACTGGATCAGATGTTGTTGTGACGAAAGAGGGTTACAAAGAGTACACATAGACTAAGATGTGAACTGTCCTGTGCTGGCACCAGTGGGATCAGCAGTTGATCTGCCACCTGTCTTCAGGAGAAAGAGAGATAAGGAAGACAATGGAGCAGCATTTGGAAATGTTAATGAAGAGGCGAGAGAGTTTAACGGAAGGAGACACCGGTCTGAGAACTGTCAAGATCAGCTCCTTTCTGAACCCTGAACTGTTTGAAGTGTGATGGACAGGTGATACCCCAGCAGGGGGATAAAAAGGGACAGGTTCGCTAAGGCAGGACACACACGACACCACGAGGTAACGAGACCCTGGAAGCGGTGCGCCTCCCACAAGTCGGTGGGAGAATTTGAGGGCTGGTCGCGGGACCAAGCCATAGACGCACAGGGTGGAAAAGTACGATCAGCGGGAACCTGGTGTGTGTCCGCTCTTGCCTGGGTGCCAAGTTCACTGCATGAGGAACGATCGTATCTGAAATGGAGGGGTCACAGTCGGGGACCTCAGAAGACATTACAAAGGGCTCGCCCGAAAGCTGACTGCGAGGAATATCGAAGGTCTGTGTGGAAGCCGTTTTGAATATTCATTCGCTTTCGCCCTCTCTCTCCTTCCCCCCACCCCCCGCCGTCCACCGGCACGGCAGTGATTACTGTGAACTGACTGAACTCAATTGAACTGAACTTTGCGTCACTTTGAAACTGGTCATTTACCCCTAGGCGACGATAGAGCTTGATTGATCCTATTATCCTAGTTCTGTGTACATGTGCGTTTATCATTGCTGAACTGTTGTATTTATTATCCTTTTAATTAGAGTACTGTGTTGCTTATTTCTTTAATAAAACTTTCTTAGTTCCAGTAATCCAGACTCCAACTGAGTGATTCATTTCTGCTGGTTTGGCAACCCAGTTACGGGGTACGTAACATTGTAAGGACAATAATATTTGAGCAGGTAATCTGGACTATCCTTACAGAGGAGTGTTAGGTGAGTGCAATTCGGTGCTACATTTGAAAGCACACAGTATATGGAATAAAGTAGATGATCTTGTAGTGCAGTTAGAGATTGGCAATTATGACATTGTGGGCATCACTGAGTTGTGGCTTAAGGAAGATTATAGTTGGGAGCTTAACCTCCAAGGACACACATTGTATCGAAAGGAGGGGCGGGTAGGCAGAGGGGGTGGCATAGCTCTGTTGGTAAAAAATGAAATCAAATATAACCATATAACCATATAACAATTACAGCACTGAAACAGGCCATCTCAGCCCTTCTAGTCCATGCCGAATGCTTACTCTCACCTAGTCCCACCGACCTGCACTCAGCCCATAACCCTCCATTACTTTCCTGTCCATATACCTATACATTTTTTCTATGAATGACAATATCGAGTCTGCCTCTGCCACTTCTACTGAAAGCTCGTTCCACACAGCCACTACTCTCTGAGTAAAGAAGTTCCTCCTCATGTTACCCCTAAACTTTTGCCCTTTAACTCTCAACTCATGTCCTCTTGTTTGAATCTCCTCCACTCTCAATGGAAAAAGCCTACCCACATCAACTCTATCTATCCCCCTCATAATTTTAAATACCTCTATCAAGGCCCCCCCTCAACCTTCTACGCTCCAAAGAATAAAGACCCAACTTGTTCAACCTTTCTCTGTAACTTAGGTAATGAAACCCTGGTAACATTCTAGTAAATCTTCTCTGTCCTCTCTCAATTTTGACATGTTTCCTAAAATTCAGTGACTAGATCTGTACACAATACTCCAAATTTGGCCTTACCAATGCCTTGTACAATTTCAACATTACATCCCAACTCCTATACTCAATGCTCTGATTTATAAAGGCCAGCATACCAAAAGCTTTCTTCGCCACCCTATCCACATGAGATTCTACCTTAAGGGAACTATGCACCATTATTCCTAGATCCCTCTGTTCTACTGCATTCTTCAATGCCCTACCATTTACCATGTATGTCCTATTTTGATTAGTCCTACCAAAATGTAGCACCTCACACTTATTAGCATTAAACTCCATTTGCCATCTTTCAGCCCACTCTTCTATCTGGCCTAAGTCTCTCTGCAAGCTTTGAAAACCTGCTTCATTATCCACAACGCCACCTATCTTAGTATCATCTGCACACTTACTAATCCAGTTTACCACCCCATCATCCAGATCATTAATATATATGACAAACAACATTGGACCCAGTACAGATCCCTGAGGCACACCACTAGTCACTGGCCTCCAACCTGACAAACAGTTATCTACCACTACTCTCTGGTGTCTCCCATCCAGCCACTGTTGAATCCATTTTACTACTTCAATATTATCTAACGATTGAACCTTCCTAATTACCCTTCCGTGTGGAACCTTCTCAAAGGCCTTACTGAATCCATATAGACAACATCCACCGCTTTGCCCTCGTCAACTTTCCTAGTAACTTCTTCAATAAATTCAATAAGATATGTTAAACATGACCTTCCAGGTTGACTGTTCCTAATCAGACCCTGTCTATCCAGATAATTATATATAAGGCATTTATAGCAAGAGGATTCGAGTACAGGAGCAGGGAGGTATTACTGCAGTTGTACAAGGCCTTGGTGAGACCACACCTGGAGTATTGTGTGCAGTTTTGGTCCCCTAATCTGAGGAAAGACATCCTTGCCATAGAGGGAGTACAAAGAAGGTTCACCAGATTGATTCCTGGGATGGCAGGACTTTCATATGAAGAAAGACTGGATGAACTGGGCTTGTACTCGTTGGAATTTAGAAGATTGAGGGGGGATCTGATTGAAACGTATAAGATCCTAAAGGGATTGGACAGGCTAGATGCAGGAAGATTGTTCCCGATGTTGGGGAAGTCCAGAACAAGGGGTCACAGTTTGAGGATACAGGGGAAGCCTTTTAGGACCGAGATTAGGAAAAACTTCTTCACACAGAGAGTGGTGAATCTGTGGAATTCTCTGCCACAGGAAACAGTTGAGGCCAGTTCATTGGCTATATTTAAGAGGGAGTTAGATATGGCCCTTGTGGCTGCGGGGGTCAGGGGGTATGGAGAGAAGGCTGGGGCGGGGTTCTGAGTTGGATGATCAGCCATGATCATAATAAATGGCGGTGCAGGCTCGAAGGGCCGAATGGCCTACTCCTGCACCTATTTTCTATGTTTCTATGTTTCTATACCATCTCTAAGAATACTTTCCATTAATTTACCCACCACTGACATCAAACTTACAGGCCGATAATTGCTGGTTTACTCTTAGAAGACTTCTTAAACAATGGAACAACATGAGCAATACACCAATCCTCCGGCACCATCCCCGTTTCTAATGACATTTGAAATATTTCTGTCAGAGCCCCTGCTATTTCTACACTAACTTCCCTCAAGGTCCTAGGGAATATCCTGTCAGGACCCGGAGACTTATCCACTTTTATATTCCTTAAAAGTGCCAATACTTCCTCTTCTTTAATCATCATAGTTTGCATAACTTTCCTACCTGCTTCCCTTACCTTACACAATTCAATATCCTTCTCCTTAGTAAATACCGAAGAAAAGAAATCGTTCAGAATCTCCCCCATCTCTTTTGGCTCCGCACATAGCCGTCCACTCTGATTCTCTAAGGGACCAATTTTATCCCTCACTATCCTTTTGCTATTAATATAATTGTAGAAACCCTTTGGATTTATTTTCACCTGACTTACCAAAGCAACCTCATATCTTCTTTTAGCTTTTCTAATTTCTTTCTTAAGATTCTTTTTACATTCTTTATATTCCTCGAGCACCTCATTTACTCCATGCTGCCTATATTTATTGTAGATATCTCTCTTTTTCTGAACCAGGTTTCCAATATCCCTTGAAAACCATTGCTCTCTCAAACTTTTAACCTTTCCTTTCAACCTAACAGGAACATAAAGATTCTGTACCCTCAAAATTTCACCTTTGAATGACCTCCATTTCTCCATTACATCCTTCCCATAAATCAATTTGTCCCAATCCACTCCTTCTAAATCTTTTTGCATCTCCTTAAAGTTAGTCTTTCTTCAATCAAAAATCTCAACCCTGGGTCCAGACCTATCTTTCTCCATAATTATATTGAAACTAATGGCATTGTGATCACTGGACCTGAAGTGCCTCCCAACACATACCTCTGTCACCTGACCTATCTCATTCCCTAACATGAGATCCAACACTGCCCCTTCTCTAGTTGGTACCTCTATGTATTGCTGCAAAAAACTATCCTGCACACATTTTACAAACTCCAAACCATCCGCCCTTTTACAGTATGGGCTTCCCAGTCTATGTGTGGAAAATTAAAATCTCCCACAGTGATAGCCTTGTGCTTACTACAAATATCCGCTATCTCTTTACAAATTTGCTCCTCCAATTTTTGTTCCCCATTAGGTGGTCTATAATACACCCCTATAAGCGTTACTACACCTTCCCCATTCCTCAATTCCACCCAAATAGCCTCCCTAGACGGGCCCTCTAATCTATCCTGCCAGAGCACCGCTGTAATATTTTCTTTGACAAGCAATGCAACACCTCCTCCTCTTGTCCCTCTGATTCTATCACACCTCAATCAACTAAATCCAGGAATATTTAGTTGCCAATCACACCCCTCCTGCAACTATGTTTCACTAATAGCTACAACATCATACTTCCAGGTATCAATCCATGCTCTAAGCTCATCCACCTTTCTTACAATGCTCCTAGCATTAAAATAAATGCATTTAAGAAATTTTCCACCTCTTACTGTCTGTTTATCACTGATGGTGCAAACAACTTCACTATCTCCTTTTTCTTCCTTCTCCCCTACATCTCTTCATACGCTCTTGTTCCCCTCCCCCTTGTATCTGGTTTAAATCCACTGGAGCCTCTCTAAGAAACCTACCTGCAAGAATATTTGTCCCCCTCCAGTTCAGATGTAAACCGTCGCACCGGAACAGGTCCCACATTCCCTGGAAAACTGCCCAATTATCTATAAATCTGAAGCCCTCCCTCCTGCACCATGTCTTCAGCCATGTGTTGATCTGCGCCATCTTACTATTTCTAAATCCGCCTGCACGTGGCACTTGTAGCAATCCTGAGATTGGTATCCTGGAGGTTTTGTTCTTTAACTTGGCACCTAACTCCCTAATCTCACCTTTCAGGACCTCCTCACTCTTCCTACCCATGTCATTGGTCCCCACATGGACCACAACATCTGGCTGCTCACCCTCCCTCTTGAGAATACTGAGAACTCGATCCAAGATATCGCAGACTTTGGCACCAGGGAGGCAACAGACCATCCGGGATTCTTGATCTCTTCCACAGAACCTCTTATCTGTCCCCCTAACTGTCGAATCCCCTATCACTACTGCAATCCTCTTTTTCCTCCTTCCCTTCTGAGCTGAGGGTCCAGTCTCGGTGCCAGATGTTGTAGCGTGGATGAAATCACCGGAGAGACAGAGTCACTGGTAGATACGAAGCAGCTTCCTTATTCGACAAAACAGGCATCATACAGACGGAGACGCTTTTGAGAGAAAGGTCTGCTAGCTCAATGTGGGCTTGATATTTATATGCTAAACACAAAGGCAATTGCTACTTAAAAGTTATAGACAATACTTAGACAATGCTTCCTTTTGAAACTACATACAAACATCACACCTTCGGATTTCATCCTTTCCTTCTGACGCCAACATGTCTGGGTTGGTATCCGCAGCCTTTAGTTAAATCCACAATACATTTATTTAGCATTTTATGTGCTATCATAGAAGACAATTAATATATAATGTATAGATAATACTGTCTTCAAAACTACAGCATCTGGTCAAACTACGGCGCCAGAAGCATCTGGTATTCACGCCTTTTTAGGAAGCACATTGTTGTGGACTCAATCCACAGTACTTTGTCAAATTGAAGTCTGGTGGCCAAAGTCATTTAAGTGTAAGCAAATCATCTACCCAAAAAAATTCACTCTAGCACCAGGGACGCAACCACAGCAACTTGTCCCTGGTAGGTCGTCCCCAACAACAGTATCCAAAATGATATACTTATTATTCATGAGAACGGCCACAGGGTGCTCTGCTCATTCTGTCATTTCCCCTTCCCTGTCCTGACAATCACCCAGCTACCTGTCTCCTGACTTTTAGGGGTGACTATCTCCCTGTAACTCTTGTTTATTTCTGCCTCTGCCTCACGAATGATCTGAAGTTCATCCAGCTCCAGCTCCAGTTCCCTAACTCGGTTTGTCAGGAGCTGCAGCTGGATGCACCTTTTACAGGTGTAGTCATCAGGGACAATTGTGCTCACCCTGACTTCCCACATACTGCAAACGGAGCACTCGACTGCCCTAACTGCTGCCTCCATTACCTACTCCTAAGGTAATTAAATCTTAGGAACTTACCCGGCCTTACTCACTTGAGTGAAGCTCGTCCTCAGTCTCTGCTCGCCGAAGCCTCTCGAGCCAAAGCCTTCCTACTCTGATTCCCTCTACTCCGTCGCCCACTACAACGTCACCCGCTCCGTTAATCTGCTCACTTTTTAACTCTCCCTCTGCCTCACGGTCCGACTTTCATGCGTTTACGCAGTCGTGCCCCGTTCAACTGTCGAAGAAATCCTTAGAAAGAGGTGACAGAGGATCAGAAGATGAGGTAAGGCCAGGTAAGTTCCTTTAATTAATCTAATAACTGAGGAGTAAGTAATGGAGGCAGCAGTTGGGGCAGTCGAGTGCTCCATTTGCAGTATGTGGGAAGTCAGGGCGAGCATAATCGTCCCTGATGACTACACCTGTAAAAGGTGCATCCAGCTGCAGCTCCTGACAAACCGAGTTAGGGAACTGGAGCTGGAGCTGGATGAACTTCAGATCATTCGTGAGGCAGAGGCAGAAATAAACAGGAGTTGCAGGGAGATAGTCACCCCTAAAAGTCAGGGGGCAGGTAGCTGGGTGACTGTCAGGAGAGGGAAGGGGAATAGACAGAATGAGCAGAGCACCCCTGTGGCCGTACCCATCAATAATAAGTATACCGTTTTGGATACAGTTGGTGGGGACTACCTACCAGGGACAAGTTGCAGTGGTTGCCTCTCTGGCACCGAGACGGGACCCTCAGCTTAGAAGGGAAAGAAGGAAAAGAGGAGAGCAGTAGTGATAGGGGATTCAATAGTTAGGGGGACAGATAAGAGGTTCTGTGGGAGAGATCGAGAATCCCGGATGGACTGTTGCCTCCCTAGTGCCAGGGTCTGCGATATCCTGGATCGAGTTCTCAGTATTCTCAAGAGGGAGTGTGAGCAGCCAGATGTCGTGGTCCATGTAGGGACCAATGACGTGGATAGGAAGAAGGAGGAGGTCCTGCAAAGAGAATTTAGGGAGTTAGGTACCAAGCTGAAGGACAGGACCTCCAAGGTTGCAATCTCAGGATTGCTACTAGTGCCATGTGTAGGCAGGTTTAGAAATAGTAAGATGGCGCAGATCAACACGTGGCTGAAGACATGGTGCAGGAGAGTGGGCTTCAGATTTATGGATAATTGGGCAGTTTTCCAGGGAAGGTGGGACCTGTTCCGATGAGACAGGTTGCACCTGAACTGGAGGGGGACTAACATCCTTGCAGGAAGATTTGCTAGTGCTGCTCCTGGGGGTTTAAACTAGATTTGCAGGGGGAGGGGAACAAGAGTGTTAGAGCAGATAGTGAGGTGGTGGAGGATAAATGTCACGCGAGAACTGCAAGTATAGTGCATGGCGCAAAGCCAGATCTAGCATATAAAGAGGCTTTGAGGAAAGAGAAACAGAATAAAGTGTGTAAAGGTAGTAAGGCAGAAGGGCTAAAGCCTGGTAGCAGCAGAGATACCGAGGAGCAGATTGGGAGGCAGATTTTGGAAGGGTCAAAAATAACAGGGTTGTTATCATGGGTGACTTTAACTTCCCTAATATTGATTAGCACCTGATTTGTTCCAATGGTTTAGACGGGGCAGAGTTTGTACTTCAATGCAAGAAGCATCAGGAACAAAGGTGATGAACTGAGAGCTTGGATACATACATGGAATTGTGATGGAGTGGACATTACAGAGACTTAGCTGGCACCAGGGCAAGAATGGATTCTCAATATTCCTGGATTTCAGTGCTTTAAAAGGGATAGAGAGGGGGGAAAAGGGGAGGAGGGGTGGCATTACTGGTCAGGGATACTATTACAGCGACAGAAAGGGTGGGTAATGTAGCAGGATCCTTTTTTGAGTTAGTATGGATAGAAGTCAGGAACAGGAAGGGAGCAGTTACTCTATTGGGAGTACTCTATAGGCCGCCTGGTAGCAGCAGAGATACCGAGGAGCAGATTGGGAGGCAGATTTTGGAAGGGTCAAAAATAACAGGGTTGTTATCATGGGTGACTTTAACTTCCCTAATATTGATTAGCACCTGATTTGTTCCAATGGTTTAGACGGGGCAGAGTTTGTTAAATGTGTCCAGGATGGATTCCTGTCACAGTATGTTGACAGGCCGACTAGGGGGAATGCCATACTAGATCTAGTATTAGGTAACAAACCAGATTAGGTCACAGATCTCTCAGTGAGTGAGCATCTGGGGCACAGTGACCACCGCTCCCTGGCCTTTAACATTATCATGGGAAAGGATAGAATCAGAGAGGACAGGAAAATTTTTAATTGGGGAAGGGCAAATTATGAGGCTATAAGGCTAGAACTTGCGTGTGTGAATTGGGATGAAGCTTTTGCAGGGAATTGTACTGTGGACATGTGGTCAATGTTTAGGGATCTCTTGCAGGATATTAGGGATAAATTTGTCCTAGTGAGGAAGATAAAGAATGGTAGGGTGAAGGAACCATGGGTGACAAGTGAGGTGGAAAATCTAGTCAGGTGGAAGAAGGCAGCATACATGAGGTTTAGGAAGCAAGGATCAGATGGGTCTATTGAGGAATATAGGGTAGCAAGAATGGAGCTTAAGAAGGGGCTGAGGAGAGCAAGAAGAGGGCATGAGAAGGCCTTGGTGAGTAGGGTAAAGGAAAACCCCAAGGCATTCTTCAATTATGTGAAGAACAAAAGGATGACAGGAGTGAAGATAGGACCGATTCGAGATAAACGTGGGAAGATGTACCTGGAGGCTGTGGAAGTGAGCGAGGTCCTCAGTGAATACTTCTGTTCGGTATCCACCAATGAGAGGGAACTTGATGATGGTGAGGACAATATGAGTGAGGTTGATGTTCTGGAGCATGTTGATATTAAGGGAGAGCTGGTGTTGGAGTTGTTAAAATGCATTAGGATGGTTAAGTCCCCGGGGCCTGATTCAATATTCCCCAGGCTGCTCCACAAGGCGAGGGAAGAGATTGCTGAGCCTCTGGCTAGGATCTTTATATCCTTGTTGTCCATGGGAATGGTACAGGAGGATTGGAGGAAGGTGAATGTTGTCCCCTTGTCCAAAAAAGGTAGTATGGATAGTCTTGGTAATTATAGACCTGTGAGCCTTACATCTGTGGTGGGAAAGCTGTTGGAAAAGATTCTTAGAGATAGGATCTATGGGCATTTAGAGAATTATGGTCTGATCAGGGACGGTCAGCATGGCTTTGTGAAGGGCAGATCATGTCTAACAAGCCTGATAGAGTTCTTTGAGGAGGTGATCAGGCATATAGATGACGGTAGTGCAGTGGATGTGATCTATATGGATTTTAGTAAGACATTTGACAAGGTTCCACATGGTAGGCTTATTCAGAAAGTCAGAAGGCATGGGATCCAGGGAAGTTTGGCCAGTTGGATTCAGAATTGGCTTGCCTGCAGAAGGCAGAGGGTCGTGGTGGAGGGAGTTCAGACTGGAAGATTGTGACTAGTGGTGTCCCACAAGGATCTGTTCTGGGACCTCTGCTTTTCATGATTTTTATTAACGACCTGGATGTGGGGGTAGAAGGGTGGGTTGGCAAGTTTGCAGACGACACAAAGGTTGATGGTGTTGTGGATAGTGTAGAGGATTGTCAAAGATTGCAGCGAGGCATTGATAGGATGCAGAAGTGGGCTGAGAGGTGGCAGATGGAGTTCAACCTGGAGAAGTGTGAGGTGGTACACTTTGGAAGGACAAACTCCAAGGCAGAGTACAAACTAAATGACAGGATACTTGGAAGTGTGGAGGAGCAGAGGGATCTCGGGGTACACGTCCACAGATCCCTGAAAGTTGCCTCACAGGTTGTGTTGCCCTTAAGGCATTTATTTGACTTTGTTGGGTCTACGTTTTAAATGATTTGTTTGTAACTATTTTCTAGTTAAAGTTAAAGGTTGATAATTAAGTACAGTATAACAAAGGTAAATTCATTGTCTATGGTATATCGCGGCATGTGATGACGTCACCTCCGGTTTCGCCGCGTCTTATGTGTAACCTCCAGTTCGGAGAAGGTGTGAAGGTGGGTGCCATGCGTGCAGCATGATCGTGAAGAGCTCCGTTTCTGCCCACAAAGAAACATTATAGAAGCAACGCCGTAAGTTCATAAGAATGTATTTGAAGTAAAAATATTAATGCGGTTTCTGTTAAGGAAGCAGCGCTTGGGGCGGCGCACGTGACAGCTTTTCAATTTCAAACGTGGGGTCGGCTGGAGCCCAATGGCGGTTTGACGCGACCCCCTCACCCGCTACTCGGGGTGGCTGGAGACACTCGCTAAAAGAAGAGAGCACGCGTGGTCTCCAGAATGAAACAGACGCTGTATATGTTTGTATTTTTTTATCAACAGTTTTCATCATACGATGTTAATGTGGAAGAGTGAACAGTAAATGGTTAACCTTATTATGACTCTGTCTTCATTGACTCCAGTTTAACTTGGTGTTTAGTCAGAGTTTCAACACACTGCATGAGAACACTACACAGGTAGATAGGGTAGTTAAGAAAGCTTATGGAGTGTTAGCTTTCATAAGTCGAGGGATAAAGTTTAAGAGTCGCGATGTAATGATGCAGCTCTATAAAACCCTGGTCAGGCCGCACTCGGAGTACTGTGTCCAGTTCTGGTCGCTTCACTATGGGAAGGATGTGGAACCATTGGAAAGGGTACAGAGGAGATTTACCAGGATGCCTCCTGGTTTAGAGACTATGCATTATAATCAGAGATTAAGGGAGGTAGAGCTTTACTCTCTGGAGAGAAGGAGAATGAGAGGAGACGTGATAGAGGTATAGAAGATATTAAGAGGAATAGGCAGAGTGGACAGCCAGCGTCTCTTCCCCAGGGCACCACTGCTGAATACAAGAGGAAATGGCTTTAAGGTAAAGGGTGGGAAGTTCAAGGGGGATATTAGAGGAAAGTTTTTTACTCAGAGAGTGGTTGGTGCGTGGAATGCACTGCCTGAGTCAATGGTGGAGGCAGATACACTAGTGAAATTTAAAAGACTACTAGACAGGTATATGGAGGAATTTAAGGTAGGGGGTTATATAGGAGGCAGGGTTTAGGGGTCGGCATAACATTGTGGGCCGAAGGGGCTGTACTGTGCTGTACTGTTCTGTGTTTCTATGTTTTATTAAGATGTAGAATCATTCTGGGAAGAGCTAAGGAACTGTGAGGATAAAAGAACCCTCCTTGATGGGAATTATATACAGGCCTTCAAACAGTAGCCAGTATGTCGACTACAAATTACAACAAGAGATAGAAAAGGCATGTCAAAAGGGCGATGTTGCAATAGTCATGGGGGATTTCAATATGCAAGTAAATTGAGAAAATCAGGTTGGTGTTGAATCCCAAGAGAGTAAATTTGTAGAATATCTATGAGATATATTTTTGGAGCAGCTTGTAATTGAGTCCACAATGGGAAAAGTATTCTTGATTGGGTGTTATGTAATGAAGCGAATGTGATTAGGGAGCTTAAGGTAAAGAAACCAAGGATACAGTGGTCATGATATGATAGAACTCACTGTGCAATTTGAGAGGGAGAAGCTAAAGTCAGATTTATCACTATTACAGTGAAGTAAATGAAATTACAGAGGCACGAGAGAGGAGCAAGCCAAAGTTGATTGGAAAGGAACACTAACTGGGCTGACAGCAGAACAGCAATGGCAGCAGTGTCTAGAAGCAAATTGGAAGGCACAGGTTAGATACATCCTCCCTTTCCAAAGGGAGGATAATACAACGGTGGCTAATAAGGAAAGTCAAAGCCAACAGAAAAGGCACAAAATAGAGCAAAAAGCAGTGGGAAGTTAATGGATTGGGAAGCTTTTAAAAACCAACAGAGGTCAACTGATAAAGCCATAAGGAGGGAAGAGATGAAATATGAAGGTAAGCAGTCCAATAATATCAAAGAGGATACCAAACATTTTTTTCAAATACATAAAGGGTAAAAGAGAGGCGAGAGTAGATAACGGACCACTGGAAAATGATGCTGGAGAAGTAGTAATGGGGGACAAAGAACCGGCGGAAGAATTGACTAAGTATTTTGCATCAGTCTTCACTGTGGAAGACACTAGCACTATACTGGAAGTTCAAGAGTGTCAGGGGGCAGAGGTGAGTGCAGTTGTTCTTACTGGGGAACAAGTGCTTGGGAAGCTAAAAGGTATGAAGGTAGATACATCACCTGGATCAGATGATGCAAAAGCCAGGGTTCTGAAAGAGGTAACTGAAGAGATTGAGGGGGTATTAGTAACAATCTTTCAAGAAACAATAGATTCTGCCATGGTTCAGGAGGAATGGGAAATTGCAAATGTCACTCTACTCTTAAAGAAGGGAGGAGGAGGGAGGCAGAAGAAAGGAAATTGTTGGCTAATTAGCCTGAGTTCAGTGGTTGAGAAATGTTGGAGTTGATTGTTAAGGATGAGGTTTCAGAGTACTTGGAGGCACATAGTGAAATAGGCCGTAGTCAGCATGGTTTCCTTAAGAGAAAATTTTGCCTGCCAAATCTGTTTGAAATTTTTTGAAGAAATAACAAGCAGGATAGACAAAGGAGAATCAGCGAATGTTCTTGGATCTGCAGAAGGCCTTTGCCAAGATGCCGCACATGAGGCTGCTTAACAGGATAAGAGTCCATGATATTACAGGAAAGATAATAGCATGGGTAGAAGATTGCCTGATTGGTAGAAGACAAAGTGTGGGAATAAAGGGGGCCTTTCATGATTTTTTGCCAGTAAGTACCGGTGTTCTGCAGGAGTTGGTATTGGGACTTCTTCACTTACATTTTATGTCAGTGATTTGGATGATGGAATTGATGGCTTTGTTGCCAGGCTTACAGGTGATACAAAGATAGGTGGAGGGGCAGGTAGTGTTGAGGAATAACAGAGGTTGCAGAAGGACTTAGACAAATTAGGAGAATGTGCAAAGAAATGGCAGATAGAATACAGTGTCAGGAAATGTATGGTTATACACTTTGGTAGAAGAAATAATAGCATAGACTATTTTCTAAATGGGGAGAAAATTCCAAAATCCAAGGTGTAAATGGACTTCAGAGACTTTGTGCAAGATTCCCTAAAGGTTAGTTTGCAGGTTGAGTCTGTGGTGAGGAAGGCAAATGCAATTTTAGTGTTCATTTCGAGAGAACTAGAATATAAAAGAAAGGATGTGATGCTGAGGCTTATCCAACACTTGGAGTATTGTGAGCAGTTTGGGCCTCTTATCTCAGAAAGGATATACTGACATCGGAAAGGTTTCGAAGGAGGTTCATGAAAATGATTCCAGGAATGAAAAGCTTATCATATGAAGAGTGATTGATGACTTTGGGCCTGTACTCACAGGACTTCAGAAAAATGGGGGAGGATCTCATTGAACCCTATCAAACGTTGAAAAGCTTAGATAGAGATGATGTGGAGAGGATACTTCCTATAGTAGGGAAGTCTGGGACCAGAGGGCATAACCTCAGGATAGTGATATGTCCATTTAGCCAGAGAGTGGTGAATCTGTGGAATTTGATGCTACAAGTAGTTTTGGAGGCCTGGTCATTAGATTTATTTAAGGTGGAGGTTGATAGATTCTTGATAAGTCAGGATGTGAAAGGTTATGGGAAGAAGGCAGGAGAAGAGATTTGAGAGGGAAATGTACCAGCATGGTCAAGTGTGGAGCAACCTTGACTTGATGGGCCGAATGGCCTATTTATGCTCCCGTGTGTTATAGCCTTATGGACCTATGGTCTAATCGAAATCAGTCTCCAGCAATCTCGTTAAACCAAGGTCATTAGTGTCAGTAACGCCAAATGTAACAGATCCCATTTTAAGATGAAGGGGAAACCTGAGTTTTCTTACCCCTTCAGCAATAGAGATAGTTGCTATTAGTGGAATTTTGCCGTGTACACATTGTTTGTCTAAATCAACACTTCCAGTTCAATAACTCTCTGTGAATATAAGATCTTTCTTCATTTAAACTGAACAGTTCAAAAAATAAAATCTTTTTTAACACAGGCCAAAATGTTGGCAAAGATCCAGCAGATGCATGTTGATATTTTATATGCTTACATCTTGTTACACATCCCTTAATTATCCTGTGCATGTGGTTGTTGGACAAATAGCTTGTTTGCCTTTGTTTGTTTTCTACCTGGAAGCCGCTGCTGAGATATGACATGACCTGAGCTTCCCTGGGGAGACAAATGTCATGATGGTTTATCACTTCCCCACTTTATTATTAACCTGTAATATCACGAAAATAAATAGCACTCTCTGGGAAAACGGAATATGTGTGCAAGTAAGACAGTGACCTTTCTCCCATCACTATTTGGAATGCATTAATACCCAAAAGCCTTGCAAATCACAGACCACTCCATATTCTTCAATACCATGAAAACCAAAGACTTAGCACAAGAGAATAAGGAGATCTAAGTGTTAAGGAATCCTCATCAGGAACTAGACTTGAATTTATTGGCTATGAAACTGTTTGATGCACATTGAGGGGTGGAAGATTCTCCAAATTTTCATTCCTCCTCTCCTGCCTTGTCCCCTGTGACTCAAAGGTCATCCTACTTTATGTTATAGTGAAAAATATGTGAGAGAATATTGAACAAGACTTAGCATCTCTACCAGGAAATGACCATAGACTTGAATGGCATTACATAATCACACCAGAATTACACCCTGTTTTCTTGGGTGTTTGCACTGCATGATAAAAGCATAACAGATATTTTTTGCTCAGTATTCTAATGAAGGCACTGACCCATTTACTTGGAACATGCTAGTTTCTCTGTTTTATGATTCAGTGACTTCACAACAGAGAGTGCCTCAGGAAGGTCTCCAAGTGTGATAAAATCAGTCTCTTAGGTAAACAAATCAAATATACATCAAATACAAACCATATAACCATGTAACCATATAACAATTACAGCACGGAAACAGGCCATCTCGGCCCTTCTAGTCCGTGCCGAACTCTTACTTTCACCTAGTCCTGCCGACCTGCACTCAGCCCATAACCCTTCATTCCTTTCCTGACCATATATCTATCCAATTTAACTTTAAATGACAACATCGAACCTGTCTCAACCACTTCTGCTGGAAGCTCGTTCTACACAGCTACGAATCTCTGAGTAAAGAAGTTCCCCCTCATGTTACCCCTAAACTTTTGCCCTTTAACTCTCAATTCATGTCCTCTTGTTTGAATCTCCCCCACTCTCAATGGAAAAAGCCTATCCACGTCAACTCTATCTATCCTCCTCATAATTTTAAATACCTCTATCAAGTCCCCCCTTAACCTTCTACGTTCCAAAGAATAAAGACCCAACTTGTTCAACCTTTCTCTGTAACTTAGGTGATGAAACCCAGCTAACATTCTAGTAAATCTTTTCTGTACTCTTTCAATTTTGACATCTTTCCTATAATTCAGTGACTAGAACTGTACACAATAGTCCAAATTTGGCCTTACCAATGCCTTGTACAATATCAAAATTACATCCCAACTGCTATACTCAATGCTCTGATTTATCAAGGCCAGAATACCAAAAGCTTTCTTCACCACCCTATCCACATGAGATTCCACCTTCAGGGAACTAGGCACCATTATTCCTAGATCCCTCTGTTTTACAGCATTCTTCAATGCCCTACCATTTACCATGTATGTCCTATTTTGATTAGTCCTACCAAAATGTAGCACCTCACATTTATCAGCATTAAACTCCATCTGCCATCTTTCAGCCCACTCTTCTAACTGGCCTAAATCTCTCTGCAAGCTTTGAAAACCTATTTCATTATTACAACTCCACCTATCTTAGTATCATCTGCATACTTACTAATCCAATTTACCACCCCATCATCCAGATCATTAATATATATGACAAACAACATTGGACCCAGTACAGATCCCTGAGGCTCACCACTAGTCACCGGCCTCCAATCTGACAAACAGTTATCCACCACTACTCTCTGACGTCTCCCATCCAGCCACAGCTGAATCCATTTTACTACTTCAATATTAATACCTAACTAACCTTCCATGTGGAACCTTGTGGAACCTTGTCAAAGGCCTTACTGAAGCTCATACAGACAACATCCACTGCTTTACCCTCGTCAACTTTCCTAGAAACCTCTTCAAAAAATTCAGTAAGATTTGTCAAACATGACTTTCCAGGGACAAATCCATGTTGACTGTTCCTAGTCAGACCCTGTCTATCCAGATAATTATATATACCATCTCTAAGAATACTTTCCATCAATTTACCCACCACTGACGTCAAACTCACAGGCCAATAATTGCTAGGTTTACTCTTAGAACCCTTTTTAAACAATGGAACAACATGAGCAACACGCCAATCCTCCAGCACCATCCCCGATTCTAATGACATTTGAAATATTTCTGTCAGAGCCCCTGCTATTTCCACACTAACTTCCTTTAAGGTCCTAGGGAATATCCTGTCAGGACTCAGACACTTATCCACTTTTATATTCCTTAAAAGCGCCAGTACTTCCTCTTCTTTAATCATTATAGTTTCCCTAACTACCCTACTTGTTTCCCTTACCTTACACAATTCAATATCCTTCTCCTTAGTGAGTACCGAAGAAAAGAAATTGTTCAAAATCTCCCCCATCTATTTTGGCTCCGCACGTAGCTGTCCACTCTGATTCTCTAAGGGATCAATTTTATCCCTCATTATCCTTTTGCTATTAATATAACTGTAAAAACCCTTTGGATTTATTTTCACCTTACTTGCCAAAACAACCTCATATCTTCTTTTAACTTTTCTAATTTCTTTCTTGAGATTCTTTCTACATTCTTTATATTCCTTAAGCACCTCATTTACTTCAAGCTGCCTATATTTATTGTAGATCTCTCTCTTTTTCCGAACCAAATTTCCAATATCCCTTGAAAACCATGACTCTCTCAAACTTTTAACCTTTTCTTTCAACCTAACAGGATCATAAAAATTCTGTACCTTCAAAATTTCACCTTTAAATGACTTCCATTTCTCTATTACATCCTTCCCATAAAACAAATTGTCTCAATCCACTCCTTCTAAGTCCTTTTGTATCTCCTCAAAGTTAGCCTTTCTCCAATCAAAAATCTCAACCCTGGGTCCAGACCTATCTTTCTCCATAATTATATTGAAACTAATGGCATTGTGATCACTGGACCTGAAGTGCTCCCCAACACATACCTCTGTCACCTGACCTATCTCATTCCCTAACAGGAGATCCAACACTGCCCCTTCTCTAGTTGGTACCTCTATGTATTGCTGCAAAAAACTATCTTCCACATACTTTATACACTCCAAACCATCCAGCCCTTTTACAGAATGGGTTTTTACAGTCTATGTGTGAAAAATTAAAATCTCCCACAATCACAACCTTGTGCTTACTACAAATATTTGCTATCTCCTTACAAATTTGCTCCTCTAATTCTCGCTCCCCATTAGATGGTCTATAATGCACCCCTATAAGCATTACTACAGCTTTCCCATTCCTCAATTCCACCCAAATAGCTTCCCTAGACGAGCCCTCTAATCTATCCTGCCAAAGCACCGCTGTAATATTTTCTCTGACAAGCAATGCAACACCTCCCCCTCTTGCCTCTCCGATTCTATCACACTTGAAGCAACGAAATCCAGGAATATTTAGTTGCCAATCACACCCCTCCTGCAACCATGTCTCACTAATAGCTACAACATCATATTTCCAGGTATCAATCCATGCCCTAAGCTCATCCATCTTTCTTACAATGCTCCTAGCATTAAAATAGATGCATTTAAGAAACTCTCCACTTCTTACTCTCTGTTTATCCCTAATGGTGCAAGCAACTTTGTTATCTTTTTCTTCCTTCTCCCCTACATCTTCGGTCTGAGTGCCCCCGTTCTCTGTCCCCTGCCTATCCTCCCTCACACACTGTCTATTAGCTTTCTCTATTTGTGAACTAACCTCCTCTCTCCTAGTCTGTTCAATTTGATTCCCACCCCCCAACCACTCTAGTTTAAAGTCTCCCCAGTAGCTCTCACAAATCTCCCCGCCAGGATATTGGCCCCCCTAGGATGCAAGTGTAACCCGTCCTTTCTGTACAGGTCATACCTGCTCCAAAAGAGGTCCCAATGATCCAAAAACTTGTATCCCTGCCCCCTGCTCCAATCCCTCAGCCAGGCATTTATCCTCCACCTTATTCCATTCCTACTCTCACTGTTGCGTGGCACAGGCAGTAATCCCGAGATTACTACCTTTGCGGTCCTTTTTCTCAAATCCCTTCTTAACTCCCTTCAGGACCTCTCCCCTTTTCCTACCTATGTCATTGGTACCTATATGTACCACGACCTCTGACTCCTCACCCTCCCACTTCAGGATATCTTGGACGCAATCAGAAACATCCCGGACCCTGGCACCAGGGAGACAAACTACCATCCGGGTCTCCTGACTGTGTCCACAGTACTGCCTCTCTGACCTCTAACTATCGAGTCCCCTATTACTACTGCCCTCCTCTTCCTTTCCTTACCCTTCTGAGCTACAGGGCCGGACTCTGTGCCAGAGGCACGGCCACTGTTACTTCCCCCAGGTAAGCTGTCCCCCCAACAGTACTCAAACAGGAGTACTTATTGTCAAGGCCCTGTATTACATCTTGTTTTTATAGGGAATTCCAAACATATTTTTATCTCTTCCCTCCCTGTTTTGGAACTCTTTAACACACACAGTGGATCTCCCATCCACCGCTACCAACCTTATAGTTCACACACCTCGCACTTCCCGTTTCTACCTCCTACCCAAGATCCACAAACCTGCCTGTCCTGGCCGACCTATTGTCTCAGCTTGCTCCTTCCCTACCGAACTCGTTTCTGCATACCTCGACACGGTTTTATCCCCCCCTTGTTCAATCCCTTCCTACCTATGTTCGTGACACTTCTCAAGCTCTTAAACTTTTTGATGGTTTTAAGTTCCCTGGTCCCCACCGCTTTATTTTCACCATGGATGTCCAGTCCCTATATACTTTCATCCCCCATCAGGAAGGTCTCAAAGCTCAACGCTTTTTTTTGGATTCCAGACCTAATCAGTTCCCCTTTACCACCACTCTGCTCCGTCTAGCAGAATTAGTCCTTACTCTTAATAATTTCTCCTTTGGCTTTGCAGAGCTCGTTGACTTTATTAACTTTGCCTCCAACTTTCACCCTGCCCTGAAGTTTACCTGGTCCATTTCCGACACCTCCCTCCCCTTTCTAGATCTTTCTGTCTCTGTCTCTGGAGACAGCTTATCCACTGATGTTTACTATAAGCCTACTAACTCTCACAGCTATCTGGACTATTCCTCTTCTCACCCTGTCTCTTGCAAAAACGCCATTCCCTTCTCGCAATTCCTCCGTCTCCGCTGCATCTGCTCTCAGGATGAGGCTTTTCATTCTAGGACGAGGGAGATGTCTTCCTTTTTTAAAGAAAGGGGTTTCCCTTCTTCCACTATCAACTCTGCTCTTAAATGCATCTCCCCCATTTCACGTACATCTGCTCTCACTCCGTCCTCCCGCCACCCCACTAGGAATAGGGTTCCCCTGGTCCTCACCTACCACCCCACCAGCCTCCGGGTCCAACATATTATTCTCCGTAACTTCCGCCACCTCCAACGGGATCCCACCACTAAGCACATCTTTCCCTCCCCCCGTCTCTCTGCATTCTGCAGGGATCGCTCCCTACGCAACTCCCTTGTCCATTCGTTCCCCCCCATCCCTCCCCACTGATCTCCCTCCTGGCACTTATCCTTGTAAGCGGAACAAGTGCTACACATGCCCTTACACTTCCTCCCTTACCACCATTCAGGGCCCCAGACAGTCCTTCCAGGTGAGGCAACACTTCACCTGTGAGTCGACTGAGGTGATATACTGCGTCCGGTGCTCCCGATGTGGCCTTTTATATATTGGCGAGACCCGACACAGACTGGGAGACCGCTTTGCTGAACACCTATGCTCTGTCCGCCAGAGAAAGCAGGGTCTCCCAGTGGCCACACATTTTAATTCCACATCCCATTCCCATTCTGACATGTCTATCCACGGCCTCCTCTACTGTAAAGATGAAGCCACACTCAGGTTGGAGGAACAACACCTTATATTCCGTCTGGGTAACCTCCAACCTGATGGCATGAACATCGACTTCTCTAACTTCTGCTAATGCCTCACCTCCCCCTCGTACCCCATCTGTTACTTATTTTTATACACACATTCTTTCTCTCACTCTCCTTTTTCTCCCTCTGTCCCTCTGAATATACCCCTTGCCCATCCTCTGGGTCCCCCCCAACCTTGTCTTTCTTCCCGGACCTCCTGTCCCATGATCCTCTCGTATCCCTTTTGCCTATCACCTGCCCAGCTCTTGGCTCCATCCCTCCCCCTCCTGTCTCCTCCTATCATTTTGGATCTCCCCCTCCCCCTCCAACTTTCAAATCCCTTACTCACTCTTCCTTCAATTAGTCCTGACGAAGGGTCTCGGCCCGAAACGTCGACTGCACCTCTTC
The DNA here is from genome assembly GCF_030028105.1 of Mobula birostris. Taxonomy (NCBI): domain Eukaryota; kingdom Metazoa; phylum Chordata; class Chondrichthyes; order Myliobatiformes; family Myliobatidae; genus Mobula; species Mobula birostris. The sequence continues at coordinate 44,843,638 of NC_092383.1, read as the reverse complement.
CTAGAGATGCTGCCTGGCCTGCTGCGTTCACCAGCAACTTTGATGTGTGTTGCTTGAATTTCCAGCATCTGCAGAATTCCTGTTGTTACCATATTCTGTGTCTGCTCTGCAGGGATGGTGACAAGCATGGTGCTTTTGAAATGGATCAATGTCTGCAGTCCCACACACAGGCCCACCTGTGCTGGCCAAAGCAGTCACGCCATTAAAGTGGTCACAGTGTCTGGCAACACACTGCTATCAAATTCGATTCATTGTTTTTTGTATGATTATACCTTGATATACACCCATCCTCAGCTTGCTGGGTGTTAATACCATAGGAGAGTAGCGATGCAGAAATGGGTATGAAGATCACTGGGAGTTAGGGGGCCACGTGATCCAAACACCATCACTAGGAGATGACTGGAGAACCAGCCAGTGCTTTATTGCATCAGGCAACAAGAATGAAGTTGGTTGAGGCACAGATGAAGAAGAGAGGTACGGCCCTCCAGCAGTGAGCATGCATCAATGGAGGGCACAGCCAAACATGTGATGGCTGGGCAGTATCAGAGAGACAATATCACACGGGGGGGAGGGTTGCATTATATGCGTCAATGATTGGCCCCTATAAAGGTTGTGGCCACCCTTTCCCACAGGTTGGCTTGCGCGCCACCACACCGATTTCCGGTTCCAGGCACCTCGGGGGTATAAGAATGGCACGTGCAGGAAGCTTGGTCTCTCTTTCTTTTAGTCTCCAGGGGGCTTGGCACAGCGAGGTCACGGCCAGCGCTGAAGAGCCATTGGGAAAGTATGCTCCAGACAGAGAAGGTCCACTTGCACCCTTAGCTAAGTATCTGTTGGTTGAACACTTAGTTTTGTAGTTTATGTAACTTGGGAGACTTGGGTGTTTGGTCAAGTATTTACTGTTTGTAAATAATTGATGAATATGCTTATTGTAGTCAGTGTCTTCTGGCTCACTCACAAACCCATGAACCTGCTTCCTCGTAACAGATAAAAACATCATCACACTTCAGTCTGCTACAAACAGATGAAGAAGCCAAGGAGAGCTTGGACATGCTGGGTTTATTCTCACTGGAAGATAGGAGGCTGAGGGGTAACCTTACAGAGGTTTGTAAAATTATGAGGACTATAGATAGTTAAAATCTTTTTTTTCCAGGACAGAGTAGTCTAGAAATAGAAGTGCAGGCTTACAGTGAGAGGGAAAGAATTTGAAGAAGATCTGAGGGGTAAATTGCTCACACAGAGAGTGGCGATATCTGTAACAAACTACCAGAGGAGATGATGGAGGAAGATACAATTACAATGTGTAACAGGCATTTGAACAGGGACCAGGACAGGAAAGGGCCTAATTCAGGGAAATGACATCAGTCAGCATGGAAAAGACAGGCAAAGTGGGACAAGCTGTTTCTGTGCTGTGCAGCTCAATGCTTCGATGAATTACATCTGCCTTCAACCCTATCAGAGGGAGGAACACAGAACAAAAGATGAATTGTGAAGAATTGTTTATTTATAGATACAGCACGGAACAGGCTCTTCCAGCCAGTGAGCCACGACACCCAGAGACCCATCTATTTAATACTAGCTGAATCATAGGACAACTTACAATGACCGATTAACCTACTAAACAGTACATCTTTAGACAGTGGGAGGAAACCAGAGAACCCGGAGAAACCCCATGCAGTTCACAGGGAGAACGTACAACCTCATTATAGATGATGCTGGAATTGAACTCTGAACTCGAGAGCACCCCAACTTGTAAAGGTGATGCATTTAACCACCACGCTACTGGTTTTCTCAGTGTTTTGCATATTCATTCGCTAAGAAATCAGGAATTATCAACAATTTAAAATATCAACAAACAGAAATTATTCATGGAACAGTGCATAAAACCTTCTGTCAAACAGTCTCCTTCAGGAACCTTCAGTTCCTAAACATCGTTGCAACACAAGTCTATAGAGAGTCACGTGAAACGATCCCTAGGAAGGTGACGAGACAGAACCACAGGAACAACTATAGCCCATGGACTAGTATTGTGGAAGGGACTAGTATGGGGAATGGTGGGAGGGTCAGTCATACTTTGGGATAGGAGGGATATCTGGTTTTTGCTCACCCACACAAGCGAGGAGCGTGTAAGACAAAGTCACTCCACAGATTCAACTGCAATAATCTGTAACAAGTGAGAATTATGCCCGGTTATCACCTCTTGAATTATCAAACCATAATCACTAACATGTGTCGTGAAATTTGTTGTTTTATAGCAGCACTACTGTGCAAGACATTAAAAATTACTATAAGTTACAATAAGAAATATATAAAAAATAAACAATGCTAAAACAAGCAAAATAGTGAGGTGGCGTTCATGGGTTCATGGACCGTCCAGATATATGATGGTGGAGGAGGAGAAGCTGTTCCTAAAATATTGAGTGTGCACCCTCAGACCTCTGTATCTCCTCCCTGACGGCAGTAATGAGAAGAAGGCATGGCCTGGATGGCAAGGGTATTTAGTGTTGGATGCCACTTTCTTGTAGCACCACTTTTTGAAGATGTCCTCTGTGGTGGGAAGGCTTGTGCCCAGGATGAGTTGGCTGAGTTTACAACCCTCTGTAACATTTTCTGATCCTGTGCATTGGAGCCCCCATACCAGTGGTGATGAGACCAGAGAGAATGCTCTCCCTGCAGAAATTTGCTTGTTGTTTTGGTGACAAACTGTATATCCTCAAGCTCCTAATTCAGTATAGACACTGGCATATCTTCTTCATGATTGCATCAAAATGTTCGACACAGGATAAACCCTCTGAGATGTTGAGGCCCAGGAACCTGTAAGTCTCTCCCTTTCCACTGCTGACACTTAGATAAGAATTGGTGTGTGTTCCCCCGACTTCCCCCTCCTAAAGTCCATGTCCTGGCTGCTGACATTGAGTGCAAAGTTATTGTTGCAAAACCACTCAACCAACTGATCTATCTCACTCCTGTACACCTCATCTTCACCATCTGAGATTCTGGCAACAACAGTTCTGCCATGGGTTGATCTGTGCCAAGCCACACAGTCATATGTGTAGAAGGGTGGGCTGAGCGCACATCCTTGAGATGTTGATCATCAGTGAGAGTGAGATGTTATTTCCAATCCACATTGATTGTGGTCTCCCAATGAGGAAATCAAGGCTCCATTTGCAGAAGGAGGCACAGAGGTCCAGGTTTTGAAGCATGCTGCTTAAAACTGGTGAGAACACTGACCTGTAATCAATAAACATCAGCCTGACATAGATATTGCTGATGTCCAAATGGTGCAAGGCCAAGTGGAGAGCCTGTGAGATTGTATCCCCTATCAACCCATTGCGGCAATAGGTGAATTCCAGTGGATCCATATCCTTACTTGGGCAGGAGTTGATTCTGGCCATGATCAACCTCTCAACGCACTTCATCACAATAGATATGAGTTCTACTGGGTAATATTATTGAGGCAGCTCACCCTGCTCTTCTTGGCACTGGTGTGATTGATGCCCTTTCGAAGCAGGTTAGGAACCTCTGACTATAGCACTGAGAGGTTGAAAATCTCCTTGAATACTCCAGCTAGTTGATTGATACAGATTTCCAGTACACTCCAGGTACACCATCAGGGCCTGACGACTTGCAAGTGTTCACCCCCTTGAAAGATGTTCTGACATTGGCTTCCAGGACAGAGATCATAGGGCCACCAGATGTTGCAGGGACTTTGTACACAGTTATCATTTTATTTTCCCTTGCAAAGCGTGCATAAAAGGGGTTGAGCTCATCAGGGAGTGAAGCATCACAGCAATTTATGCTGTTAGATTTTGCCTCATAGGAAGTAATGGCCTGCAAACTCTGGCATAATTTAGTTGCATCCGATTGCATGTGTAACTTCATTGAGAATGTGTTTATGTTCTTATGATAGCCTTTTTTCGGTTACACCTGAACTTCTTGCAGAGTTCTGGATCATCTGTCTTGAACACCACAAATCTAGACCTCAACATAAACAAAGACTCTATCTTGAATCAACTTGGAAAGGATGAAAATCTTCTAAAAGCTTTTTAGGATTTTATGGTTTAAGAATTTAACAAAATCAAAGTTCAAAGAATATTTTTTATCCAAAATCTGTATACTATATACAACCTTGAGATTCACCCCCTTACAGCAGTGGTCCCCTACCTCCAGGCCGCGGACCGATACCGGGCCACGAGGCATGCAGTGGTGCAACAGTAGCCAGAACGCACCCAGCACATCTTTACGAAAAAAGCCGAAATAAACAAGCTAATTAATTAGGTGCTGCCCGGCATGTAAATGTCGGCCCAGATCAGAGGCGAAATCGTCAATCCACACTCAGGTTGGAGGAACAACACCTCATATTCCATCTGGGTAGCCTCCAACCTTATGGCATGAACATTAACTTCTCAAACTTCCGCTAATGCCCCACCTTCCCCTCATACCCCATCCATTATTTATTTATATACACACATTCTTTTTATCTCTCTCCTTTTACTCCCTCTGTCCCTCTCACTATACCCCTTGCCCATCCTCTGGGTTTCCCTCCTCCCCCTTTCTTTCTCCCTAGGCCTCCTGTCCCATGATCCTCTCATATCCCCTTTGCCAATCAACTGCACAACTCTTGGCTCCATCCCTCCCCCTCCTGTCTTCTCCTATCCTTTTGGATCTCCCCTCCCCCTCTCACTTTCAAATCTCTTAC